>NC_057712.1:85942531-86020942 GCF_004010195.1 Chiloscyllium plagiosum | reverse complement strand
CCCACCCTCCTCTAGCTTATCTCTCCACGCTTCAGGCTCTCTGTCTTTATTCCTGATGAAGGGCTTTTGCCTGAAACGTCGATTTTGCCTGTCCTTGGATGCTGCCTGAATTGCTGTGCTCTTCCAGCACCACTGATCCCGATGTATGGCAACAGTCAGGACGTGACCACAAAAGCAGCAAGTGCCAAGATGGGCTGGTTAGAATGTCTGCCTTAGTTCTCTGAGATTTCAGCTCAGTTGCAGAACAGGCTATTATAGTCTTGAGCCCTCACCCTAAATGATATACCCATGCTCCCTCATAGCTAGATGCCAAATCCATGTCCCTCAATCTCTATGCTACCTGAATGCTCCCTCAAATCTCTAATTCCACCTTCATGCCATCTCATACCTCTATGCCAGTCCCATATTCACTAGAGACAAACTTCAGGAGCCGTTGGAGATGTAAAAATTAAACTTCTAACAAGTTAAGTGAGCTCTCACTCTTGATTCTGGATATAGCCTCAATCATGTATTGAAAAATTATTCCAATTCCCAACATTGGTTATAACAACAAACTTCCAATCATTAACCATTCCAAAAATAATTTACTATTTAATTCCATTTTATGCTGAAAATTGAAATAAAATTACAGTCTCCCTACTGAAACATGTGGCTTTGGAGTTTTTGAAACTTACTCAAATATTCATAATAAACTCAGCTACAATAATAACTCTTGGGAAATGTTATTAACAATGACGACTATTGAAAATGTAGGAACAAAAGGCTACTTACTTTTTCTAAGCAATATCCAATGGCTTGTCAATCAATGCACTCCAATAGTGAGCACCCTTGCATTTCTTCCAAAAGAAAGCCATAGTCTCTTTTCTTTTACTTTATCTAGGGTTTGGCGTGTAAGTAGCTTCAGATTATAACACTAAAACATACTTATTCTATCCTTTAAAAGCATTAAAGCCTCCTCTATACATTTATGACTCCCACACTGCATATTAAGACCATTGGAACATTAAGAATGGACTGTATATGAACTCAGCACAAATCTCAAATAGCTCAACTGAGTTCTCGTTCCCCTTTTGCATGACTCATGTCTATTCCTTCCTCCCTAATGCTACAACTGACCAGAAATCTATTGAAATGGGATTGGACATGTCCAGACGCTGCCTTCTGTTTTTAAAGGATTCCAGAGTTGGCCCAATTCTATAAAAATCTGTCCCAAATTCTAGGTTGCTCAATCAGTCATGTACAATTAGAGAATGCTGCTTCTGATGAGATATTCTCTCAGGTCGTAAAAATGATCCCATAGCACTGTTGTGATGAACAAGGGGGAATTCTGATTGACATTTCTGACATGTTTCACAATAAATCCAAGGAAGAAGATTAGTGGGTAATTTATCTCATTTTTGTTTACAGATCCTTGCTTTGCAGAAATTGGTGCTATACTTTCATACAATAGTGACGCATTTCAAAAGAACTACATAAATTATTAAGCATTGTGGAATATCCTGAGGTTATTAAAGGTGCCATAATGGGAACAGAATCCAATAGGTCTGATGGCCTTTGTACCCAGATTCCCAAAAGGACAAGCTTTAAGTAGGGAGCACAAAATTTAATAATGTATTCACTTTTGCTTCACAGATATTAACACTATGTAAATTAAAATGGCTTTGTAAGAGTCAGTATTTTGATGTGGGAACTTTGAAGCTGCTTTTTTTTGCTGTTTTTATTAATTCAAGTTCATGGAATACCACATGCAGAAACACAGAAACAGAGGCATCAAGAACAGGAATAGGCCATTTTGTCCTTTGAACACACAACACCCCACAATAAGATCATGGCTGGTCTTGTTGTGATCTCAGCTTCACTTTCCTGTTTGCACCTCATACCTCTTGACTCTCTTGTCTGTTAAAACTCAATCCAACCCAGCCTTCAATAAATCGAAAGAAACAGCCTTCATTCCTTCCGTGGAAGAGAATTCCACACACTTAATGACTCTCTTCCTCGTCAACTAAAATATAATTAAAATAATTATTTTACATTATTATAATTATATAATTATATATTACAATATAATTAAAAATAACTGTGTCTTACTCATACTTTTTGTGCTGTGGAAAATAACTAGTTTATTCTAATGTCACACTGCAGCTGGTTTCAAAGACAGGCAATGAAGGTAAAACCCTGAAGAGATCATAGGTTTAATTTACAAAAAGGCAAATTTAGATAGTGATAGTGATTCATGTTGATGAACCAGCAAACAAAATGTCAAAAATACACAGCAGACTCATCAACACAAATAAATATTATTGTAGAAACTCAAATGTTTGAACTTTTCGAATTTCTGATTTTACATCTTTTATATAACTGTTTTTTTTTAATTAGAACAGATACGCATCTTAATCTCAAATGGTGAGCATAATCAAATGCCAAATACAATGACTTGTCAAGCTGAATGCTTCAGAGACCTTTCCAATGTGTATAATGTGCTGGTAAAGCAGTTGGCATGATAGGGTTCAGCACTACAGTTGAATTCTGATAAATGTTCAATAAGTTTGCCAAGAAATGTTGTGCTTGGCTCAGGGATTCAATAAACTCTGGATAAAAATAGTCAGCTGGCAAACCTACACCTCACTTATTCACTGATTCTACAATTCAATCTGAAGAAAACGAAAAATAAAACAAAAGCATGTAAGAATATAATAGATTTTAACTAAAGTGGTGAGAAATTTAAAGCATCCCACTGTTTCTCTGTATGGAGCAGCAGCAACAGGCTGTATTGATTGTGCTGAGGGCTTGGCTTGAGATCATAATATTTCTGAATCAAGGTTCTGCTTTGAAGGGTTTTGTTTATACAATCAATACATTCGACCCAAATTAGTAAATGATTGGATATTGAGAAAGGATCACTTGTCCACATTTGGACCCAGGCAGTCTGAATGTGATGCAGTGAGTTTGGAAGGACCTCTTTTGTGGCAGAAGAAAAATATGTGCCAGTATCTTAAAGTTAAGAGCATGGGGTGATCAATGCAGTTCATGAAGATTTCTCTCTCACCAACAAACCTTTTGGTTAACAATATCTCTCTTCAGCCTTTCATCCAATCATTTCACATCACAAGATTGGTCCAAATGCATTTATGAATTCATAAAGCTTATCCTGTAGGATAAGCTAGGCGGAGGTGAGTACTACAGATGCTGGAGATTAGTGTCAAGATTAGAGTGGTGCTGGAAAAGCACAGCAGGTCAGGCAGCATGCCAGGAGCAGGAAAATCGATGTTTCGGGCAAAACCATTTCATATTCCTGATTAAGGGCTTTCGCCTAAAACTTTGATTCTCCTGCTCCTCGGATGCTGCCTGACCTGCTGTCTTTTCCAGCACCACTCTTATCTTGACCTTAGGATAGGCTGCTGACCTCAAAGACAGGAGGTTAGCATGTGACATGCACCAGCCTCACCACATCATTGTGCCACTCTTTCAACTTATAATGAGGTTCTCCAGTTCAATATTGCAAATTATAACTCACCAACACCTTTGCCAAGCCACTATGCAGACAGAGACAGGCACACATCTCATGCACTAAAACTGGGAATTGGGGTATTCACTTGCTCTCTTAGTGCTCACTTGTTTTGTGCCAATTTTGATGCTCATTGCAGCTCTGTTTTGTCTTACCTTGCCTTGATTTTTGTACGTTGCCACATCATTCAGAACCAAGTGCTTCATGGTACTTTTGCCTTGACTGTTATCATAGACACAAAGCCAGGCAGCTCATCATGGTTCTCAGCAGTGATCAGTCTAGGGGGTGGATATTTGCTGTATGGAATCATGTTACGTTGATATCACATCAACAGCATCTGCCAACAGCTTATGTGGCAAACGCATTGCATGTGCTTCAACAAAATGGCCATGTCTCAAAGTCTAACAGCAGTAGTCCTCAGTCAGGTCAATGGCAACTGTTGTCAGACAAGATTCTATTGCAGTCAGGCAAAGGCATTAATGATTCCAGGCCAGAGGTTTAACTTGGTCAGTTGGTCATTCAGGATCAGGGATTCCATATTATTGCACTTCATGATTCAAATGAAGAACAGTGCTATAAATATTATACTCCTGAAGTACCAGTGCAACCAGTCCAGGGATTAACAGTAGATCAATCGGGAGCTGCACAGGTATTAGCTAGGGGTCTAGTCACTCATTACTATGGCTGTTCTTCTAAGTCAGAGGGTTAGGCTGCAGTTATTGTGGGAGTTCTGTTCACTAAAAGTTAATGAATGCTATCAGTGGCCACTTGTGGTGGATAAGTTGGGGAAGTGAACTATAGAGATTGACAGCAACATGCTGGGTGCTGAGGGGACATTACTGCAAAGGGTGCACCTCGACGTATTTGGGTGGGAAATAATCGTGCACTGGAGGACACATGTTACAGTGGGAGTAGGTCTTCGATATTCTCTGCAACCCTGGCTTCAATGGGAAGATGGTACTTTGTGATGTTTAGCATAACTAAGCTGAAGGCTTGTGCCTTAGGATGTAAAGTAAGGAAATTATGACTTAAAAGTAAGACTTTAATGGGCATGTTTGAAAGCTCAGAACTGATGGCGGTTGACAGGGTCTGCATGGTAGAAAGGAACATTTGGTCTGGGGGAGTCACCTAGATGGAGAGGCCGTTGAACCACGTCAGTTACAAATCCTGGCCACAAGCAATCTTGACTCTGTCATTACAAATTGATCATTGTTTTCTCTGTGAAGAAGCAGTAATCACAAAAGCCTTTTGAAATGTCACCTGTGTGGTCCACAGATAACAATAAACAATTCAAGATCCCATAGCCTGAACAAGGGTGTGGAGCTGATCTCTTCTTACATTCAACTGTAAATATTTGACAAAGTGTTTGTCTCTGCAATGTAGCTTTTTTTGAGTGATGTAGTGATGTGGAATGGAATTGGGGTGCAGTAGAAGGGACAGGAACCAGTAATTTTACTAGACTTCCAATCTCTTACTCGATTTGCATGACAAGGTTTGTGCTATGTATTTCAGAATAGAATATTCAGCCTCTCTCTATGTTTCTGATCAGCCTCACGTATGTTTAACTGAAACAATGGGTAATCGATTCGGGCAGCAGTTCTGAACAAGAGTCGTACCAGAATCAAAGTATTAATTTTGTTTCTCTCTCCATAGATGATGCCAGACTTGCTGAGTCTTTCCAGCATTTTCTGTTTTAATCTTGCCATAGCATGTGTTACTGTCACTGTGGCCACTTTTCAATAAAGGTGCAGAGACAACATCATATAATGGGTTGACCTGGTCAGGAGAAAGACTTCTCTTCGGTTTACTTTTATGTAATTTGGGATCATGTGTACCGTAACTTAAAAGTTTACTCCTGGGAGCTGTATGATGCCTCTCTATTTGATAACTCTCAGGTTCCTGCTTCATTTCAAGGGCCTGACTAGGATGTTTGCTGGGAGACAAGGGATAACTCCTAACTATGACTGACTGACGTCACTTCGCAGCCTCCTGACTGAAGCTAAGTGGAGATACAATGCAGTCCATTCTTCCACCAGGGCCATTGTGATGCAGGTGACAGACCTCCTGAAGCGAATTTCAGATCAGTTTGGGACGGGTCACTGAAATATATTCCAGGCGGAGTGTGCTGCATGATCCTCATGTGCTATGTTATGCACAACTGTTGCAGGTAAAGAGGGAATATGATGATACCTGAAGGGATGAGAGGATGGCAACAGCCACTCAAGAAGGAAAATGCAGACATTAAGAAAGAGACCTTCAGCCTGAGAGAATGATGTAGCCTTGGGCACTTCAAGCCAGACAAGAGTTAATTGATGCCAAATTCTGATAGATGTGAGTTGAGTAAAGTTATCATTCGTTGATTTAAATTTGTTGTTGCTCAAAATGGAGGCAGCCCTTGTTTAGTCTCAGAAGCAAGTGCAGCTTTTATGTTTGTTGTTTCTTTGACCTTGTTGTTTAATAAAAGGTAATGCTAACAACTGTTTGAACACGTTACGGCAGCAGATGCTCCCGCATTCAACAATGAGAAGATGTTATGCTATGCTGAGCATTACAGCAAGTGTAGCACTCTTTTAGACATGGTGCTAAGGACAAGTAGTCCTGGTAGCTACCTTCTTTTAGCTTCAGTTACAGTGACAGTCAATCAGACAGCTGATTATGTAATGTGGCAATATATTTACACATGATCTTCTATTGCCATGATGCGTCAACTATCTATCCTCAGAAAGCTTTTCTTTTTCATTCCCACCCCCTTCATGGACTGTGAAGGGCTATTTCTGGTCAGCAATGTTTGACTGAGTGCACAGCCTGGCTATAAAGATGGCACAACGGGCAAAATTCTGGAAAGTCCCAGCTGCAGCAAGCACTTCTGCTGATGGTGTGCACACGATAGCATGAGCATGAGCTCTGAGCAGAGAATTGCAGATAATTGTGGAGCTCACAGAGAGAAACCCTCTTTGAAACTCCCTGAAGTTGACATTTTGCTGATTTTTGGTAATATTCAGTCCTAAGTCTTTGTATCATGTATACTTGATTTGTGATGATTCAAGACATTATTCTTGCGATAAACTGGTTTCCTGTTTTATTTTACTTAAATTGTTTAATTCAAAATTATGGATAATTGAATGTTTTCAAGAAAAACAAAGGACTCTGCCTTTCCTACATCAAAACAGTGACTACACTTCAAAAGTGCTCCATCAGTTCTAAAGCAGTTTAAGATGTTCAGTGGTCATGGAAAGAGCTCTGTAAATGAAAAGTCATTTTTCCTTGCGTTAACAGAAGCAACTTGTAGATGTTTTCATGTGAGGCTTTATAATTAGTAGCCTGATACTTAAAAGGTCAGCTCAGGAGATGATGGTTTGCAGGATTTTGAAGGTCAACAAACTATCAGATATCGGTTTTATGAAATTAGATAACTATGGCAACAGAACACACATCCTCAGCTCAGGATTCTATGAAAACATTGTGGTGAAGTGTGAGTTGTAATCTAATTGAGGGCTTTGAGTGACATCACAACAAATGACACTTTTGCTCTCGAATTCTGTTTGTCAGATTAAGCTGAGATTGAATTAATGCCATCAGCTTTATTTAGATATCATAGAAGCTTTCATGGAGAGCTTTTAATTTGCTCTTCCCCATTCCTCCCTATTTCCTCCAATTGTCCACAACCTATTGGCAATTCTACATATGGCAAACAAGGAGAGGCGGGGCCTACCTATCCTAGCCCCAGCTGAGGCCGTTAAATCACCAACTAATAGTCACCAAAGGGCTGTCTCCAGACGGTTGTAAGTTTTAGGTTAGCCCAGCAGTAGGGAAGTTAGGAACAGGGTGGGGAGGCCCAATGGGTTAGGCTGTTGATGCTGCAGGCAGGAAGAGAGGGGCACTCCCTATTGGATATCGTATACCGAATGTGAACAACACATCGAAGCTTAGTCCCACCACATAACTACTCACCCTGTGTCCTCTTCTCCTGATACCACAGTGAGACCCCTGCACGTATACCTTCATTGCAGCTGCCAGGTCTGTTCTTCCAGATTCAGTATAGATCCAGCAGTCACCAAGCCTTCTGGTGACAGTTCTGGGACTGGAAAGTTGTTGATCAACCTGATTGAACAGCGGCCTTCTGAAGCTGGAACCCCCTGGAATAATGGTGGATGTACCCGAACCCCAGGCAATTAAGCCCCACTAAAGTCCCCAACTTCTAAAAATTAGAATCATGGAATCACACAATCTCTACAGTGTGGAAGCAGGCCACTCAGCCCATCAAGTACACACTGATCCTCCAAAGAACATCCCAACCAATCCACACCCCTACCCTATTCTTATAACATTGCATTTCTCATGACTAATCTACCTAGCCTGCACTTTTATGACCTTGATTTCTTTAATTATTTTATTCAGCAATGAGAAGTCACATTTCAAAAAAATTTATTGGCAAACGGCTGAGTACATTTGATGAAAAGTGGAACATTTTCTAAAAGGCAACAGTATTAGTCAGGATAAGTGCACGTCAGGATGAGGGAGACTTTGCCAGAGTAAGATTGAGACAGAGTGATTTATTGGGAATTTGCGGCAAAGCGGTAATTTGGGGTGGGGTTTACTTCAAGAAATAAAGTCTCCAGCAAGGAGAGAGCAATTAGAGGACAGGAAATTCAGTGCAGATTGAGAGTGCCTCCAGGTACTGATATCAACCACGACATAACATCACAAGTAAAGGGAAAGCAGATGACTGCTGAATAGGTTTGGTTAGTATTTCCAATATTTAAAGTGAAAGTTGGATATTTAGTTTGTGTTTAAGACTTCATATGTCGTTCTTTTTCTGAGAAATGGATTACTAGTTTGTCATCATAAGTCTGTAATCGTTTTTAAGGTAATAAATAGTTTTTACAGTATGGGACAGCAGGTCAGAAGGGTCAAGTGTACAACCTTTGGTATGTATGGACAGACCATGTGCTCCTGACAAACACATTTGCAGTCAGTGTCACAGGCTGCACAAGCTTGAACTCCAGATTCTGGAATTTGAGCAGTGGCTGGAGTCACTAATGTGTATCCATTTGGCATGGGACTACATGGACAGCACATATACGGAAATGGTCACATTGCAGGTTAGAAGCATACATGCAGAAGGGCAATAAATGATTGCCAGCAGCCTAAGAAAACCAAGCAGGTGTCCTCTCAGCAAATTGCTATTCCATTTTGGAAACAGATGAGGCTGATAGTCCCTCAGGGGAGTGCAGCTAGTACCATGCTCAAATCCCCAGGAGTTGAATCAGCAATACAATAGAGGAGGAAGAGAATGGAAGAGTACTAGTTCGAGGGGATTCCATTGTTAGAGAATCAGGCAGGTATTTCAGAGGTATGAAACATGACTCAGGATGGTGTGTTTCCTCCTTGGTGCCGGGGTCAAGATGTCTTAGAGGAGCTCCAAAATATCCTCCTCGGGTAAGGGCATCAGCCTGAAGTTGTGGCTCACATTAGTAAAAACAACCTTGGTAGAAAATTAGGAGCAGGAGCATTAATTGTTTGAATACATGGTTGAAGAACTTGTGTCTAGGAGAAAGTGAGGATTGCAGATGCTGGAGATCAGAGTCGAAAAGTGTGACACTGGAAAAGCACAGCAGGTCAGGCAGTATCTGAGGAGCAGGAGAGTCGATATTTCGGGCATAAGCCCTTCATCAGCCGTGATGAAAATGGCTTATGTCCAAAACGTCGACTCTCCTGCTCCTCAGATGCTGCCTGACCTGATGTGCTTTTCCAGTGTCACATTTTTCGACTCTGAAGAACTTGTGTAGCAGGGAAAGCAGATTTCTGAGCAAGTGAACCAATTCTGGTGCAGGTGGGACCTGTAGAATTTGGAGAGGTTACACCTTAATGGAACTGGGACTGACATCCTCACAGGGGGATGCTGTTGGAGTGGGATTAAACTAGCTTGTCAAGAGGATTTGAAACTGAAACTCCACATCACTACTTAAATTAGAAGAAAGTAAAATTGGTAACAGCAAGTTAGAAAGATACTGAGAATTCTCTACTACAGAGAGTTGTGGATGCTCAGTATATGAATATGGTTAAGGCACAGAGTGATAGATTTCTGACCACCAGTGGCACACAGGGTATGGGGATGGCTGGATAAATGCTATTGAAGTGTTCAAACAGCCACAATCATATTGAAGGGCAATGAACGTTCAATGGGCTGAGTGGCCTACTTCTATTCCTTCGCTCTTATTTCTAGTGCCTTCAAAGAAGTAAGCAGACACGATGAGAGAGAATCAAGTTAATGGGTGGCCTGTACAAGTGTAAGCTCAGTCCTTTGGGAATACATGAAACGGTAAACTCCACATCACTACATCCTACTAGGGGATGTTGTAAAGTACGACTTACAACCAGAACAAAATAAAAACCTACGTCCACTTGATTGACACAACATACACCAACATTCACTGATACTCAGTAACAGCTGTGTGCACTATCTACAAGATGCACTGCAGAAAATCACCAAAACTCATTAGGCAGCACCTTCCAAATCCACAATCACTACCATCTAGAAAGACAAGAGCAAGGTAAAACTACCGCCTGCAAGTTCCCTTCTAAGCCACTCACCATCCTGACTTAGAAATATATCATCATTCCTTCCCTGTCACTGGGACAAAATTCTGGAATTCCCTCCCTCATGGCATTGTGTGTCTACCTACAGCATGTGAATTGCATTGAGTCAAGAAGGCAGCTCACCACCATCTTCTCAAGAGCAACTTTAAGTGCTGGCCCACCAAGCAATGCCCATGCCCCATGAGTGAACAAAATAAAGTGTAAGAAGCATTAGCTACTGTTCTGAGAGATTATTATTAAAGATGAATCAATAATGTAAAAGATTCATCAATAGAATTTATTTTTTATTTGTTCATAGGATGTTGTAATTTGCAGGCTATGACAACACTTATTGCCAATACCTAATTTCCCTGGAAATGCTAGTGCTGAACTTCCCTTTTGAACTGCTGCAATTATGGAGTGTAGGGATCCACCCACAGTACTGTTAGAAAGGGAACTCCAGGATTTTGATGGAGCAAAGTTGCCATAGTCCTCCCAGATCATAGGGCAGCTCTCTCATTAGAGAGAGATGATTGGTGGTGCTTTAACCTGTGGGTTGCTATGCCTCAGGTGGGGGGAGAAGTTGAGAAGGAGAGTTCTCAATGGCAACTTCAGTCAGTGTGAGAAATTAAAATCACACTGTTGATATCACTCTGCATCCCAAGCCGGCCATCCAGCTAATTAAACCACCTGACCTCCAGTGACTGTGAACCAATGACAATATATTGCAAGTCAGGATAGTAAGTGGCTTGGAAGGAAACTTGCAGGTGTTGGTGTGCCCATGAATCTGTTGCTTTTGTCCAACTCAGTAGTAGGAGCCATGATTTTGATGGCCCTGGAGTTCTGGATTGCTGGTCTAAGGTCATTATTATTAAAGCATAGACAGTGTCAATTGAACTTCTGTCATCTTGGGTTCTGCCATGAGTCAAAGAAGGTGAACGAAATCGTTTATCAGTTATTCTTGACCATTGGACAACATTAGCTTTTGGCTGGACAAGATTTACACAGACAGAATAAACTTTGTATAAATTGGTTTTCCTTGACCTGTATGCTGTCTTTTAGAACCAGTTGAATACCTTCTGTTTACCTCAAGGACATTGAACTCAAAACATTTGCACAGTCTCAAATATGAAAGAGTTGATTTTAAATCATGTATCCATTCCCAGCTCGATTACATCATTTGTGTTGCTGAGTTGCTTGTGGCATATCTTTAATCATCTTGTGAATTATGCCACCTGGATCATGTAGCTTAACCTCAATAGAATGTGATTTCTATTTCTTGAGCCATGTATTCAATCTGTTAAGACATTCATCCTGATATCAAACTTAAAATGCACAGAATATCTCTTGACATAAGAGGTTCTGTCAAACAAGAGTTGCTTGGATCTCACCAAATGCCCCTTGGAATGCATTGGATATCTTCTCTAATGCTGATGGATCTATCAAATTAAGTCTTTGTATAAATAGGCATTTGGCTTGATGCGAGTTTGAAACTGTCTTCTAACTCTGCATTATCCTCAGGATGTAACTTATAGTACTACAAATGTAGCATTCTTTTTGTCAAAGATAAATAGCGCTTGTACTTGTGGGATGTTCTTAATCCACAGCACTGAAACTGACTCTTAATATCTGTTCTTTGTACTCCTTTTTGTGTAGGCTCATCATGTTTCTCTGTAGTGTGTTTGCATTTTATAAAGTAGATCAGTCCTGTTGCTTTCCAATGATAAGGTTGTCCTTTTATTCCAGGGATGTGCCTGTGATGCCTCCCAGTTTCTGCTCCTAGCAAAATCTGAACATATTTTTCCAAAGTAAAATCGTTTTTGGACTAAATTAAATCTGACAAAAATCCATCAATAATTCCAATGATAATTCTGTTTCTTGTTTTTAAGGTTCCAAGTTAAAGTTCAAGTTATCGTTTTAACTAAATTGTAAAGACCATTGATGAAATTGTAGCTCCACCAAATGGACTGCAGCAGTTCAAGAACACAACACACCACAACCTTCTCAAACATAATTAGGGATAGGCAATAAATACAGGCTCAACCAGTGATGTCCACATCTCATGAGTGAATAAAGACAAATTACATACATACTCTCCTGGATGCTGAATACTTCTGTTTATCTTCATCTTTCAAGAATTTTATTTGTTGCCCGATTAAGCTAATTGTTAAATTGTATTAAAATTGTTTGTAGAACATCTCCAAAAGTCTCTGTGCCTTCCTTTAAAATGTAGAGACAAAGGATCAAGGATCAAGTTTGAAAGATGTAGTAAATCAAAGAGCAGAGACAAGGCAAGAGAGTGAGAAGCAAATTATAAACAGACCACATCAGGAAAAGTCAGAAAAAGCAAATCTAAGTCTAAATAAACAGATAAGGCTAGAAGTTAAACCCCAAAATTAATACAAAATTGAAGGCAAAGGCTCTGTGTCTGAATGCATACAACTTTTGAAACAAAGCCAATTAGTTGATACTGCAAACTGAAATAAACAAGCGTGATTTACTTATCTCTCCACGCTTCAGGCTCTCTGCCTGTATACCTGATGAAGGGCTTTTGCCCAAAACATCGATTTTACTGCTCCTCGGATGCTGCCTGAACTGCTGTGTTCTTCCAGCACCACTAATCCAGAAGCGTGATTTAATAGCTATTACAAATATCAAACTAGAGGGTAACATAGATTAAGACTTGAATACTGAAGGGTTAGACAATTAAGAAGGACAAGAAACTAGGGAAAGGTGGAGGAGTGGCTCTGCTAATTAATGTTGGCATTAGCACAATAGAGAGGAACAGCCTAAGATCAGGAAACCAGGATAGACAAGCAGTTACTTTGGAGATTAGAAATGTCATTTCTTGACTCATAGGATGCTGAACATGTGGAATTCTCTATCATAGAAGGGTGTGGATATTTTTAAGAAATAAAAAGCTAGATTTCTTGGGACTAAAAGTTTTGAGGAGTATGGGGAGAGAGTAGGAATGTGGCTGTGTGATACAGGGTCAGCTATTATCAAGCTGAATAGCAGAGCAGGCTCAGTGATCTGAATCCCTTACACCTGCTCCTTTCTTTGATGTTTTCAATGATAAGAACTTTTTTAAAAGGTGTCCAACCCTAATTTGTCTTTCTCGAATGTTAAATCTTGCAGGTAGTATATTTCTGCTTCCATGTCTTCCTAAGGTGATTATTTATTCTTCTTACTTTCAAACTTTAAATTCTGCACTATCTCAATGCGCCTGACATCATTCCTCTTTTCTTCTCTAAACAGAAATACTGTTTAATTTCCCTTGTGTTAAAGTTTTCAAGTTGTGTAGCATAGCAATATCCTGTTTTCCTTACTTTAAAGTTTTCAATTCCACTAAATAATAACATTTTATATCTGTACTTTTTTGTGCGTTTTTGCAGTCAAATAGCTTTCTTCTGCCTTCTGCGGGAACAATAAATGAATGTTTCTTGGGTTTCTCCCAGCAAAATATATGATTTCTCTCCTTTCATAGATTAATACACAATGCATGTTCTTTTCGACAACTTCACCAACTAAAGCCTCATGCGCAGCTTTATTAAATACTTCCTGACAGAAGCAAGGCTTAAATTAAAGGTCTCCTGTTCTTATCACAAACTCAATATTCTTGTAATTATCTTCTTCACTCAGACCTTTTAGTTTTAAAATTGTGCTTTTAATCACCTCAATTCTATTTTGCAACATACCTGGTTGTTACCATCTCAATACAATGTATTCCTCTGTCCCTTGATTTTCGTACTATACCTATGCCCCATGGTGTCCTCTTGATATGACAGCAGTATGCATTTTAAGTTTTAAACATTTGTCTGTTAACTTCAGCCTTTTCATGCTGTTTTAATACCATTCATTTAATTTGGTCTGGTTGCCTAAAAGGGATTGTCAGTTTTATTCATGAAGTTCTGACACATTAGCTTACAGCTAATATGAATCTTAATGCAACTGTTCAAGGTATTAGTGAGAATTTAGCTGGAGCACTGTGAGCATGTTCAGTCTTATTTACGGAATGATGCTATTTCATTGGTGACAGTTCAAACAATATTCATTAATATGATTCCCTGGTATGGAGGGATTGTCTAAAAGGGTCAGAACTCTACTTACTAGCATTTAAAAGAATGAGAGGTGATGTCATTAAAATGGGTTCTTATGGAGGTTGACAAGGTAAGTGGTGAGTGGATGGGAGGCTGCTCCCTTATGGGAGAGTCTAAGGCCAGAGGGACTTGTCTCAGAATAAAGGGGTACCAAGTCAAGACTGAGATGAGGTGAAATTTCTTATCTCGGATGATTGCGATCCTTTGGAACCCCTTGCCACAGAGAACTCTGGGGCAGAATCTCTGTGTATATTTAAAAATGACATAGACAGATAGATTATTGATCATTAGGGGAATCAAGAATTATTAGGAAAGGGCAGGAAAGTGGTCCATGATCCTATTGGATGGCAGAATATACTCAAGGGCCTACTCCTGTTCCTATTTCTTATGCTGTAATGGTTGTGTCTTTCCTTGACTATGTCTATTGTCCTTTTTTTTCACAAGGCATCCAAAGCCATATGGCATCAGATTGGACATAATTTAATGCAGCCTCCAAAATTAACCTTTTCAGAACCAATCACTCATACACTGGCTACATGAATGTGGGCTGAGGAAATTATATCTGTGCTGTACCAGTAGGGGACCCGACAGGCAGCAAGGATGTGTGATTGGAACCTATGGAACTCGAATATTGAGTTGGTTCTTCAAGATTGCTCTATAATTCACTCTCTATCTCAACTGTTTGTTTTTTACTTGATTCCCCTAAGCAGGAATTCGCCATCTTGCAAAACTCCACACTCGCCATCAGTCCATTCTCTTTTTTTTTCAATACGATCTACTGGAAGAATCAACTACACAAATTAAACAGCACAATAGAAACCATTGTGAACATGTAGCATATCTGGGTGTTGACAGAGTTTGCATTGTTCAGGCAGGCCCTGGCATTGGAACTCCACCAAAAGGGACATGCATTTTGGCTGTATGACATTCAAAGCACTGGTGAATGTTGTTTTGGGAACTGATTGGTTCAGGGAACCAGTTACGTTCCTTCATATTTGAATATATTATGCAACATACAATTGCTGGCAAACAACATTGCACTTTCAAATTATGCTACTCCCACACGCACACTAAACAGCACAGACTTGTGCAAAGTGAAAAAAAGTCAACCCGTGCAGCTGTCAACTGCTCCTCTGGTTTAAGCACAGCTAATAGTGGCATCCTAACCTTGATGGCAACTTTAGCTTTAACATCAGTCACCAATACAAGATGGCGTTTTGTAATACTGAATGTTATAAAAAAAAGTCTGCAAAAATAAACAAGAAATGCTGAAAATGAGATAGTCCAAAGTGAACAGTTTAAATTTCAAAGATATTCGTTGGCTGTTCTCTGAATGCCCATCCGAATCTGAACTAAAGATGTTGAAATATATACAATTCTTTCTACAATGCTCATGAACCATGCTATTAAACTTTTTGCATTCTATTCTGTATTGGGCAATCTCTCTGCAGCGCTTACCGAACTATAACATGCAAAATATTCCACTTTCTGGGGCAATGTTATAGGGGCGGGGTATGTACTGAATGCACTCCGGTCATTGTAGGCTGGAGAAGTAGTAGAATCCTTATATCTTTGCATTGTACTGAACATCTGACAACTTTAGTTCAAGTACTGTATCTAAGTGAAAGCTTGAATCGCTTCTGTTCTGTTGCATTGAGAAACAGCCATATCATGTCACATCCTACACTGTAACCAGTTATTGTGTTACCCTCGGGAACAGCAACACCACACACAAAAAGCACAATAACAATATACAAATACATACAAGTTCTCGGAAACTTTTACATTTTTAACATTTAACATTAAAATGCAGTAATCTTTTTCTCCAGTTCGATTCCAATCGGCGTGTCACTTTTTGTGTGAAATGTTTGAGTGGAAAAAGGCTAATTGTTATTACTTGTCAGGCAGCCATTAAGAAGAAAAGCGGAGATGATTATCTGCGACTGCTGACACTTGCCAATTACATTTCACTACATCAAAAAATCTTTCATTTACAGCCAGGCAAATCATGTAAAAAGTCTGCTCATACACCAATATGCAGTACTACTTGGCTTCAAACAACTGACAGTTGCCGTGAAACAGTCATTAAGCTGCCTCTACAAGAGACTCATCAGCAGCTGCCCCCAGGTGAAGGAGAGAAAGCTGAGAGAGTGAAGGAGAGTCTTACATCGTGGCAGGACTGAATCAGGCAACATATTATGCTGATTTTCTTTCCTGTTTAAAAAGGCACTGTTGACGGGGGGGCTTGGAGGAAGCTGGTGGGGAATAGTAATCTATATTCTTGTTTTCTTTAATGGAACAATTCTGTCAGGCACTTAAAATGTAAAAAGATGTGTATCATTGCAATCCTCTGCAAGCTCTTTTTTTTCGCCAGGCCAATGGAAGGTTGTACATTGTAAAACGCAATGTGGAAAATAATGACAATTCTAACAAGCATATCAAAAGAGGGGTATGATGAAAGGGTAGTGCAGATTTATTTTATTTGATGATCTAATACTGAAATTTTAAGAAATCCAGGTATAATTAATATCTACACATTGATTTTATTCTTGTCTTCAACATCATTCAATATTAATAGATATTATATAAATGCTTCTTGCCTGTGGTGTTTATGTCATTGAACTTGTTATTGAATGTTACTAACCCAAGTGCAACCTCGTGACATACTGCCTGAAGTTCGCTCATTGTCAATGAGGGTCCATAACAGTCTTTTGTACTGCAGGGAGCTCTTGTCTGACCCTTGATCCTTAAAAAGAGCTGCAAGTATAATTTCCAGTTTTAACAGGCTAAAGCCTCTATATTCATACAGTGTTTGATGATCTGATAAACTGCAGCTCCTGCAATTTTTTTTTCTGCATTTCCCACAGTGATTTTACAAATATAATGGAAGAGAACCCAAGCACAAATGGTTTGTCCTTTTTTTTGGTAAATGAAAATGTGACCTTGATACATTTTCTTGTCAGTATTCTTGGCATTTACCATTTCTATACCTTTTATTATATCAAATTTTCATTCATATTTTTACATAGAAATCCAACTGCAAATAAAACAATTCCCCTGGACTTCTTTCTGTAGTTGTACATTTTTTTTACTCCAAAAAATTTTTACAGTGTGTGACCTGCTATATGCTTTTTGGGTTTCATTCTTAAATATTGGGGTACATATGCTCATAGGATTGATATTTGTGATATAGTTGGAGGGCTAGCTATGCAGCAGTTTCCATCTCATTAGTAGTCTTCAGTAGATTTGGTGCCCCAATTTCTGTGCACCTCATTTCACAGTCTTAAGCTCTGGGATGTTAGTAGAAGCACAATTAAATGAGGGAAAAGCAAGCACAGTTGTGAAATAGTTCATATGTAATAAAGCATCCTATATGTAGACAGCACTTACCTGCACCTATTCTACAGGAAAAGTGCACCATACTTGCCATTTTAATTAAAAAAAGAAAAAAATTACACCTTGGGCCTAAAACAGATGTTAACTCTTTGCATCTACCAATTAGGGGCCTACAACTGTTTGAGGCCCCTTTTCAAAACTGCTGTGCCCTAAATTTGAAATAGCTGCTTTCAGAATAAAGCAGTTTATAAGTAGACTAATCATTTGGTTTTAAGGGAATGTTGAAGGCTATCACCAAAATGCTAGGCTTGTTAAACAATATTTGCCAAAATGCAACTGGCTTGAGTTTGGCCACCAACCAATCAGCTCCTCTCCTAGGATTGAGCTGGTGGGTAGTGTCAGCAATGGAGCAACTAAATGTCAACAGCAGAGCAAAATCTGAGCTTTGGCTCTTTTCAGTTTAGCAGCAGTGGTCATTAGCTGTTCACAATTCCTAGCAGCAGGCTGACATGCTAAAAAAAAGACTGAAAATCCAATTGCAGAAGCTGTAGCCAAGCTGTTCATTAAACCATTCAGAAAGTAGATCAGAAGGACACAGAGAAGATGACAGCCTTAGTTCCTGCAGATGCAGGTCTGTGTCTGAACAAAGGACAGTACAACACAGTACAGCTGGAACAGGCTCTTCGGCCTGTGAATCCTGCACCAACACATGATTCCTTTCTAAACTAAAAGCCATTTGCCTCCACGCAGTCCCTATCCCTCTACTCCCTGTCTGTTCATGTATCTGTCAAGATGCCTCTTAAACATTGCTATTGTATCAGCTTCTACTATCTCTTCTTGCAGTGCACTTACCACCCTCTGTGTAAACATTTGCCTCTCACATCTCCTTTAAATGTTCCCCTTATACCATAAACCTATGTCCTTTATTAATGAATATTTCTATCTGGGAGAAAGAGTGCAGCTATCCATTCTATCCATGTCTCTCATAATTTTGTAAACGTCTATTCAATCATGTCTCAGTCTCTGATGATCAAATGAAAACAAACTGAGTTTTTCCAATCTCTCCTAATACCCTTCCAACCAGGTAACATCCTGGTAAACCTTTGCTCTGTCCTCCCTAAAGCCTCCACATCCTTCTGGAATGCAAAATTCCAAATGTGGCCTTACAAATGTTCCACACAACTCCAACATGATTTTTTAGAAATTTATAATCTGTGCCCCCACCAATGAAGGCAAGCATTCCAACTTCTTGACCACCTAATCCAATTGTCTTGCCACTTTCAGGGAACTGTCAACTGTATGCCTAATCCCTCGATATGTCAATGCTTCTAAGGGTGCTGCCATTTACTGTATACTTTCCTCCTGCAATACACCTCCCAAAATGCAACACCCCACATTTATCTGGATTAAACTCCACCTGCCATTTCTCCGCCCAATTCTCTAGCCTATCTACATACTGCTGTCTCTTCTTGCAATCCTCCTCACTATCCGCAGCTCCCACAACCTTTGTGCCATCCGCAAACTTACTAGTCAAAACACCTACATTCTCCTCCAAATCATTTATATGTATTACAAACAATAGGAGTCCCAGAACTGATCCCTGTGAAACACCAATGCCCACAGATCTCCAGTTGGAAAACCATGACTCTCTGTCTTTTATGTTAGAGTGGTGCTGGAAAAGCACAGCAGGTCAGGCAGCATCCGAGGAGCAGGAAAATCCACATTTCGGGCAAAAGCCCTTCATCAGGAATAGAGGCAGGGTGCCTGCAGAGTGTTATCTCTCCACTCTGCAGGCACCCTGCCTCTATTCCTGATGAAGGGTTTTGCTCGAAACGTGGATTTTCCTGCTCCTCGGATGCTGCCTGACCTGCTGTGCTTTTCCAGCACCACTCTAATCTAGACTCTGGTTTCTAGCATCTGCAGTTCTTGTTTTTATCTCTCTGTCTTCTATGACCAGTCCAGTTCTGTATTCATTTTATCAGCTCACTGTGGATCCCACATGACTTCAACTTCTGTATCAACCTGCCATGAGGGACCTGTCAAAGGCCATGCGAACAACATCCACTGCTCCGTCCTCATCAATCATCTTTGTTACTTCCTCAAAAATTTCAATCAACTTTGTGAGACAGGACCTTTCCTGCACAAAGCCATGCTCCCTGCCTTATTTTTCTAAATATGATTAAATCCTGTCTCTAAAAATCTTCTTCAATTATTTCCCTGTTGCACCTATTCCTTGAATAGTGATCTTCATCTGCCCCTGTTAATGAATGGAGATTTCATTCCCCACTCGCCTGCCTTAGGTCCGCCCAGGCAGAGTTCAGTCAATTACATAACAAACCCAAGAATGAACTATTTTGGGGCATATACCTTTTGAAACTGGTGATAATTGAGAATGCCTGAAGATCTCTAAGTTCCAGGCAATCCAACACACTTTCCATGCATCTCTTTTATCTTAAAAAGAACAGATCACAGAAGAGCACAATGAATATCAATATTTTGATGGACAGTAATAAAGGCACATTGTTGCCAGGATTCATCAACAGATTGTGAACATGCAACATATAATGAAACTACTGCATTGTTTGAAAATCAATGCTTTCAGATGGTATGCTCAGACCATGTACCTATGGCTTAGTTTCAGTGTAAAAGAGGGAATCCTGCTCTGACCTGTGTTATCAAAATCGGGGGTATTAAAAAAACATGTTTACCAATTGATGCCAAGCACTATGAGTGCTATGAATTCATGGTGAGGGGCTGCAAGTGCTAAATTCTGATTGAGACTTTTAGCAGAGTCCTGGTAGAAACTGCAAAGTCAATTAAAAGGATTTCGCCATGCACTGGCTGTGGAAAATTGAGCAGGTTGAGACTGTGATTGCCAGCTATGATGTGAAATTGGATCCTGCAGAATTAGATCAATAAAAACAACTTGAGAATGGGCCAGTTCAGAACACAGTCACCAGCTAACAACAGCTCCCTCCTAATGTCCCACAAAGAGCAACGACCAACTATGGAGTGAACGTCACTATGGGCATGACCTTTTGTGTGACCCAGCCAAATCCCAGCATCTATTGTCAAATTATCTTGATCCCCATAGAGTGGGTTGTTCCCAGTGTGTGTAAAAGCATATCATAACTCTAAAGTATCAGCTTCCTCACTTATAAGTATCTGACATAATTAGATAGCTTGTGCAATGATATTTCTGTTTTTCATTATTCTTCAAAAAGAATGCAAAGTAAATAAGTGTGTGGAGTTTGATGTTACATCTCTGACAGTGGCCCGAAAGCATATCGCAGCTTGAATTGGGACCATCAAATAAAAATTACCACCATCCTTAGTTTCTAATCTGAAATAATTCATCTCTACTAAATGCTTAGCTTGATATTTAGGTCACAATGTACAAAGATAGCAACATCCTTCCATAAAGCACAAGTGCTCTGTAATTTTTCTGAATATTTTCATTTGCTGCCTTGCAGCTATTTACAGAGAAAATTCATATAAAACTGTTTTTAAAACTGGAATCAGTACAAAGAAATGTGTGATAAGCTATCTGAGCCTCGATGTTAAGTTTTGACACTAATTCAACAAAACCTGCCTGCAAACTGCATGCGTTCACTTAAGTATCACTTAAGTAACGTTGTGGCTTGTACTCAGATGGTGAAAATGAACATTTTAATTTGTCCTTTTAAGAAAGATAAAATTATGGAGTCCAAACTTCTGTTACTAAAAACAGCTTCCAGGGAAGGTAAGCTGGACATGTAGCTCCATTCTAAATGTTACACAGGCATCTCTGAAATGACTGCACTCGGTGGGGTGGCTGTGTTTAAGTAATGCATAAGCACTTGGGAATAGCACTCAGACTGTTCTCAGACACCAGGAGGTAATGTTTAGAACACTAGTGACTCTTTTATGTAGTTCATGCATTTGCATATTTAAGCTATTGCAGAGAAATACGCAAACAAATTGCAATACGATAGACATGCATGAATATGGACAAAGAGGTTCACTATGGAAACACTGTGGCATATATCCATTGGGCCTAACCTCCCCCATTCACCCCATCATCAACGTCGGGAGTATTACCATTATGATAGCTTTTAAAATATCAAAGTATTCAGAAGAATTCAGATTAACTTTAACACCTCTTTGTGCTTTTTTTCTCATTCTGGTAAATGTCTGAATAATCTGTTTAAACGAACAATACTGATGACATCATCAGGATGCTGGTTTGGAAGAGTCTCTGAGCTCAGTAGAGTGAGTGGGTGAAGTACCATAATTAAATAATCTTCAGATGCACAATAGGGCGATGGAGAGGCGGGTTTTTCAATTTGTTTAAATTATTTCAACCGTGTATGTTAAATGAACTTTCTCACTGTGCTTAATAATATGTTAATGTTGTCAGTATTAACATAACTTTTAAATTGAAGTATTCAACAACAGTAAAAACCAGGAAGGAAGAATAACTACTTTGCAGTAATGATGAAGTAAAACTATATAAAACAATTTTTAAAATGTCTTACAGAGGTCAGACATTTCCATCTGGACCTTTCTCCATTCATAGAGACTTCTGGTTGATGAATCATAACAATTATGCTGATGCTACACTGATGAAGGTCCTTTATTCTTATCACAATAGAAGTTTATTTTTAATTCATCTAAATGCAGAGTTTTCAATCCTTTGAAGAGTAAATAGTAGCGCCCAATGGATTTGAAGTGTTACCAACTGCATGTAATTTATAAGGTATAAAAAATGAATAACCCCATCGATTTTACATTGAATACAATTTCTAGCACAATGTAGGGGCGGCACAGTGGCTCAATGGTTAGCATTGCTGCCTCACAGCACCAGGGACCAGGTTCAATTCCTGCTTCGGGTGATTGTCAGCACATTCTCCCCGTGTCTGCATGGGTTTCCTCCCACAATCCAAAGAGGCAGGTCAGGTGAATTGGCCATGCTAAATTGCCCATAGTGTTAGATGCATTAGTCAGGGGTAAGTATGGAGTAGGGGAATGGGTCTCGGTGGGTTGTCTTCGGAGGGTTGGTGTGGACTTATTGGGCCGAAGGTCCTGTTTATATGCTGTAATCTAAATTAAAATATCATGAATGGCTGCTTCCAAATTTACACCAACATTGAAATTTGTCTTGGGTGGTATCACTGCACAGGTGATAGAATATTGGGTGCAGTGTAAACCAAATTGTCAATTCATCATGGCCTGCTTTATGCTACTGTAAAACTCCTGTACCACTGTGCTGGTGACATTAATATTGATTGAGTTAATGTATCAGTCTTAATTGAAAAGTTGCTAATTCTATTCCTGATCCTGTACATAGAGAGCTTTAGCTAACTTTAACTCTCTAAGATTTGGATAGGTTCAGTAATACAGTAAGGCCTGCTTGAGATATCACTATCATTCAATGCTCTAATGCATCGGTTGTGGAATGGTCGACAGGGCTTTGTACTTGCAATTTCTCAGTCAATATGCTCCCAATTTCAGCAATGTCATTGAGGAGGGCTAAGTGGAGACACAGCATCTTGAAATCGAGGGGAGCAAAATCATTTATTTTTATAGATTAAATCACTGGAGAGAATGTCATCCAGGTCATTTAAGCGTTTAAATAACAAAACTTGCTGAGGCTTGAGAGGAAGTTATTTGTGGTTGCCCTCTTGGGTGATCTTTGCTACAGGGAATTTCAATTAGGGATAAGGTGAACATATTAATGATAATGCCAAAATAGAAGTTTTTAAAAGCGGCAATTGCTGTTGGAAAGCCAGCCAATTTTGCCAACTGTACTTCCACAAATACATCACAATAACACAATACATGCCAAAATGATGTTGCAGGATGATCCATTACTTCTGATTGGTGTTACTGAAACAATAATGATGCAAAGATACTGCAGGCACTTCCTTTCCTTAAACAGCCACAATCTTCTAAATAATACTCTGTAGGGAGGATAACAGAATCCATAGCTTTTATAGTTAAAAAGGGCTTATCATCAAGATAGATTACTAACTCAGAAAATCACAGATGCAAAGGAATAAAAACTCCACTTTACAGACAGTGAGAGTCTTCTTCCCTCCTCTAAGCCCAGATGCATTCATTTTGCCATGGAGGGTAAAAGAAATGATATCAGTTTATTTATTTGTCCAAAGACGTTCGTTCACCCAACAATAGAAGCCCCTTATAAAATTAAACTTCATGGCAAATAACCACCATCAAAAATTTAATGAAAGGATGATATTTACAATGATTAGAAAAGAAATCCTCAAGGTTTAAAATAATGCTTCTATCAGGAACAGAGAGAGAAAATGACTTCTACGTCTTGGGAAAATAGGAATAAAAACGAATACCTGTTATGTGGATTTCCCAGGGACAGTCAGTGTTGCCAATTGCTATCTGTGGAGCCAGTGCAGATTTAATCAATGGTACCTACTGGTTGTCTGAGTATGTCTTCTTGGTGTGGCTGCAGCAAATTAATTTTACCTGTACTGTCTTTTTTGGACACAATCTTATTAGGGAGTGACTGAACTGGGCTATGGTGAGATTTGTGGCAGAATTGGTTGAGAATTCTGGCAAGACCCATCTCAATGTTGGAGGCATTTCACGCCATCTTTTACACTTGTTGACAAGTGGCATGGTGAGCTATTCTCTACGTGGTGGCGAATCGCCAATTCAGGAGAATTATTGCTGGTTAAATGGCTCACTTCAACTCTATCGTGTTCAACTTCCTATCACATCAAATAAGCCAACAAGCTAGACGCCAAGAAAAGTCAGCCTGAAAATCAGAGTGGGTACCTGGCAACTTTAGCTTATCATGTTGATAATGACTGAACAGCTTCCCAGGCCACGATCCATGGGCACAAGCCTCGTGCAACCTCTATTAACAGACATTGGAATCTGGCATTTGTCAAACCATCACGATCATCATGACAGCTCTCCAACACAGTGATAGGGGACTTTGGAATATAACTTGTACTCCAGGATGCACCAAAAACTACACTGATAGGTGCTGCAAGAACCAACATTTCCTCTTTTTTTTCTGGTTGCACAGGCATCTGAGAGTTTGTGCACAGCAGTGACTTCTGGAAACAGAGTCAGCATGAGGGATTTTAGAACATTGCACAGCTGAGAGGGACCTCTGGCAAGGACACTGTACATGCAGGGACAGTGACCCAGCTGAAGATGAGGACAAAGCTGCATCTCCTGGCAGCTTGCTTGCTTTTTTATCATTTGGTTTCACACCTACATGCACACTTACAACACCTTTGTCTTGTCTTGCCATGCCAATTGGGGCAATCATGCAAACAGGCAGCTTGCCTTGCTGCTCAGCAGTCCTCAGTCAATAGGGGCATACATTTGGCTCTATGGCAATGCGCCAAGTCAATCTGATTCTTGCTCCATGTGCCAGCAGATGATGAGGCAAACACACTGTATGTGCAGCAAGAAGTCAGCCATGTCTCAAAGTCTGAAGGGAGTGGTCCCCAGAGTAGGCTATGGAGGCACCTGTAGTCAGGGGATCCTAATGCAGTAGGTCATGGACAGTCTCTGACACCTGGCCAAGGGATTGACCCCAGTCAGGCATCCAGGCAGGTGTTCTCGGTCAAAGAGTCCCTGCCTCTACAGTCTGGGGAGTGGGTCATGGTCAGTCCTGTGACTCCAGGACAGTCAGACCCAAAGGACAGGTATAAAACAGACGTGAAAATGTACAGACACCAGTCGGGGATCCGGGGCTGTCCGTTCAGGTCACATACTGGCGGGGTGGGGGGGTTGGGTTTTACACCGTCAGCATCTACAGCAACTGAGGGAAAAACATGTTGGGAGGTGGCTGGAAATAATGGCATCTCTGTTGCAGGAAGGCGACAGACTGGGGGCTGTAGGCTGGGGTAGGGGACTGTGACAATTGACAAGTGAAACAACAGCATTTGCAAATGGAAAAGCAAAGATGGGAATGGGGCAATTTGGGAGGGGCAATGGTTGCCCATGGTCAGGAGCATATGGCTTCAAGCCAAAGTTGGGATGTGAAGTGGGGGAGGGGGGGTATGTGCGCAGTGCCTGATCACACTTGACATGGTCACCTCATTAACCAGGTGTTGAGGGAGAAGGGGTAGGTAAAACCTATGAGGTTCAGGGGAAGGGTTACCAGGAAGAGGGTGCTTGGGGGCTCATTGACAGAGTTGGAGGTGGGGGAAAGGGTGCTGCAAGTCGCTGGCTTAGGGGCTTTCACTGTCTCGTTCCATCATGCTGCAAACTGAAAGTTCCCGATAGGGAATAAAATGGCTGTGACCACACTCGGAGTGGGCAGGGTAACTGACACAAACTTGGGTGCAGGGGGCTGCAAGTCTCATTGACACTGGGTGTTTTAAAACAAAAGAATATTCCATGCAGACTGTTGCCTGGGCAGGACACAGACCTTTGGGGTCCCTAATCCCTGGTCATGCTAATTCATGGCCCCTGTTTGATGTGCCCATGCCTATCTCACCCAGTGCAGACCAACTAATAGCAGGCACCCCCTCATCCATCTAGGCCCTTTAAAACATAGACCATAGAACAGTACAGCACAGAAACAGGTCTTTCAGCCTTTGTGCCAATCATCATGCTATTCTAAACTAATCCCATATACTTGCACATGGTCCGGATCCCTCTGCTCCCTGCCCGTTTACGTGTCTGTCTAAATGCCTCCTAAACTTTGCAAATGTATGTATTTCTACCACCTTCGCTGGCAGCATGTTCCAGGCATCAAGCACCCTCTGTGTAAAGAACGTGTCCTCTTGTGGCCTGTCTTCTCCTGCAATGAGAGAAAGGCAGGGACTGGGTGAGGTGAAAAGGGCTGGCACAGCTGTTAGCACTGATGCAGATGGTGGAAAGGTGGTGAGATGTTCTGAGGAAGCAGTGCAGAGAGCATGTAGCGTTAATGGTGTGGGAATTTGGGGTTAGTGTGAATGAGCAAGGGATGATGTTGCAGGCAATAGTGAGAATGGAGGAGCATAATCCTTAGTGGGAGGTAGATACAGTAGCAGTGAGTAAGAGGTGGCAGACAGCATAGTACAGCAGACCATGAAAGATAGCATGGGCACAAGAGATACAGAACTTTAGACAGCTGTCCGCTGAATGGCACTTTGTTCCAGATACAAAGTGTGGTGAGATGGAACGGGAATAGGATATGACATGCCATGGGGTAGAGTAGGTAAATAATGAGACAAGAGCTGAAAATGTGTTGCTGGAAAAGCGCAGGAAGAAGGGCTTATGCCCGAAACGTCGATTCTCCTGTTCCCTGGATGCTGCCTGACCTGCTGCGCTTTTCCAGCAACACATTTTCAGCTCTGATCTCCAGCATCTGCAGACCTCACTTTGTCCTCAAATAATGAGACAAGTTTTGTAAAACAAGGTGAGAAAACCAACGAGGCCTCATAGTGAAAAATCCTCAAAAAAACTTAGTGCAACTTGACTGAGCCAAACCAAACTAAGACTTGGCCTTTTGGAAATAACAGTAAAAACTTTAAGAAGTACATACTGTAACTTCTTTTGAAAATTTAACAATGAGATCTTAAGATCTTGCATCTGCTTTGCCATTCAATTCCTCATATAAGGAATATACGTCCATTTTCCCATTTCTTTGATTACCCTACTGATCAAGAACTTATCGATCTCAGCCTTAAATATGCATAAGGATTCTGCCCCACAGCTCTCTGTGGCAAGCAGTTCCAAAGATTCACAACTTTCTGAGAGACAGCATTTCCCTTTCATGAAGCCACGCTAACTCTGTTGATTGGATTGTGATTTTTCAAATATTCTGCTATTATTTCCTAAAAAATTGATTCCAATACTGTTCCAACAATAGATGTTACCCTAAACGCCTGTCGTTACTTGCTTTTTGACCCCTCCCTTTTTGAATGGGGTGCCACATTGATGATTTTCCATTCCTCTGGTACTTCTCCAGAATCCAAAGACATTTGGAAAATTACAATCAATGCGTCCACCATTGCAGTAGCCACTTCTTTTTGGATCCTAGGATGCAAGCCAGCAGGGCAAGTGGACCTGTTGCCTTTATCACCATTAGTTTGTCTAATACTGCTTCTCAAGTGATGGTGATGATAGTTAATTCCTCCCCCTGTATACTTTAATACTAATGAATTATTTGACGTAGCTTCAACTGTAAAAGCTGATGGAATATATCTTTTTTACTCCTTTGCTTTTTCCTTGTTCCCCATAACTATCTCCCCAGAATTATATTTAAAGGGACTATGTTCACATTTACCCCCCTCTTCCTCATACATTTGAAGAAGCTATTAATGTCAGTTTCGATATTCCTCAATAGTTTACCCTCATAGTTCATTTTCTTCCTCTTTATTATCTTATTAGTCCTCCTCTGCTTTGAATTTATCCCAGACTCGGAGGCTGTTGCTGACGTTTGCTTCCTTATGTGCTTTACTTTCAACCACGATAGGGACGTTTCAGAGACTTTTAGGTAAACACATGATATGCAAGGAGTGAAGGGATGTGGACCAAAGGCAGGTAAAAGGGATTTGGTTAATTTGGCGTCATATTTGGCATAACATTGTCGGCTGAAGGACCTGTTCCTGTGCTGTGTTGTTCTATGTTCTGTGTTCTGTTTTCAAGTGCTGTGCTGTGTGACCATGAACCTGTATCTCAGAAAGACAAATTTCATAGGACAGATGAGGCTCATATCTTCAGCTAGTGACATAGGATTGACAGCCTGACAATACTTGAATAAATGATCCGAGGAGTGGCTCCAGGATTTGCAACGCTAGGATATACTATTGGTGGGGTTCCAGCAGATCATACCTCACCAATACACAAAATGGTAGGAAGAAAAGGCAGAAAGGAATAGGAGTGCTTTGACTTTGTTAAAGGACATATGGATAGCCACATGGAAAATGTAACTTAGACCCTCAAGGGCATCCTGTGATAACTGAGCCAAGAATGACTGAGACAAGAGTCGTAGACCCTCAGACATGTACCAATCATGCACAACCTGCAATAGAATTCTACATATTATGGAAGATTTGTCCAACCAACCTACAGAATTACCCTGTGAAATGATTCTGCTCTCCCATGTGCGGAAAGTGAACCAACACATTCCCATTCCTCCATAAGAAGGATTAAGAATAGTGTCCAACAGAGAATTTGGAGGAGTGATAGTGAGGAAAACATTAGATGTTAAATGTTATGAGAAATATTAATGGTTAAATGATCATTGTTTCAAAGGAATTGAACAAAGATTTAATTGGGGGAGAGAGAGGTAAGGCAATAGTTAAAACATGTAATACAACAGGGCTCTCATTACTCTCTCTTGTACTTGGCTTTGACTATTAGTCATTTAGTATTTAGTTTAAGAAAGGTTCTTGGTTGTAAGTGTGTATTCCAGAAAGATCTTTAACGACCCTTACAGCAGAGTGCAGGACGAGCCACAGTTTTAAGTCCTTCAGTTGTGGTCCCCATTTCTGACCTTCATTGCTGACCCACCTGACCAGAGTGTGACATGGTGTAGACTTTACTTCTTCTGGGGGCCACTTAAAATGGATGGTCTGTCAGAACATGGGACAAAAATCAGCAGGGATCACTACTCCATACCTCATTAGCACTGCAGTGCTTGAAATGGTCTGGTAGTAGAGGTAGCTTACCACTGGGGGAAGCCCAAGTTATCCTGGGAGATATGGAGAGAGCATTTTCCAGACATTTTAAGGAATAAATTAAGCTGCTTTGGATATTATCAATTTATTTTAAACCACCTCGTAAAGAAATGAAAATCAGCTTTCTTCTTCAGGCACACTTATATGCTCAGAATTGATGTCAGCACTCAATGCATAGAACATTGCCTCATTCTGACTTTTGATCTTGACAGCCATTCTCACTGTCTCCATTTAACAATGTTTTGTTCTGATTGAGTTAACTATTGCCATTGGTGGAGTGAGGCCAGTCATGTGGCTAGGATATGAAGCGGCAATGACATTTCAGTAAGGTAGGGTAAACTTTACTTTGCTTATAATTCAGGTCAGACCTAACCAAAAAAAAAGCACTGACAAAAAAAATAGAAATTTTCAGCAGGACTGAAATTTCTCACTGGGAGCAGCTCAACTTTTTAACCACAAATTACTTCTATATTCCCAAACAGGTCAATGCCAGGATTACCCTTTCACAGCATTAAACCTTTCTGTCAAAGTACCATCTTGGACCAGGTAAATAAAAGTAATAATGCTCACTATTTTTTCCTGGGTGATGGTACATTGTCCATTGTAGGATGTCGACAACGTATAAATAATTTTCTCTTGAGAATGTGAATTCAGCAACAGATGGCCTGACACTATACTTTACAGAGGTAAATTGATGGCAAGGAAGGCAAAATAATGGCAAATGTGCAGGTGTACCTCTGCAGTGTATGTATATTTCTTCTGATGTGGGATAGGGAAGCTGAAGATAGGAGTGCTTCTTGTTTTTATCCAAAATCACTCAAATCACATCACATCAACCTTGAAGAGTTTCTCTCGTATTCCAAACATCAATCCCTTATTACTTACCCAATTGACATTTTGTTATGGAAAGAGGAATCATGCATGGGCTTCAATTTGTATTTTTTTCCACCTCTCCAGCATGTACATAGCTGGAATTCATGTAATTCATACCTTAAAATATCTTCTAAATTCTATTGTTTCCAATGAACAATCAAAGACATAATGAATCTTCCCAGATTTTTGTGTTCTGAAGTAAAATTAGACTCGATAAGCACATTGCAAAGTAGATCTACTCTCAACATTCCCATGCGGTAGAGGCTAACCCCTTCCTGTAATATTATCACTGGCAGTCATACAAAAGCAACCATACAACTAAGGGGCACAGAATCGTTGAATTTACAGAGGGTGTTTTCTCGACTAACAAAGAAGCCATATGCAAGACATGTTATAACCGAAGGTCACACGACGTCAGAGGGTGTTTTAATGAGAAGCTTTTATATTTCTCACAAATCCTAGTCAAATCAAGGGTATACAATGACATTTAAAGAAAACAAAATTGAAATAAGAACAGAAAAGCAAAATGAAAGTGATGAAGAGCCAGTTTATCGAAAGCTTGTACTTTATTCAAGTTTATGTTAGGGGTATTAGATTTTTATTAGTCATACAAAATACTCATGTCGACCAATAAATAGAAAGCTGTCACATTAAATTTGAGATTTTAATATATTTGTAAGACACTGACATAGCACAGAAGGAGAGGAACACACTAAACTGATATTTATCAAGCTCTTACTCTGCTGGGAATTAAAGAGAGGAAATAAAGGGGGGTGGGGTAGGGGGAATGATTACATAAAAACTGAAACTAAATAGGGTGGACACATTTTGTTTTAAGTGTAATGGCAATCTAGGTGAACAGGGCTCATGGCTTTACTATTTTTAAATCTGCTGTCTATGATATGAAACGATATCTTTCAGTCTGATATTTTTGTGCTGGTGGTGCTTGTAGGCAGATGAGTGTTTCTCACTGTGGCGTCCATCATTCCTTGCCAGTCTTGTCTATTAACAAGCACTATCATCCCATCTCAGGATGACAGCTGCAACACTTACTCTGGCGCAATAAACAGCTAAATGAGGCGCACAGCAATTTTGCTTGTCACCAAGGCCCTCGGCACGACTGGCTGCACAGCTTGATGCATAAATTCATGAGGCTGTTGCATATGATGGAGCATGTCCAGCTGAGAGAAGTGATGGATAAGCGGGTGGCTAAAATTGGCCATCACCTTGACTGTGTCAGGACTTTAAAAAAAGACTAGGGGAAGCGGGGGTGGGGAGGGGGATGGGGAGGGGAACCTTTCTTATATTACCCGTGTACAGTACTCTCTCTTGTGGTAGATAGCATTGTTCTCAGTCAAGGGAACAACAACTTTCACCCATTAGAAACTGAATCTATGAAACCTTCAGCATAGTTTCCCTTTCAGTCTTTCAACTGCAAGTTATTATTGGTGTAAAAGTTCAATGGAAAAAAAGGACTGCTTTTGTTTTACTAACTTTTCTTAGGAAGTTTTATTCGAAAGATTAGGTCATTCATTGTTAAAATATGAAAACACAGTTTAAGCCTCAGATCATTGGATGCATAGTAAATATTGGTTTACTTTGTTTCATAAATTCTAAGTATAATACGGCGAGTTTAATATTAAGCCACTTGAATATCTGGAATAGCCTTGTTACTATAATGCAGATCATAAACTACTCCAATATGTAAGTTAAAAATAGTTTTAATTTTAAAAATTCAGAATATTGATTCAGCTCACCCTGCTGTCTATTTTTGCCCTCTTTATCTTTTGTAATTTCATTTTGTGATTTTTGAATATTTGGATTTACCTTATTTCATTTAATCTCCCATTTCATTATACCTTACATTCCTGATACATTAATAATAGGACCTTTTACTGCCTTTTTTTCCTCCTAATACTGCATTTTGATGATGTCAGTAACCAGTCAAATAGGCGGCTTTAAGTCATTGAAAAGAGATTTTTGAGGTTTTATGTAGCAAGAGCTGACTTTGGCATGTTATCGTATAATATAATATAAATTGACTCTTTTTCACAAAGTTATTTCCAGCATTTAAAATTAAATTCATTCATGGTGTTGGATGAATTAAATCTGATTGGTTATCACCATGATGTAATTGAATATATAATTATACTGTTCCGGGGAGATGAGATCTCACACAGGATAGCCACTTGGTCCCTTTTCTTTAATGAAAGACAAGAGCTCACTTTTCTTGCAGGATTAAGTTAAAAATCCCACAATACCAGATTACAGTCCAACAGGTTTATTTGGAGGCACTAGCTTTCGGAGCACTGCTCCTTCTTCTAGCAGGAGGTTGTGATCAGGGCTTCTTCAGAAATGCGGAGCCATCCTTCCAGCCTGATAGCTCTCTCACAGCACAGAACTGTCAGGAGAAAGCAAACCACAGCACCTTTTCACAACAGTCAGCTGCTGGAATCTGAAATGTAAAGGTCCAGAGTCACAGCCAGCCACTTCGACAGCTGCTTTCAAATGGTGAGTACAGAAGGTAACTGTGAAATTGGAGTGTTGGTAGGGTAAAGTGCCAGCTAGTCAAAGAGAAAAAAATGAAGTGCCGCTGGGGATGAAGGGTGCCATGTATGCAGGGTGCCCTTGGTGAGAAGGGTTCAGGGTAAATAGGCTGCTAGATAGGTAGGGGAATAAAGTGCTAGGTGGGTAGCATGCCAAGTGGAACCAGAGTAGATTGTCAGGTGGATAGGATGCCAGGTTGCAAGTGGCGTGGGATTCAGGTAAATGATACAATGTTTAGGATAGATCACGATAGGGGGAGAAATGGTGATTTGGCTGGAATGAGCGAAGGTGTATGTCTGTTTCATAGGGGTTAGGTCTATGGGGCAAGGGGGGGGGGGGGGGGGCAAATCTGGAGTGGGAAAAAGAGGATAAAGTCTTACACTGGGTGACAAAGGTCAGACCTGGAGCAGGTCAAAGAGAGGAATCAACTCCATTGCTGGACAAAGGGGATATAACAATCAGAACCAGAGGTTGGGAAGAGGAGGTCAAGTCTGGACTGGCATAAGGGTCCCAGGTTTCAAGGAGTGTTAGAACAGGGTCTAGGGTTGTATGTAGTCTGGATGGGTGTAGTTGTGGGTATGGAAGCAAAGTTTAGGTTTAATTGAATAGTTATTCAGGAACTGAACTATGTACTTAATCATCTAACTTCAACTTTTTCTTAAATTAATTCAGAAGATTGTGAGCATCAATGGCGAGGCTAGCATTTATTGTTAAGACCCAGCTGCATTACCATGGGTCGAGAGTCACAAGTACTCTAGGCCAGGAAAGGACAGCAGTTTACTTCCCCTAAATAACATTAGTGAACCAGATGGTTTGTGGTCACCACCAGACTGGTATTTCAAGATTTTTATTAAATTTAAATTTCACTATCCGTCATGACAGGATTTGAACACTGGTCCCCAGAACATTACTCACGAATATATCACTAGGATATCATCTCTCCTGCTAAGTTATTATTAATTTAATTGGAACCCTCTGATGACTCCAATTTAAATGGAAACTTTCAGAGGGTTCCAGACATAAAGGAACTGTTCCAATGGAATCTTCAATTTCCTGCGCAATTCTTTCTGCAAGGTCCCCAGATGTACTGCCCATCTACATTGGAATTATAACTGTTTGGTCATCAGAAAATCTGGGCGTTTCACTTTGGAAAGGCAATAAACTGGCATGAATCCTGCACTTCACTGAATGCTCACTCTCAGCAGTGCTGCAGTGTAGAAAAATGGAGAGGAAGTCAAGCTAATGAATCCTCATGGCAAAAAATTTGAATTTCTATCCTGCCTTTGTTGTAGTAAAAGACCTCAAGACAGTTGAGTGGAGTTTAGTCAAGCAAGGTCTGACTTTGATCCGGACGGTTGGGTTGTGGTGTGGAACACAGCGTGACATATGGTGGAGTGGGAATGTGGTGTGTGGAGTGGGTTGGGATGGTGGTGCAGGGTTGGGGTGGGCTAAGTTATAGGTGGGGGTGTGATGTATGCTGCCATGTGTATGATGTGGTGTGGGGTGTTGGTGTGCAAGTGTGGTGTGGGGTGTAGTGTGATGTGGCATGGGCTGTGTTGAGGGGTGCCATGTGGGGTGATGCGGGGTGTGATGTGGAGTACAGACATGTAGCATGTGGTGTTTGTGAATTGATTGTGAATCAATCTGTCTGATTTACAATTTAGACAAAAGTTAAGAGTTAACTGTCAGGCATTACTAACTGATGCACTTCTATGGCAACATTTTTTGCTCCATGCTAACCAATCAACACTACCCTTTCACAAGTATCAGTCACGACTTAAACGGACAGTGGAGGCTGAAAATCGACAGTAGTATGGAGCTGATGACAGAAGAAATATAGATAAAATGCATAAAACTAAATCAAGTAAGATAGAATTTCACTGATTAAAATGTTTGCTTCAAATGATTCTGATCTAATAGTATGATGAAGAAATTCCTCCAAAGCAAAAATGTTCAAAGATGTGCTTTTACTTGCTAATCATGAATGGCCAAAGAAAATGTGCTTTTTTGTTTTGCAAAAACTGATGAATACCATGCACACAAACATGCACAATGCTGATACAGAGGGAGGTCCAGGTTTTGAGTGCAGGCACTGAAGTGACAATTTGTGGATACGGTGCCAATCAAGCATGTTACTTTTTCCTGGACAGTATTAATTTTCTTGAGCATTTGTAAAACTGAGTGACTTGCTAGGCCATTTCAGAAGGCAGTTACGAGTCAACCAAAGAGAGAGAGAAAGAGACCGAAGGGATTCCACAATCATCAGATGAGATCTAAGCTCTGATGTCCGGTCATGAATGACGGTGGACAATTAAACATTCAATGGTGGAAGAGTCTTCACAAACATCTCCACCCGCAATGATGGGGAGCATGTTGCATTCGCAATGATCTGCATCCAGGAATGTAGAATGGTTGATCCATCCTGGCTTCCTCCAGTGGTCTTCAGCAGATGCCAGTTGTCAAACAATTTGATTCACTCTGCGTGATATTCAAAATCAGTCAGAGGCACTGGAGACTACAACAACTATGGGCTGTGACAATATTATAGTAATAGCACTGAAGTACTCCAGAACGTGCTTCCTTTGCCAAGCCTATGTCCTGATACAAAAAAGCAGGCAAATTCCCACTCCATCAGTCTACTCTTGATCATTAGTAAAGTGATGAAAGGTGTTATCTTCAATTCATTCAAGCAGCACCTGCTCAGTGAATCCCAGTTTGGATTCTGCCAGGGCTACTCAGCTCCTCACCTCTTTATAGCCAAATATGGACAAAAGAGTTGAATTGCAGAGGTGAGGTGAGAGGGAAGCCTTTGATATCCAGACCGCATCTGATTGAGTGTAGCATCAATGATTCTTAGTAGAAAGTGAGGGCTGCAGATATTGGAGATCAGAGTCGAGAGTGTCGTGCTGGAAAAGCACAGCAGGTCAGGCAGCATCCGAGGAACAGGAGAATTGACGTTTTGGGTATAAGCCCAAATGAAGGTTCCTGATGAAGGGCTTATGCTCAAAACATTGATTCTCCTACACCTTGGACACTGCCTGACCTGCTGTGCTTTTCCAGCACCACATTCTCAATCAATGATCCTTAGCAAAACTGAAATCGATGGGATTCAGTGGGATAAATCTCTGCTGATTGGAATCATACCTAGCACAAAGGAAGGTGTTTGTGATTGTTGAAGATCAGTCATCGCAGCTCCAGAACATCTCTGCGGTGTAGTGTCCTAGGCCAAACCATTTTCAGTTGCTTCATCAATGACTTTCCCTCCACAATAAGGTCAGAAGTGGATGGTTGCCGATGAGTGCACAATGGTCAGTACCAGTCACACATTCTCAAATGCTGAAGCAGTCCATGTCCAAATGCAGCAAGACCTGGCCAATATCAAGGCTTGGGCTAAAAATTGGCAAGTAAAATTCACATGACACAAATGCCAGACCATGGCCATCTCCAACAAGAGACAACCTAACCCCTGCTACTTGACATTTAATGGCATTATTGAATCCCCTATCAATAGCCTGTGGGTTACCAACAGAAAATGAACTGAGCTAACCATATAAATATAGTGATTACAAGAGCAGGTCAGAGACTAGGAAACCTACAACAAGTAACAAACATTATGGCTGTCCAAAATCTGTCCACAATCCACAAGGCACAAATTAGAGTGTGATCGGATACTTTGGATAAGTGCAACTCAAGAAGCTTGACACCAGGCAAGACACAGCAATTGTCTTCACTGGCATCACATCTACAGGCCTCAACTCCCTACACCACCGATGCTCAGTAGCAACCGTGTTCTCCATGGTTCCTTAGACATCACTCTCTGAAACTTAACTACAGTGACAGTAAAATTTTTCCCTGATTTCAGTTCTTCATATATTGCTGGTTAAAATAATACTTCAGAATTTACAAGAAAAGATTGAGATTCTAAGGTCAGAATTGACAAACAAAATTTAATAATGAAAGTAACTTAGAAGAAAATCCAAAACAGTTTAAGTGAGTTATTGTTGTTGCCAATGTTTGGAAGGAATCAGAGGAGAATTGGAGGAATATTAGTGATATGCACCACATTATTCTGGTGTTTTGTGATTTGCATTATATATTACATGACCATATGACGTCTCTCCTAAACTAAAGTAAATCAAATGGCATTTCCATAATTGTAAATTTGTCTGCTAGAAAGTAATAGTTTCCTGCACAAAGCGCATTGGATGAAATTTGAAATTCTATGCTCGTTAGAACACCTTAGGTGATTTTTTGCTATGGAGATGGGGAATAGTAGCTAACTCTGTTTGTAGATCTGAAATGCACCTCTGGTGGGAAATTGGATTACAATTCAGATTTCACACAGGTTCATCAACTTATAGCCAGTGGAGTTGAGAATAGAAGTGGCGGAGGTGAATTGTGAGATCTGTTGAGATGCCCTACAGAAGCTAACGTCATTGGCTAGCCAGCATTTATGCCCGTCGCTAATTGCCAGAGGCCAATTCAGAGTCAATCACATTGCTGTGTTTCTGGAATCAAACAGGGTGAAGTTAGCAGATTTCATTCCCCTAAAGGACTGTAGTGAATCAGATAGGTTTTAATGACAATTGGTGTCTTGTGTAACTTATGAGGCCTTGTGCCTCTGGTAATCTAGTACTGGAGGCAAAACCAGTATGCATACTGTCCTTTTAGACTGTGCCTGTCACTATAAGAAAGTGCTATCCAGCTCTGGCAAAAGCAACATCAGTCATTAGCAAAATACAGTAATGTGCAGCCGTTTTTCAGATACCACAAAGATTCACAGCTAATCCTTGGAAAGAACTAGAAATGAGCAGCCATCATTAGTTTCTCTCTGTTGACCTGTCTGCTTTGATCTGGTCTAAAACTGACAACTTTGAGAACATTTCTGCCCTATTAAGTATATTACCCACCCTTCTACAAGCTTCAAATGAACTTTTCATCAAAATTGATTGGCTTCAATTTGGAGGCATGTGGGGTTTCTGCCTTGTGCTCCACTGTCCCCCATGAATATTGCCAGTACTGCTGACATGCTGCTCTGCAGTTGGAACTTTGGTGTTCTTCTGTCTCTGTTAATGCTACTGGGAGAGGTTCTGAAGACTGAATCACATTTTCCTAACATCTGTCTAAAACTACCTGTCACACTCCTTGATTTAGCTGATCTTGCCTGTGTAAGCTATTCCCAACAAGTTCCAACACACTGGGCTGAACTTTACAAAAAAGTCAGTTGTCAATTTCAGGCGATTTCAAGGGAGAGTTTCCCGCCATGAGTTCTAGTGACTTATCTCACTCAGTTCTCCACTGCTGTCCTCAATATATATGCACCACACCTCCATAGAGCCACTGTCATGTTATGTTGAGAGTGTGTTGCTGGAAAAGCACCGCAGGTCAGGCAGCATCTGAGGAGCAGGAAGACAGCCCGAAACGTTGATTCTCCTGCTCTTTAGATGCTGCTGTGCTTTTCCAGTAACACACTCTCGACTCTGATCTCCAGCATCTGCAGACCTCACTGTCTCCACTGTCATGTTATCTTGTGTTCACCAGGATATCCTCTGCCAATGCCATCTGTGTGCCTGCTTCGACAGGGGGCAGGGAAATAAAAATGAAAGGCTTCTCTGGGTACATGGTTGACGTTCATTACACTTTGTTAGAAATCAAAGCTCACAATCATAAATGTATTGCCTCTACACATCATTGCCTGTCTGATCAAGTGACACTGCAATTGCGGTTAGAAGAGTGAAGCTACATGGCTTACCCGTCCTTAATGCCATTCATGTTAGAACCCTGTCTGCTACTCATTCCCTGATACACAGTGGAGCACAGCATCTTCTCATTGTTCAATGTAGGAGCTTCTCAGGTTGGAAAGCCTTCAAACAGTTGTAAACATTAACTTTTATTGAACATCAGGAAAAGTGAAGGAAAAGTTAACAAAAATAAATCTGCATTTCCTCTGGGATGAAACAGGGCTTTTTGAACAGCAACAACATTTATTTTCAATGAATAATCACTTCACCCAAATCACATCTGTTTTATTTTATCAGGTGTCAATTAAGTTCCATCTGGTTTATTGTGCCTGATGTTGAACTGCTCTGTCATAGTGAAGGTAAGGTTCCTCATCCTCAATGCCCTCATCTTCCTCTTCAATTGCCTCTTCCCAGCTCTTCAACCTCCAGCACATCCCTTTTTGGCTGCTCCAGTTGTGCAGACCTCAGCATGCTGACATTATGTAGCACACTCTGTCTGCAGCCATTTCTCACTTACATTGCGGATTTGTGATTTAGGCGAGGAAGGAAAGCAACGCAGGTCACATGTTGCAGAGCAAGTCACATGCTTAGCCTGTTAATACAGGTAACCCCCAATCCTTTGTGTACCTATTTTCTTTACATTCCCTGTCAACCCCACTTAGTTCTGAGTTTCCACACATTCCCACTTGATTCATTTAAATCTTAATCTCCCAATATTACTCCCTGAGGTCACCAGCTTAGTCATACCAACTAGCATGATACCCTGTCACTCTGTTGAAGACAGGGTAGCAGTCATCCCTTTTCCCACAGTAATCCGCCAAGACAATCCACTCTTGTCTCCATTCCTTATATGTTGAATTGCTCCCCTCCCAATGATTGTCCCAGTATGCAGCCTCTAATTGGACAATTGACTTGCCCAACTTGCCCACCACAGCAATGGTGCCCAATAGCCTGTCTTGACTTTCAGTGAACAGACTGCAAAGGCCCCCTGAACAGACATGGAACAACAACTCTGACTGATCGTCAAGTAGCTTCCTGACTTCCAGGACTCTTAATCCCTGGACTAGTTGCAGTGGTCCTACACAACTGACCATGCCTCACTCCTCAGCTTGTAATGATATAGAACCCCTGAACCTGACCACCCCAAGAGACTGAATGACCATGTCCAAGCCCCTGGACTGAGATTCGACACTGCCCTTGATTGGTTATGATGGGAGCCCCTGACTGAGGTCAGTCAATCTTGGCTTGACTGAGAACAATTCCACTTAGACTTTGAGCAAGGAATCTTCCCAACCCTTGAAAAACATGGACAGCGTGAGAAATTTGGGAAATTAGGGTGAGATTCTCAATATTAAGAGCAAACAGGCTGATTCTCTGACCAAGTATGGAATGGTAAAACAAAAACCTTGTTAGTGAGCAGCAAGAGACCTATTTGCACTAAGGGACAAAGCTGATAGCCTGACCTGCACCCTGCTCTGATGTATAAGATTAGAACCAATCCCTGTGTACAAAGTGACCTGGTAGCAGCATTGAAAGGTGTTGGTGTACTCAAAAGTGAACTGGAGTGGTGAACAGCTTTGTAAATGAATCTGAGATGTGCCATGATGAGGTGCTGTGCCAGGTGTATTTCCAATGTCTACATCCATGGATGAAAGAAGGAGATAGTTGCTGTGCCTGATGTGAGCCTTATTGTTTTGGGGAATGCTGGTCATGATAGAGGCCCGGAGGAGCAAATCATGAGCTGGACCTGCCAGGTACCCACTCAGACTTCCATGTCAGAATTGTTGCTGTCTTATCTTACTCTGACATGTAGGAGAACGTTAATCTGCATATAAATGAGATGGGAATAGGTAATAACAAAATGTAATTGCTGTCAGAAAACTCTCCCAATTTACTAACCAGATTCTTGTCTCACCATTAAGACCTTCGATGGAAAATAGGTCTTATTTTTATCAACTTTGGGAATCTGATATTTCCAATTTTGCCATTTTCCCCAACTGACTTGCCATTGCCTATGTCAGTTGTGAACATTTGTTTCCAGTAAACTGGAAGATCTGACCTAATCAAGGTTGTGCATTCTGTACAGAATGGGATAGAGTTAAAGTTGTACACTGTTCATTTATTCGGAAAAAAGTTTTAAAGACCATGATGGAACATAAAAAACCCCCAAAAATTAGTTCTCCAAGAAAATGGTTAAATGAAAAGAATAAACAGCAGAAGCTCTATCAATACCAGTAAAATGCTTAAAATAAGGAGCATCAATTGTAGCTAATGGCGCGCTAACACAAGGATCGCTATTTGGAGCCATTCCATTCCCAAGAGGGAGAGAACCAGTAAGATCAGCTGGAGATAATGCTTTACCAGTACAGCACTGATTCATTTTTGCTTTTATTGACACATACATATTCTTTTTCTATATTACAGAATGGTAAATGATCCATTTCTGCATCCATCTTATAGTTTAATAAAGATCTAGAGAAATATTGGCTTGTATAATATCAGTATGCAGTTGTACAAGGAACAATTCTAAGAAGACATTTTTAAAATTCAATGTGCTCCAAAGGTAGTATGCACAGGTTTATGCATTCTCGGTGAAACAAAGTTCAAAATTGCTGCATTTCCAATTATGTTACAACTAAATTCTAGTTCCAACCATATAACTCAATCCTGCCATCTATCATTGCAAACTGCAATCTCAACTGCTCAACACTAAATTTCTCCCAAATTCCGTTCACGTAAAAGGGAGAATGTACTGGAATAGTTTAAAGGTCAAAATTGATCAGCGTTTTGGGATGGTACTAATAAATTGATTGAATTTTGCTTGGTTTATATTGCCTTAAAAATGAAGCCACATTATACAGAATAGCCTATGCGATATGTAATGCATACGATGCATATGGAAGAAAGGCATATGGCCCACAGAGTCTGTTGCTAAAGTGTCTCTATCCTTTGAATTCCAATCTTGAACCTTCCCCATATCCCTGATGCTCTTACTCCCAGATTATATGTTCCTTTGAAATTCCTGAAGTGAATTTCTGAAGCAATGCATTGTATTAAATAGGGAGGTAAGATAAGAAGTACTGTGAGACTAGCATCTTTGGCTGAGAGACAAATTAAAAAAAAACATAAAGCATAGCAAGGCAAAGTAGAGATGGTGTGAGTATCCATGTCCGCTCAAATTAAGTGAGTACTAAGAGAGGAGTTAAACAGCTCTGGGGTGCAACCTGGTCCAATCCATGAGCTGGAGGCCTGTCCCTGTGTGTAAAACACACTTGCAGCAGCACTGCAACTTGAGTCAGTGTGGCCTGAGGAGCAGCTTTGATGTGCAGAAGAGTACTGTAAGTGGATTGGAGCTCTGTTATAGTGATGCAGAAAGGCTGCCAGATGTCTCCTGGCAAGGTATATGGATATGTGTGCATGCTGTCACTGTCCCCAAAGTGTGTCTGAGATGCCAGTGTACAAGATGGAGGTCTAAAGGACAAGCTGGAGTTGTTTAGGTATCCATTCAGACTTCAAACTGAGACCCTCAGCCTCGAGTTTCCTCACAGCAGTTGGTAGTGGAGGTGACTGCTCACTAATGAGGCAAGATCTGCAGTTAATTACATCAGACAATAATTCCCCTCAATAGGTGTTTCTCCATTGTGTAGTGAGAATCTAATCTTGATGTCCATAATTCTCTTGGAGAATACAGCAAGTTGCTTCCATCATTCAAATAGATCTTGCTGGACTTCTGGCATGATCCTCTTAAATTTCTTGCCAACCCATATTGTTCAGTCTCCTAATAGATTCTGATCCATGGTGTTTTTAATAGACTTGGAATGCAGCTCTAGAAGTGCAAAATTATTTGCCTACAATGGTTAGGTTTTATTTTTCAATAATATGTGGCAGATTGATATCCAGTAATCTTGTAATGATTTCCCATTTAATTTATTTATTTTCTTCTGACACCTTGTGTGAATGGTACATCCTGGCTGATGTGGTCTGTTCTGATAAACATCCTTCCACCTTCAGCAAGAGGTAATAAATAAAGGTGAAGTAATTATTATGAAAGTAATTGCTTCAAAAAATTTGGCAATGGCATAAACCACCACAGCAATGGTAAGGTAAGTAAATTTGGAAAATCAGTCTGTAATTAAAATTATAGTCGTCCCTCCCAGTTTTTCTCCACGTTATCCTCTTCTGTGTCAGCATATTATTAAGCAGTGAAATTGCAACAATCATTTTTGCTGCTTTTCATGAGGTAAGACACAGTATGACACACCGTCACTTAAACTCCTCTCCAAGGAGACTGTCCACAACTCACCACTGCTTCTTCTTAATGAGTAACAGGAGCTATTGTAACTACAATTAAGAACAGTTGAATCATAGCTTTGAAACTAGGGAGAATGTTCCATCAGGAGATCACTTTTGGTGTGGTTTTGTTTGTATGCAGAGTAAGGACTGTATTTTTCACAACATAGCTTAATCATAAGGCAGAAATACCTCTTCTCCTAAAACATTATTCCCACTTTTGTTGCTCTGACAAAGAAGCAAAATCACAACATAAACTTCTCAATTTTTTCAGCCTCCTTCTGTTTTAGTCAATAAAATGGTTACTAATACCATTTTATTTACTTCCCATTAAGCCTCAGAGTCAACCCGAGAGTAACTGACAAAATATTTTTGAATCCTAATTCATTCATTTAGAGAAAGAAATCTGTTTGTCTTGTTTTGTACTGAGACTTTAATAATATGTTACTTGTCTGCAGTGAAATATATATATTTATATATAAAAACACAATGTGTTTTAAGGATGTTGTTAATGTTGCTGCTGAGTGAAGGTTCCCTCACACCATTGCACAGATTAAATGTAAAGATAATTGTCAAATAGAACTGGGAGTCAGCAACATATTCAGAAATATTTAAACAAGAAATGAAAAAGGTACCAATCAAATATTTTCAAGAAAGGAATAAGAGAAATATGTTGCAGACTATGGTTCTGTAAATAATTAAAGGTAAATTAAATCAAATTTCAAAATAAAAATTATCTGAATTTAGAGGACACATAAATTTAAAAAAAGATTGCTAATATGAATGCAGAAAAGTTGCAAAGTTTTTGAAAACCTAAACAGAAATAAGGAAAATAAGAGAAAATTAACAATATAAACAATGAAACAAAATAAAAGGAAACCCCATCAACACACTAGTAATAAGAATTGCTCAAGTTGGATTGGGACCACAAAAATATTATTGAACTGAAAGATGCTTGTGATGCAGAGTGAGAAATTCCCAGAAATATTAAATATTTCACTTCAATTATTGTCCAGTTGTTAGAGTACTATAGGGTAGTGCAAAATAGCTAGTAGAAATTATTATTTAAAGAGATATGGTATTGAATAAGCAACTGAAAGTAGCATTGACAAATTACCGAGACTTGACAATTTATATCCTGGGATTCTGCGAGAAGCTAAGGAAGAATTAAAGGGTATTCTAACTTTGTTTTTTTTTCCAAAATTCTTTGGAAAGATAAATTGTGTCAGGAGGACTGGAGACTGGCAAATGTAAGATAATTATAGGCCGGTTAGTCTTATTTAAATGGTCAGCAAACCACTAAAATCTCTAATGTGGGATGTAATGACTAAGCTCTTGGAGAAACATGATTTAATTAGGGCCAGACAGCATGGATTTCTGAAAGCCAGGTTGTATTTGACTAACTTAATAGAATTCCTTGTAGAATTAACAGAGGATGGATGAAGAAAATGAGGTGGTTTTAAGGATTTTCAAAATCATTTGATTAAGATACCACATAAGAGAATAAGGGAGGAAAAAACACAAGAATTCATGTAATGAAAAGGAAGAGTCAAGACAGATTATTGCACAAAGGTATGCAAATGGGTCTGGTACACACTTTCAGACTGTACATTGTTTTGTCAATGGAAGCAGATAAATGAAATTACTTTGCCTCAGTTTTCCATGGTTTCCACTCTTTGTTGCTGGCTAAAAAATAGGCTTTCTAGTTGTTTCGGATTGACTGAATTGATTAAAAGCAAAATATTGCCATTGCTGGAAATCTGAAACAAACACAGAAAATACTGGAGAAATTCAGCAAATCTGGCACCACCTGTGGGAGAAAGAAATACAGAGTCAAGTTTTTTGAGTCCAGGATGCCTCTTTTTCAGAACTCGGGACTATTCTGAAGCATACCAGCATTTTCTGTGTTTATGTCCAGATTGATGATGAGCAATGAAGCACTGTGGAAGAGTGGGCAAGGAGCTTTTGAATGTGTTCGTTAGATGGGTGCACAATGGAACCTAAGTAAAGTTTCGAATAGATTGGGCCATTCTGGGCAGCAAAGTATGATGCTGATGGTGCAGTGTTCTCATCAACTCTTGCCTTCTCATCCTGCTCTTTCTCGGAATCTTGCAAAGCAGGATCTCTGTGCCTTGGACAAAGTTGCTACCTGTGCCTTGGACTATTAAACACTTAACCAGAAGAGAACGGTCCACAAATATCCCATCCTTAATAATTGGGAAGCCCAGCATGTTAGTACAAAAGACAATGCCAAAACATTTGTGACCACATTCAGCCAGAAATACCAAGTCAATGATCCTTCTTAACCTCCTCCCGAGATCCTGAGCATTGAAGATGTAAACCTTCAGCAATTCAATTCAATATTCATCTGGCAGCAATACTGATGACTCAGCTCCTGAAATAGTCTTGCCCTTAGGCAAGTTGTTTAATCCAAAACAAAAGCAGTAAAACTGGTCTTTACCCAACAATGTGGAAAATTACCCACGGATGTCCGAGCCATAAAAAGCAGGACAAATCCAATCTGGCTAAATACTACTCAATCAAACTATTGCCAATCATCTGCAAAATGATGGAAATTGTCATTGACAGTGCGATCAAGTGAACAACCCTCTCCTGTGAACAGGTAAGTAAACAGCTGTGAGTACTGAGCATTGGCATGTTTCCCTGATAAAGTTTCAGCTTCCTCAGTTGCTGCTAACTTACCATTTTGCTTTCACTGGGGAGTTTCAAGGACCCCCCAAAAATCACATGGTCTAAACTTAAACTTAAAAATCCACGTCAACATTGCTTTAATTGACCGATTAACATATGGCAAGTGGCAATTCCTGTCTCTCCTGAGGGGTTTGTTCATTTTCAGCCTAAAGCATGACAGTGCAACCAAGAAACCAGCAGGTTACAGCTAGTTTCACATGGTGCTGTCAATTTACTCAGGTTTAACCCTCTACCATCTCTCCAATCCATGTACTCCTGCTAAATAAACTCTAGATCCATGATTCAACTGTAGTCCATCACTTATTTTCAAATGTGATTGAATATTTGCCAGGAAAAAAAAACTAAAAGATATGGGAAGTGAACAACAAAGTTTGATTTGACTAGATGGCTCATATAGGAAAAGGAACTTTACTTTTTCTCTTCGGCGTAAATGGCTTGTTTCTCTATTGTAACATTATTGAAAGTTTACTTTGGTCATGAAGTGACATTAGTATCTGTATGAGCCATGAAAAAGTCTTACTGACTCTAGCACGAATGAGAGGGTAGAAACTTTCTCATCTAATTTGATTGGCAGAAAACTTCAAGTTTAGAGAATGTAGATTCAAATTTTAATTGGAAAGATTTTAAAAATGTACTTAGTCTGTTTTATAAAAATTGTGTTGTGAATCTGAAGCTATCAGAAGGAGATAGGTTAAACAGTCTTCCTGGACAATATGATATGAAAACATTAATACTGAGGCAGTTTCTGTCTGGTTTTCCTCACAGTTTAATACAGCAATTATGACTGTTTGTTATTTGTCTATCTTCTGGGGAGAATTAGTTTAATTCTGCAATTACAATAAATCGCGAGTGTCATTCCGTCTGTTCACATCCATTTACTGTTCAGTCATTATAATCTAAATCACAGTGTTGTTGTGATGTGTTTATTCCATCACCTTCCACAGTAAAAGAAGATCTTGTGAGGATGCATTACATAATCAAAGCCAAAATACAGTAACAAGAGTTTCATAGTTAACCAGCAGGCTCAATGCAAGTACTTAAGTACGGGCAAGTGAAAACACACTCTTAATAAACAATGGCTCATCCCTGAGATTGGTCTACAGTGCCGGATCTAAGGAAAATATCAAGAACAAAAACCCAATAGTTCAACAGAGCTAGTATTTTCAGTTAAAAAAAACTTTTACTTTTTTCTTTTAAACTGATCCTCGAATTATATAGATAATGTACAAGGGAGCATAATCTTAAAATCAGAGTAAAGTCATTCAGGCGATAACTTGGAACGTCCTTCGTCACATCAGGTGTAATAAAAGTGTGGAACTCTCCACCACAAAATACAGTAGATGCTGGGTCAATAATTCTTTTAGATCCGAGATTGATAAGATTTGCTGTATAACATATAAAAGGACATGAAGTCAGACAAATGGATCAAATTAGGATAATGATTCCATGATCACATGATCTTTGAGCTGTAGCATTATTTATGGAGCAGGAGGAAGCCATTTAATACTTCGAGTCTACCTTGAGTGTCTGTACAGCAAAACAATCAATCCCATTCCCAGCATTTTTCCCATAGCCTTGTACATCTATTTTTTCAGTGCCATCTAATTTTCTTTTGAAATCCTTGCTCATCCTTTGCTTCCAACTTCCCTATGGATGGTGAGTTCTGGCTCATACCAATGATTGCATAAAAATATCAAATGTCAAAACAGGTTCAAAGGTCTGAATGACCAACTCCTGTTCTTATGTCCCTAAATCACAGCAAGTCAATCATATTACTTGTTCAAAATGATGATGAAACTGGATATGATCAGAGACGCAACAGAAGCAGTAACTCTTTGATCATTATTATACGTTCTGCTAGCTATTTAGCTCCCTGAATGAATATTAGCCAGTATACATAACAGTTGGCAAAATATGATTCTGCCTGATTTACAACCTCATGCACAACCAATTTCACCCGTAATCTGATTACATGAGGCTCTACTCCCTGAGAAATAAACAGGTCAGCCAGAGACATTTTCATGGGAGTCTACCCCTTCATTAGTCAGAATGATTTAACACACTTCCAAAATGTATGGGAAAATATGCTGCTTCTGTAGTCCCTGAGTAAAATTTTCTTGAAGAGAACATGAATCAGAGATGGACTCCTGTTCTATAGTGTCGATTTTCAAGCCTGGATACCCTTGCCAATGGGAACACAGAAGTTGCTGAATTTACCCTGTTGTCTCCCTAATCTATTTGACTTTAAGAAATTAGATGGCATGGTGGCTCAGTGGTCAGCACTGCTGCCTCATAGCACCAGGGTCCCAGGTTCGATTCCAGCCTCGGGTGACTGACTGTGTGGAGTTTGCACATTCTCCCCGTGTCTGCGTGGGTTTCCTCCAGGTGCTCTGGTTTCCTCCTACAGTCCAAAGATGTGCAGGTGAATTGGCCATGTTAAATTGCCCATAGTGTTGGGTGCATTAGTCAGAGGGAAATGGGCCTGGGTGGGTTAGTCTTCGGAGGGTCGGTGTGGACTGGTTGGGCCGAAAGGCCTGTTTCCGCACTGTAGGGAATCTAATCTAAATGGTGTCTGTTTAAATAGCCCAGATACATAACAATAAGAGTGCTCCAACATTCTGTACTGCTAACATCAACTGTGAAATTTGTCAGTTCTCTTCCAAACCCTTGGGATGAGGTAGCTGTTGATGGAAGTGTTTTATCATAAAATGAGCGGGGAGTGTGGGCAGAGGATACTGATATTTTCCATTATGATTCTTATGCATTTCCATTGGTAAAGCCATAGAAAAATCTTAGGTTCGTCTTTTTCATCTTTTGAGGTGAGTGATGATTTCAGTTGCAAATTACTATATCATGAGAAGAGGGAGAAACTTAGGGGCTAGGAAGAACATGAATAATAAAATGATACTTACTTGGCTTCCAAAACCAGTGCCAGGATTCCTGTGGTCATTGCCACAGCACCGGATGTACCGAGGAAATGTGAATTACACCCCTTCACACTGTTAGTGGCTGTCACCTGAAAATGACAAATGCAGTGAGCAACAAAATTAATGAGGCAGATTCTGGAAAAAAGCAACAGGCATAAATCTCTATCATATTTTTTATACCATCAACAAAGAGAGCGCTACTGCTTTTTTTTCTTTTAATTCAACAAAAGTCATAAAACTAGGTCATTACTACTGGAATGAGACAGCTGTACTTGTCCTTCGGGAAAATTTTAATAGTAAGCAACAGGAAATAAAATGAAATGGCTTTCATATTCCGCGATTACTGCTCAACAAAAAATGAAATGGGGTCTTTAAAAATATTTTTGGGGTGATGCTAGTTAGTTGGAAGATTTTCTATTGTTACAAACAACAGAAAATGTAATGCATAAGTGACTAGTTGAACTTTTCTTTCCAAGGTAAATGTCAATTAAATTATTTATAAATACTGTTAAGGTGTTGCTGGTATTTGTTGTACTAAAAACCAGGTGTAAAGTGAAATCTGCAAATCACTCTTACAGAGGAAAGCAAAGAGGACTTTTTTTTGTTTTATTTGACAATTTTGCTTTTCTTATTCAGAATTTCGGGGATAAACTTGAGATATAAATATCTCATTAAATCTCTGTCTTATTCATATTAACAGAGAGTGATCCAGTAACATCACATGGACAGCAACAGAATCAATATAAGGTAAAGCTTAGTTGTTTCAACACTCTGATGTTGCTATATTTCCAAAGCCCAGATGGCTAGCATCATCCTCGTCTGTTAACCAGGAACAAACCAGGAACAACCCACAGCAGTGTTGCCAACCTAAAGGGGACCTTCCACCAACAACCGCTGTCTATGGAATTTGTTTCTGTTTGTGAAACCCCTCAGTTTCTGTGAATTCAAAAGTGAAGAAAATACCAAACATCTGCTTTGGCTCAATGTAACTGCATGGAAAATACAAGGACTGGTTAATGATCCGCATACAAAGGGGAGTCTGAGTTTTACAGATGTATGTATTTCCAGTATCTCCTGACATTTTGGACTTTATTTTGTTTATAATGAATGCTTTAACATGTTTATGCTGGAATGGGGGCTGAGCATTTCATGATTTAATCAGTTCCGTGTCCCCTATTTCAGCACAAAGATCATCAAAATGCTCCATACGATCTGGATGATAAGAAAAGTAATTGAATATATAGGTGAAAATAAAAGTACTGAAGGGCTACGTAACAAAGAGAGGATTGGGACTATTGGGCAGCTCATTCAAAGAAGCACAGATATAATGGAGTGAATGGCTCCCTTATGTGCTACATTAGATTTTTTTTCTCTGCATGCATAGTAAGCAGTCACAGTGTAATATGGAGGTTAACAATACATTCAGCAACTTCAGTTGTATGCAGTTTGTATGGTCTCTCAGGATAGGAGTTCAGTTTATGGGTAATGGATGTAACTTGGGAGACAGTCACAATTTGACCCGTTCCTCACATTGCACTGATAGAGTACATAGTCACATTTTTCCTGAGCCCCTCCTCAAATATTTAAGGGATGTCCAGACCAGTTGGTGAGAGCTCACATTTATTCACAATTCACTTAATCTGCTATGCATTTGTCAACTCACTGAACTTGTCCAAATCTCACTGAAGCATCACTGCACCGTCCTCACAGTTCACCCTCCCATACAGCTTTGCGTTGTTTACAAAGCTGGACAAAATCTTACATTTAGTTTCCTCTTTTAATTAATTAATGTATGTGATGAATAGTTGGGGTCCAAGTGTTGATTCCTATGATACCCCATTGGTCACTGGCTGCCACTCAGAAAATGATTTGTTTACTGGTACTCTTTGTTTCATGTTTGCTAGTGAGTTCTCTATCCATGGCAGTACACTACGTCCAATCTTGTGTACTTTACATGTTTTTCACCTCTGAAAGTCCAAGGAATCTACATCCACTGACCCTGCCCACCAACCTTATCACCTCTACTGGTTAGATTTACAGATTTTTCAACTATGATTCCCCTTTCACAAATTTATGCTGACCCACTCCAATTCTGTTACAGTTTTCAAAGTGCTCTTCTATTTAATCTTCTAGAATAAATTCTAGCATTTTTCCTGATGTCAGGCTAGCTGATCTGTAATTCCCTGTTTTCTTTGAGGAGAAAGTGAGGTCTGCAGATGCTGGAGATCAGAGATGGAAATGTGTTGCTGGAAAAGCGCAGCAGGTCAGGCAGCATCTAGGGAACAGGAGAATCGACGTTTCGGGCATTAGCCCTTCTTCAGGAATTCCTGAAGAAGGGCTAATGCCCGAAACGTCGATTCTCCTGTTCCCTAGATGCTGCCTGACCTGCTGCGCTTTTCCAGCAACACATTTTCATTCCCTGTTTTCTCCCTACTTCCTTTTTTAAATTGTGAGATTACATTTGCGACTCTCCAATCCATGGAAACTATTCCAGACTATAGAAAGATGACCGCCGATACATTCACTATTTCTACGGCCACTTTCTTAATTATTTTGAGATATGGCTTATCAAACCCTGGGGATTTGCTGGTTTTTAATCCCATCAACACCATTTCCCGAATAATACAGGTTTACTTCAGTTCCTCTCTGTCCTCCTCGAGACCATGTGTTCCCCAATATCATTGGGACAGAAACACTGCATGTATTTAATTGGTTTGCCATCTCTTTGTTCCCCATTATAACTTTCCTTGTTTATGATTGTAAGAGACTGACATCTTCACTAATCTTTTTCTCTTCACATTCCCATTGAACCCTTTTACAGTCAGTTTGTACATTCACCATTAGTTTACTCTCGCACTCTATTTTTCCCCTCTTAATTAATCCCTTTGTCCTCCTTGGCTGAAATCTAAACTACTCCCGGTCCTCAGGTCTAATGTAGTTTTTGGCCAATTTTTATTCCCATTCCTTGGATCTAATAATATGCCTCATTTCAAATATTAGTCATGGTCTGTCCACCTTTCATATCTTTTTTTATGCCAGACAAGTATGAACAATTGTTGCAGTACCACCGTGCACTTTATAAACATTTGCCATTGCTTACGCACCATCATCTCTTGTAGTAACATTCCCCAATTTATCAAAGCCAGTTCACACTTCATAACATTGCACTTTCTTCTATTTAGATTCAGGAACCTAGTCTCAGAATCAACCTTGCCACTCACCATCTTAATGAAGAGTTCTATTATGTTATGATCACTCTTCCCCAAGTCGCCTCACACCACTGGATTGCCAATTATTTCCTTCTCAATACACAAAGCCCAGTTGAGAATGGCTGTCCGATAAGACCACAAGAAATAGGAACAGGAAAGAGCTATTCGGCTCTTTGAGCCTGCACTGCTGTTCAACAGAATCATGACTGATCCAATATTCTTCACATCCACTTTCCTGCCCTTGCCCACTAATTCTTGACTCCCCTACTGATCAAGAATTTTTCTAATTCAGCCTTAAATATACACAAGGACCCTGCTCCCACTGATCTCTGTGGCAAGGAGTTCAAAGATTTACAATCCTCTGAGAGAAGAAATTCCTCCTCATCTCATTCTTAAATTGGTGCCCTTTTATTCTGAGATTATACCATCTTTTCCTAGACTGTCCTATGAAGGGAAGCATCCTCTTAGCATTTTCCCTGTTAAGCCCCTTAAGATTCCAACATGTTTTAATGAGAACATCTCTAATTCTTCTAAACACCAGTAAATAAAGTCTCAACCTGTTTAGTGTTTGCTCATAACTTAAGTCCTACAAACCAGGGGTCAACCTAGTGAACATTCTCTGAACTGCCTACAATGCAATGGTATCTTTTTCTTAAATAAGGGGACTAGAACTGCTCACAGTACTGCAGATGTGGTCTCACCAGCACTTTGCACAGTTGCAGTAAGACTTCCCTACTCTTACACTCCAACCCACTTGACATAAGGGCCAACATTCCATTAGCCTCCTTAATTACGTGCTACACCTGTGTGCTAGTTTTCCATATTGCATGTGCAAGTACCCCTAAGTCCTTTAGTATTGCAGCTTTTTGCAGTCTCTCTCTTTTGTTCTCACTTCCAAAATGAACAACTTGGCATTTTCCTACATTATAATCCAAGCTTTCAGCCCACTTTCTTAGCCTTTCAATAAGAGGTGATGGCCTAATTGTATTCTTGCTAGACAGTTCATCCATAGACCTAGATAATATTCTGAGGAGCTAGCAAAGTGCCTAATCCCATGAATGAATGAAAAAAGGCTCTCATAAACTGTTTGTATCCCTCTCACAATCTGCCTTTCCACCAACTTTAGTGTTATCTGCAAATTTGGCTACAAGACATTCACTTCCTTCCTCCAAGACATTAATATATATTGTAAACAGTTGCAGGCTTAGCACTGATCTCAGTGGAAAGCTACTGGCCATGGGTTGTTAACTTGGAAAAGAATGCCTCACCCCAACTCACTGTTTCCTGCAATGAGCCTATTGTCTATCCATGCCAATATACTACCTCCAACACCATGGGCTCTTATCTTGTGGCTTAACTTCTAGTTGGTTCAGTGTGTGCTAGCACAGGAAGCCTCAAGAGATGTATTAGTCTCAACATTTCTTTAAGAATCCTCATGAATACCCATAAATGAATATCGACCATGGTTGGGTGGCAGATCCTGAGCTAGATTAAACTGTTGTTCTCTACTGTTGAGTAAATTAGGATATTCCAGCATCACTCTAATCTAGACTCTGGTTTCCAGCATCTGCAGTCCTTGTTTTTACCCAGTGTGCAGCAGTGCCTAGTGTATTGATTGTGCTGTCCCAGATGGTATCCACCAGTTTCCGTTTGAGATTCACTTTTGTTTTGATCTTGGCTCCAGTGTTCTGGAGGTGTTGCCGATCAGTCAATGTCTGCACAAGAGTGGCCATGTGATCAGCTGCAGAACTGGATATGAGGTTTTTTCCTGGCTTAGATTGTTCGGTTGGAAGGCTGAAATTACAGTCTAAGCAGTGTCTGGTCAAAGTATGCATTTTATGAATGAGGCTTTCAGAGAACATAATCTTCAGTGTGGGTTTTGTCAATGTGCTAAAGTTCTTTCACCTGAAAAGCCAAGGTCAAATCATCAGCATACATGAAGAGCAGTGGTTTCATGAGATTGTGTTCACTGGTATATGTGTTAAAGAGAGCTAATGTGATCTCTACAGGATTCATATAGTGTATATTTCTAAATAGGAGACAGTTGTGTATGGACAAGGTGTATATGGAACTGTTGGTTGCAAGTTTTTTTTGTTAGTTATTCCCTCTTCAATGTGTAAGAATATTTAGTAACTTGAGTCAAGTGAAAATGTTGCTCGACCCTGGCACGAAAAAGGAGCTATTCAAAAATGCATATCATGCTGATGCCCCTGGTGTCCTTGTGTCACACGCAACTCAAAAACTTGAACTCTATTAATCATTTAGGGAAACAAATTCTTGAACACACATTTCCCATTCCATGCCCTGCAGCCATGACATTTTATGCACTCTTTAAAAAAAAAGAGATGATTTTCATTTATAGAGTCAAATGTCACAGGTCCTTGAGCACACCGAGTCCATGCCGGTCAAAAAAAAACCCACTTACCTATTCCAATTCCATTCTCCAGCTCCTGGCCCATAGCTTGATATGGCTCAGCATCACAAGCATACATCTAAATACTTGTTTAAATATTATGAGAGTTGCTGCCTCTACCACCTTTACTGGCAGTAAGTTCCAGTTTCCCAGGACCCTCAAGTTAAAACCATTTTTCCTCACATCTCCTCTAAACCTCCTATCCTTTATTTTAAATCTAAGCCTCTTTATCATTGAGCCCTCTATCAAGGGGAAACATTGCCACCCATCTGCCTTGTTTTTGCCCCTCATACTTTTATACACCTCAAACATGACCCCCTCAACCTCCAAGGAAAATAACCCCAGTCTATCTAACCTCTCTTCATAACTGAAACTCTCCAGCCTATGCAATGCCCTGGTAAATTTGTGCACCCTCTTCAGTCCAAACACACCCTCCTAATGTGGGTTGTGTACACAATACTCTAGCTGTGGCCTACCAATGTTTTATCCATTCCAACATCATTTCCCTGCTCTTAGACTCTATGCCTCAGATAATAAAGGCAATTATTCTCCATATGGCTTCTTAATCACTTTATCTACACATGCCGCCAACTTAAGGGACCAGCGTATCTGCACTCCAAGGTCTTTTTGATCTTCGGTACTTCCGAGGATCCTACCATTTGTCATGCATTTCCTTGCCTTATTTGTCCTGCCCAAGTGCATTATCTCATACTTATTGGAACTGAATTCCAATTTATTTCTTTCATCTCATCTGGTATCTTACATAACATCAGGCCTTTCCCAAAGGCTTTTCACCAATTGGGTCCATTTGAAGTTTAGATGGTGTTGTAATGTTGAAATCACAGCAACCAATTACACAAAAGATGTACAGTCATGTGATCCTGAGCAGACAACCTTGTTTTTGTTTAATATGGTGTTTGAGTAATGTAGAGCTTACCTGCTGTTATTCATGTCATCTTTCACAATAACTTGAGTTCTAGTTTGGTTCTAGTTACTCAAAACACTTTAACTTTGTAGCTTATTTTTCTACCTCTTTATATGTAAATTGTATTTGATTTTCTACCATACATCCATTTTTGATATTCGAGACCAAATTGTTCATTGATGGAGAAATCTGATGTTAATTAAGTGTGGTAAGCTTTGGACCAATCCAACATGACCATCAACTCCAACCGTTTCTGTAGGATTTTCTTGGGAAATGCCATGGCTGCATGGACAAGATCAAAAACCGGAGCTCAGTAATCGTACTTCAGAAAGGGAAAGGATCATCAGTGAAATAGCACCGGAAGAAATAAAAGTGAATATGGTTGCTAGATGAGTGTAAGATTTCATTGTAATAAAGTGTGGACAGAGCAAGTAAGTGGAAAACCTTTCACAGCATATGAACCAACATATAGTTAGTCTGGAATTTAGCTGGGCCAGTTTAGTGGATTGGAATCTGAGAGAAATTGTGCAGAGTTTCTTCTATTGCTTAATATTTGCCTTCCTTAGTGGATTTATATAACATTGTGAAAATTAGTGATTGTGCATTCATGCATATTTATTGTATAGAATAAGGTAAATGGATTAAATAACCTTATTTAAGCAATGATTGTATAATATTGTATATACAGTGAGGTGAGCAGCATGTATAGAAAATGATGAGCAATGCACGAGTAGATTCTGAGATGCACTCCCTACAAGTGCCATTCCTGGTTAAAGCTCCAGCTAATCTTTAATAATGTGGCAATTTCTTAACACTGTTCCAAACTAAGCACATTAGTAATCTCACTTAACTACTTAAGGACAGACAGCACAATAGGAAAAAACAAATTGGACACCAATGTGCCAACTCATTTGAATAGGGTTCAAAATCAGTTTGTAACCTCCCAAAGCTGAATGCCCATAAACATGTGCTCCATATAAAATTGAGACAGCTGACATTTAGTAGTTACAAATTCACATCTAAACAGGTGGCAGGCTGTGTATTCAAATTGGAATCCTATGACAGCAGCAGGAGCCCAATTTGTCAAACTGGACAGAAACTTGGAGGATGAGGTAAGGGGGTGTAGTGATGCAGTGGTAGTATCCCAACCTCTAAGCCAGGAGGCCTAGGTTCAGGTCTCACCTACTCCAGAGATGTGTGATAACATTTATGAACAGTCTGATTAGAAAATATGAAATAAGCTGGGTCCAGGGTCATCTGGAACTGAAAAACTGTACCTAAAATTATAATTCTTTTATGTTATGGAGTTAAAATGAACAGTTGTGCTCCTCATAGATTCAGAACACAACTGCAGGGTGTTGCTATCATTGCCATGTGCCCTCTCCAGATTTATCAGAGGGATGCTACCAGCCTTGTTACCATCTCAAATTGTTGAGTGAAATACTTGCTGATATGTGGTTTACACTTACAGCTGAGCAGTCAAATCCAGACGAAGGCTTGTGGCTAATTCAGCATAGGCCTTCGGAGGACAATCAGTTGCTTACCATTGAGATGCATTGTTTACAGAGGAGTTTGGTGGTTCAACTCCACAGAGATCAGATAAAATGTTTGTGTCTTTTGTCGGCTGTTAAGGATCTTTATGAAGTAAACTGAGTAAATTTTAAACCTGTCTCCTGTAAGCGAGAGTCTAAAGAATATAATGTCTTTGAATTTAGCAGTAGTTCTCGGGCAAGTCTCTAGTACAAGTAATGTGGGGAATGGAGACACAGTACTCATGTCAAATGGTTGATCTTTTGAGGTGGAGGTTGGGATTAAGGTCCAGCCTTATTTGATATTTCTAAATTATTCGTAAGAATATAAAAGGATTGTGTAAAGCTCTGATTCACACTGTTAACTTGGTTATACATGAAGCGTAACCAACACTGAAATCAATAAAAGCCCCCTGGCTGATGTATAAAGGGTTACGAATACACTAACTATTATCATCAAGGATTCCTATTTCTGTTCTTGCTATCATCTTGGTAAGAGCATTACTGTCCTATGCTTTGCTGATTCAACAGCATGGTTGTAAACATTAATGCAGCAAAGTGAACGCTGTCAAAATGCTGATTTCAAACATGAGGGAACTTGGCACCTCGAAAATGGTTGTTAATTCACTTCTGGAATGTTCTACAAGGCACACAGTGCTGGTGAGGGTGACAGTGCAGGCATGTCATATATTTGTTGGAAACATGCAGAGTGGGCAGATTCACATCATATTCAGGTTGTTATTTTGCTAATGTGACACCATAATTGCCAGACTGGACCTCACAGAGACCTCCTGCTAATGGCTGCTCTTAAACACTTGCAGCTAAAAATGCATTCAATTTCACAAGGAACCTCCAATGACAGAAGAGCCAGATTTAAATTCTCCTTAAATGATACACACTGCTCCCTGATTCCCCATTACTCCCTCCTTCCATCATGGACAGATGCAGTATCCTCTTCATCAAAATCCTGAAATAAACAAAAGTAAAAAGAAAACTTCCTTTATCCAACTTGACTTCCGAGAACAGATCCAAAATTGAAATGGCCACCTTTGACTCCCCTAGCATCTGATTTTGCCTTAGCACTTCTACATTGATAGCAACAGGATTTGGTGAAAAATAAGCTGACTTTCACTTGGAGAGACTGCAGAGAGCCATGTAGGACATCTTTGAGCAGGTCTAGCCCAAAGGAGTGAGGAGTCAGTGAAGTAATCTGGGCTAACTGGCTTAAGTCAATAGCAAGAATACTAACAGTAATGGACTGACAATGGTGGCAGCACACACACACACACACACATTTGCATTTTTGCATTTGCAGAAACATTTTATTTTGTTCAAAAAGCACGCAATCTGTAGGCACTCAGTAAATGTGACATTTTATAAATTCCTTATTTGGAAATAGAACCAGTCTGACTCAAGATTGGGATACAGACAGACTCTGAATTCACACCTTTAATGCATTGTCTGAGCTGAGATGTTACCTTGTTTTTATACTGGTAAAGCCTTAAGTAATCTCAGTTCCTTGATTTGAAAGGGTTTCTGGGATTTACATATTAATCAATCGAAACCTGCATCCACTTCTAAGTGATTGAAGACTTAACATCAATCTAGGTTTGTTCAATACTTTGCACCAGTTGTATGACACTTTGATCTTTTACTATAAATTATGTGTCCTATGATCCTGTCCCTGATGAAGGAGCAGTGATCCAGGCTACCTGACAAAGGAACAGTGATCCGAAAGCTTGTGTGTTCAAACAAACCTGTTGGACTAAAACCTGGTGTTGTGTGATTTTTAACTTTGTCCACCCCAGTCCAACACCAGCACTTCCATATCACAGCACAAATACTGTCATCTTAACTGAGGCTAATGCAGCTAAGCACATAATGGAGTCACTTGTAGTCTACAACCGGAATGCCTCATAAAACCCAGTAATCCACTGGAGCACAATTTGTGGGATTGCAATGGGAACCAACATGACCCTTTGAGCACTGTATCTACAATGACTGTGGCAGCAGTCTGATTACAGGTTCTTTAACAGATCTGGCGATGCAGCAAACCATGCCCATCGTGCTTTCCTGTGTGCCATCCCCAGTAAACTACTACCTTGTTTCCCTCCAGCAGAATTTGCCCATGACCTACTTTTTGTGAAGCTGGCAAGCACTCTCCTTGGCCTGCCAGCTGCCTACTTGTGCCTTGTGGCTCGAGAATCTCATCTTTCTGCTGCACTTTAAATTGTACACAGTGGTAGGTATCTGACCTGGTGCCTAGAAAGTGTCAAGTCAGTGTTGGACTTCTTTACCAACTGCGCACTGCTCCGCAAATCTTTCATCACTCACCTTTCAGACTGTCTAGCTAAGTTTTTTTTGTAAAAATGTATTCTTTCATGTGATGTGGACATCACTGGCTAGGGAAGCACCAACTGTAATCATACTTGAATTGGAGGTTTTAAGTTGCCACCTTGAACCGTTGTTGTCCACGTGCTATAGATATTCCCATAGTGCTATTAGGAAGGGAATTCTAGGAATTTGACCCATTCCTGAAATCAGAAATGCAGAAATGTAGTGTTGGGGATGGGATTAAGGGATCATGTGAAAAGCAATAGATCCATGGTTCACCACCTGCAGATCTTCAAACCAGATTATGGGATAAACGTGAAGTGGATTTTGAGATGATGTGCAAGCCAGGAAATTATAGTCATTCTGAGTGATGCCGTTGCAACAGTGTCAGTGACTACCAGCTCAAGTGTGTTACAATGTATTTGAGTGATGTGTCTGAAACCTCTGAATAGCTGGGAGTATAGGGTATGTGATAGTCATGTCATAGTGCTATGAGAGTTAAGTGAGCTGGAGCATCTGAATGTAAAGAATGGTTGCTAGAGAGTGCTGCTGGGGAGCATTGAGCATAGAGCAGTGTGAGGTTATAGTGCTGTAAGTGAAAGATGGTGTTTGTATGTACATTCACTGATGTTGACCAGTAATGTGAAGTAATTGGAATCTTCTGGTACTTCAGTCTGGCCTTTGGAGTCAAAATACCAACTCCAATTTCCTTAGCTGTGTTTTGCTGGAAGACTTAGAATCATAGAGTCATAGAGATGTGCAGCACAGAAACAGACCCTTCGGTCCAACATGTCCATGCCGACCAGATATCCCAACCCAATCCAGTCCCACCTGCCAGCACCTGGCCCATATCCCTCCAAACCCTTCCTATTCATAAACCCATCCAGATGCCTCTTAAATGTTGCAATTGTACTAGCCTCCACCACTTTCTCTGGCAGCTCATTCCATACACGTACCACCTTCTGAGTGAAAAAGTTGTCCCTTAGGTCTCTTTTATATCTTTACCCTCTCACAGGAAAAAGACTTTGTCTATTTATGCGTCGCTCCGAAAGCTAGTGTGCTTCCAATGAAACCTGTTGGACTATAACCTGGTGTTGTGTGGTTTTTAACTTTGAGGAGAAAGTGAGGGCTGCAGATGCTGGAGATCAGAGCTGAAAATGTGTTGCTGGAAAAGCGCAGCAGGTCAGGCAGCATCCAAGGAACAGGAGAATCGACGTTTCGGGCATAAGCCCTTCTTCAGGAATGAGGAAAGACATTCCTGAAGAAGGGCTTATGCCCGAAACGTCGATTCTCCTGTTCCTTGGATGCTGCCTGACCTGCTGATTTTTAACTTTGTCTTTTAAGCTATCCATGCCCCTCATGATTTTATGAACCTCCATAAGGTCACTCCATCTTGGCCCTCTGACAGAAATGTGCTTTTTCTCCTCCTTTTGCGCTCCTGAACTAAGGCCTGCGACACCACATTAGGGAACCCAACGTCCTTTTTCAGTCTTGATTCTTCATTTTGAATTTGCGAAACTCTGTGGTGGGCAGTTTCACCAGTTGATGCACCTTGTGTTTGGGAAATGCCAACGTTAACAGATCGAATTGAATTTTTATCCTGTATATCCAGCTTACTTATCCCTCACCTCGTTAAGAATATCAAGTGAAGTTAATGGTGCTTATTGAAAACAAATGGAAATCGAGGCATTGATTTACCCAGTAAAACAAATTTTCTGAATTAACACTCAAAATGACTTATTTCCGTTGAGTTTTCCCAGGACTAATCATGGTTCAACACTCAAAGTAATGGTGCAAATTGAAGTGGTACTCATTTTTCAGGCTGACATATTCTGAAGCCTGAGATGGGGCTGTTTGCTTCCTTCACCATGCCTTAAATATGATTGTCGCTGAAGGGAATGCCATCCACAAATCAAGGGATAGATGAAATTGACTACATCAAAGTCTTGATGCAATTATACCATGAGTATAAGTTTTTTATTGTTCCCACACCTCTGTCTTATTTATAAACAAATAAATGCTGAGATCAAGTGATCCTAAGAGAAGAGCTGCATTTAGAAGTTCTCACTGGAGAACTGCTGGAACACAGAACAGTACAGTGTAGGAACAGGCTTTTTGGTTGACCATGTCTATGCTGACCATGTTCCCATTCTAAACTAATCCCACCTGTTGACGCATGGTCTGTATCCCTCTATTTCCTGACTGTTCATGCATCAGTCCAAATATCTCTTAAATGTTGCTATTGTATCTGCTTCTACAAAATTCCCTGCAAAGCATTCCAGACACCTATCACCCTCTGTGTAAAAAGCCCACCTCTCACATCTCCTTTAAACTCTGCCCTTTTCATTTTAAACCTATGCCACCTAGTATTTGACATTTTCACCCTGGAAAAAGACTCCGACTATCCACCCTATTTATGCCTCTCATAATTTTATACACTTCTATCAGCCTGTGATGTTGTTGCAGAAACATTGCAACTCCATCCAAACTCTCCTTACAGCTAAAACATTCCAACCCGGGCAATATCCTGGTAAAGCTCTTTTGCCCCCAATCCAAAGCATCCATATCCTTCCTATAGTCTTGTGACCAGAGTTACACACAATACTCAAAATGTGACCGAACTAAACTTTTATACTCAATTACCCGACTGATGAAGGCAAGTATGCTGTATGCCTTCTTTACCGCCTTCTTCCCTTGTCTTGCCACTTTCAGGGAATTATGGACTCCCCAACATGTCTTTGCACATCAATGTTCCTGAGGGCCCTGCCATTCACTGTATACATTCTTTTTGCATTTGACATCGCTGTCTACATCCTGCTAAATCCTTTGACAACATTCCTCATGGTCCATAGCTCCATCAATTTTCATGTTGTCTTTAAACTTTCTAACCAGACCAATCCTAACCATGTATACAAATTGCAAAAAACAGAAGTCTCAGAACTGATTCTTGTGGAACATCATTTGTCACAAACCTTCAATCAGAAAAAAAATCCCTCCACAACTACCCTCTCTTTATATGACTAAGCCAATTATGTCTTCAAGCTTATCACTTTATCATGGATCCCATGCGACTTAATCTTCTGGGTAGCCTACCTTGTCAAATGCTGTAGTAAAGTCTACGTAGACCATATCCACTGCATTACCTTAATCAATAATCATCATGATATCCTCAAAAAACTCAAACAAGTTTGTGAGATAATACCTCACCCACACAAAAGTGGCAATTTCTGCTGCACCTCAGATATGCCTGTTTTATTCTCCTTATTTTATCCCTCATTGATATGGTTCATTGTGAGAAAGCAGGAAGCCACAGTTTCCACAGAGACAGTGGAACACAACAAGAGGAGAACTGCAATTCAAAGCAGGTTACCATTCCACTGTCAGGTAAAAATCTGAGTAGATTGTTGGTCAAATATCCTGAATAGATCAACAGCACGACATTGATTATGTATTCATCATACCTTATCTTCCAGGATATTCCAATCTTGGTGGAAGCATTTGTATTTGTCCTTCATCTGACAATTACTCCAACCCCATGTCATAAACCAAATGAGCTAATTGAGAATTCGGCACCACTGCATGAATAACCAACTACTTGCAAAAAATATGAATATTAATTGCGTTTCCTGAGTAAGGAATTCTGCATTGCTTGTATGAAGAAAAACAATAAGATAGCCATGAAAATAGTTGGATATTACAATGAAGCTGCCACATGTTCTATTAATGTATCTGTTAGACTATTATAGAGCTTCCACATCCCCCATAATCAGCCATCCCCAGATTGTCTATGTCAATTTCTCCTGGAATGAGACATTCCAAGTGCCTGCTCTCAGCTAATGCTGGGGTGGAGGGGGAAACTAGTGAGAAACGATCACTATAACATGGCAGGATGGAGTAGCAAGGGTTAATTGCAAAATATCCATATAATGTGCTTTCAAAACATGGATTGCAGGTGGTTCAAAAGCCCTTGAACCACAATGCATGAGGTTCAGCATTCAACTGACTAAGTTAGAATGAAGATTGGATATGATGTAATGATAAAAAAGGTAGCATGGCAATTTTCTTTATAATCAACAGGTTATTGAATTCTTACCATCAATGGTTTGCTATCCTTTGAATTAGGAATGTGCCATCCAATGAATGCAGGGTCTCTGACCTTGCCACTTCCCTCCACATTGATTTGGCTACTTGCCTTTCGGCAACCTTCTTCTACCTTATCTCAGTAACAATTCCTTGTTCATTAGTATCCGCTGTATTAAGACCTCAAAGTCTACATCAGAAAAATTGTAAAATGTCTGCTTTGATCATTTTTGTGGAATAAATTCGGACGACTCTCTTATATGACCTAACTTGTAGTTCCTTCAGCTACTAATACCTATTAGCATTTCTATTAGCATTCTACTCTTAAATGGACATTGCAAATTCAGGCTTGGCCAACACTGTAAATTGCCCATGGGCAAACACCCCACAGGCTCCAAGATAATCTAATGCCTATAGTTTTAAGCACTCAAATGAAATGGGGATATTACTAAATAATATGCCACCAGAATGTGCTGTTATGTTAAAATAATTCCCCACCCAATTCAGTCAAGTAATTGCATTACCTTCACGAGTGGATCACAGTCTGTTTTGAAATGGGAAGGATTGAAACATAAATTATGCAAAGGCAAATTGAGTGCATGTCATCTTATTGATACTTTTCTTCTTCCAAGGAAAGTGGGAGTTGCAGGTAGCTAGGAAAGCGAAGAAGGCATTTGGTCTGCTTTCCTTTATTGATCAGAGCATCGAGTATAGAACATAGAACATAGAAGAATACAGCGCAGTACAGGCCCTTTGGCCCTCGATGTTGCGCCGATCCAAGCCCACCTAACCTATACTAACCCACTATCCTCCATATACCTATCCCATGCCCGCTTAAATGCCCATAAAGAGGGAGAGTCCACCACTGCTACTGGCAGGGCATTCGATGAACTTACGACTCGCTGAGTGAAGGACCTACCCCTAACTTCAGTCCTATATCTACACCCCTTACTTTAAAGCTATGCCCCCTTGTAATACCCGCCTCCATACGCGGGAAAAGGTTCACACTGTCAACGCTATCTAACCCCCTAATCATCTTGTACACCTCAATCAAGTCACCCGTAAACCTTCTTTTCTCTAGTGAAAACGGCCCCAAGTGCCTCAGTCTTTCCTCATACGATTTTCCTTCCATACCAGGCAACATCCTGGTAAACCTCCTCTGCACCCGTTCCAGTGCCTCCACGTCCTTCCTATAGTATGGCGACCAAAACTGCACACAATATTCCAGATGCTGCCGTACCAGAGTCTTATACAACTGCATCATGACCTCAGGACTCCGGAACTCAATTCCTCTACTAATAAAAGCCAGTACGCCATATGCCTTCCTCACCGCACTATTTACCTGGGTGGCAACTTTCAGAGATCTGTGTACATGGACACCAAGATCCCTCTGCTCATCCACACTACCAAGTTGAGAGGTCATGTTGCGGCTATGCAGGATACTGCTTAGGCCATTTTTGAAATATTGTGTGCAATTCTCGTCTTCCTCCTATCGTTTTGAAACTTGATGTTGCCAGAGTTGGAGGGTTTGAGCTGTAGGGAGAGACTGAATAGGCTGGGGCTGTCTTCCCTGGAGCATCAGAGACTGAGGGGTGACCTTATAAAGGTTTATAAAATCATAAGGGGATAAATAGACAAGGTCTTTTCCCAGGAATGCCTACAACTGTGAAAGAGTAAATAAATACAGTGACAATTTGAATTAGTTGGACAATTACACTGAAGTCCAATAAATTGTTTGCTGCAACATCAGAGCAGATTATTTTCTATCTATCATAAATCAGAGTCTAGATTAGAGTGGTGCTGGAAAAGCACAGCAGGTCAGGCAGCATCCGAGGAGCAGGAAAATCGACATTTCAGGCAAAAGCCCTTCATCAGGAATAGAGTCTATTCCTGATGAAGGGCTTTTGCCCAAAACATTGATTTTCCTGTTCCTTGGATGCTGCCTGTCCTGCTGTGCTTTTCCAGCACCACTCTAATCTAATCTCTGGTTTCCAGCATCTGCAGTCCTTGTTTTTACCTATCATAAATCGAAATCCACTCATATATGCTTTCTTAGCCATGCCACAATACAAGTCCTGATGAAAGGTTCTGACCTGAAACTTTCAATCCCCATCTTCTCTGATGCTGTTTGACCTTTTTCCAGCTCCACTCTTTATCCACCCCAATACAAATATGACAGAGTCAAAACATTCATACACTAAATCCTGATGCTAAATAACGCATTACAAATCTTGATAATGCAACATCACATTTCAGACCCAGAAGTATAGTGATTGTAGAGAAGGTGCTTGGCAAGTCCACAATGAAAATTTTTTGCTTTGGATCATTCCAACTTGTTGGGCCTAAGGGCCTGTTTCCACAGTGTAGGGAATCTAATTACTGCCCATAGTTGGAATCAGACTGCAGAGAGTACACTGAGGTCTATTAAGAGTGCAAAGAATGGATTCCTAAAGACATACCTACTGGATGTGACCATGGAAGACATGTGAGCAGAAGTTATATCATGATCTTACTAATCAAAATGGTAAGCGTCGCTGCGTTTTAAATTCTATTTATCCAAGACAAAGAGATGAAGGCATACATAGGTCCAAAGATAGCTTCATAATTGGACTGATCAGTCTAATTTTCTAATAAATATTCAATCTCTTGTACCTCTCAATTTCTTTCTCAAGTATCTATTCAGTTTGTTCTTGCAGTTGTCAATACTATTGAATTGTTTCTGAACTCACCATTCCAAAATCTTAGCTGAAAAGTCTGTGGTGTATTTATATTCTTCATTGACTAGACAATCATTGAGAGCTGCCAGTGTGTAGAAATGTGACACAGATTGCAGATGGATTTTTGTTTGATGCTGCCAGTGTCATAGCAAAATATAGCCCATTGTGGATGAAAGTGCTCTCGGCAAAAACACATGTTGTTCCTCAAGCATGGTACCATGGATGCCGCAATTAAAGCTGTCTATTTAAATTGCAGCATACCAGGAGTAGTTCCATCAAGATTCTTTTGGCAGAACCAGTAAATGTAACAGCCAGTAGAGCTGGGCAAAGTTTCCTGGAATTGGCTGGGAGGCTGAGGTGAGTAATTGTGCCAATGGGGATTATGTAAATGTTGTTGGCAAATCCAGCAGCTTTGCTGTGGTCATCCATCAGACTGCCATTGCCTGCTGCTGGACAAAACTGCTGCCCTTGCCTTTTTGCTCATAATATCGATAAAGAAGTGGACGTAAATGGCATTGCAAGTTCTCTAACCCATATAGAGTTCACATAAAATGATCATTGAGGATTGCTCTTTGGGATTGGCTTATTAATTATTTTGGATTATGTATTTAAATTAGAAGGTTATGTAAAACAGAATGGAAATGGTCCATTGCAGGCAACATCAGGATTGTTGATGATAGACTAAAATCAGATTTTAGTTTAAGAAGTTGAGGTCAGCTTTCATTGTTGTTACTATGGGTCTTTGATTCAATTTTGCACTAGAGTATAATGCGACAGAATTTCATATCTATATCAGGTTAATGACCTTATGTTTAATCCAATTTGATTTGAAAGAAATGACTGAACTCAATATGTTCCTCATATTGTATAACATGTTAAGCAGTATATATCTATGGGTACTTTTACCAATATGTACTTTAAAGAGCATTGAAGAGAGAGAAGCATCTGCTTATATTAACTTATTATGTTTTTAGTCTGTGAGACTTCAACAAAGGCACATAATGAAGCACATAACACAGAACCCTCATTTACCAACTTTGCTTGAAAATAACTAATTGCCTGGCCAGCTCTTTTCACTTGGAGTAGCAGGAGGTTTCCAGTGAAAATTGCAGGTGCTGATGGAGGCAGGTGTGAGTGCTGCACGGGGCTAGTATAACTGACCCTCACCTCAGGAAATCAAGAACTGATGCTGTACTAATATAACAAGGGACATTAATGCTGCTGCCATCCTGCAGCTATCAAATGCTTCTCAGCTGGCAACAGCTTGTTTATTCTGCCTACTGGTGAATCCAATTCTCCGATCCAGGACAGTGTTCTATGTATAGGTGCTGATTATATACATGCTCAGGTCTCTACTCCTGCACAGGAAATTTTAATTAAGAGTGTGGGCAGTAGCTTCTGTTTTCTTAAAATACTGAAATAAACTTTGATTTAGTTTACAAAATGCCCTGAAGTTTGACATTTTTAAATTGGGATTTGACACCTCACTGGAGTTCTACTTTGTCAAAATCAGATAGCGTTTAAATTGCCTCCTTCTGCAGGTCTGCTATGATGTCAAATCAGCACCAGCCTTGCATGTAGAGATGGACATCTTCCAACTACGAGGCGATGGCAATGATTTTCAGCAACATCGTATGCTTCAAAAATGTGTACAACTGCTTTTGCATTGCTCCAAAGCATTTTCCATTTTGCAGAATTGCAATAATGGTGATATAATTCTAATCATTAGATATAACTTTACATTGCTGCAAATCCAACCTATGGTGTGACTGGGACATGGGATGGTGCATTGTGTTGGAAAGTATCCTTTGTTCTCTAATATAAAATAAAATATAATCAAGATTGATAGCATGCTGACAATAATATTCTTAGGTGTGACAAGGTGGGGCTGTTTATTCCCAGTTACTTAAAATACAGACATCAACAAATAAAAGCTTATACCAAAGTGCTTTCACATTCTCAATAATGACATCGAAAGGTATTGTATGTAATTGGTTTTTGCTCCCATTAATTTTTATATAGTGAATCAATATAATCACATTTATTTTAATTGTCTTGGAAAAGAACTATAAATCAACTAATAAATATCAGATTATGTTATTCTGAAGCAAAGTTGCATTCATTTTAGAGGGAGATTGAAACTGAGAATGGAGTTGGCAATTTTATTCAAGTGAGAGATCATTGCAAGGGGGGAGACAGAGGTGCTCATTTTTTCTACAATTCTTTCAACCTCCAGAAGCAAATAGAAGATCCAAGCTGCTTCCCAAAAATAGGAGGTGATCAAGAGACAGTGTTCGAAAATCTGGAGGAGAAAGGATGAGGCTTCAGACCATTACAAAGAATATTGAGGTGTTGTAGAACAACAAAGAAGGTAAGAATCTTCCAAAAGGTGGACAATTCATGAGACTAACACAAGCCATAAGAAATAGGAACAGAAGTAGGCTGCTCAGCCCTTCAAACCTGCCATTCATTACAATCATGGCTGACTCTGATAATCCTCACGTCTACCCTCCTGCCTTTTCCCCATAACCCCTGCTTCCCTGACTCATCAAGAATCTATCGATCTCAGCCTTAAATATACACAAGGACTCTGCCCCACAGTTCTATATGGCAAGGAGTTCAAAAGACTCACAATCCTCTGAGGGAAGAAAATCCTCCTCACCTCAGTCTTAAGTTAGTGCCCCTTAATTCTGAGACTCTGTCTCATGGTCCTAGACTCTTACATGAGGGGATAATTTACCAGTAGAATAAAGCCTTGTAGAAGTGGAGCTGTTTAATTATAAATTAAGAAAAATAAAATAATTAACATGTAACAAAGACAGCAGAGCAGGTGATGTGTTACAGCTACAAAATATAGAACCTGACAGATGCCCGTATCATCCACAGTAAATACATCTGCAGTAAGTGCTAGCAGTTCAAGCAACTTCAACTTAGAATCAATGAACTGGAGAGTAAGCTACAGACACTGCAATGCATCAGGGAGGCAAAGATTACCTGGACAATTTTTTTCTCAGAAGTGGTCACAGCACTTAAGGGAGCTTTGTCACTACTTTCCCTCTCACTCTGAATAGATCTATTAACTTCTTATTCTCTATTCTAGTGACATCTGTCTCTCCTCGTATTCTGTGCGTATTGGTATTATTCTCAATTATTGTCTCCTTGTTCCCCTACACCCACACTTAGTTTATTCTCTCTCTAACATACTGGCAAACTGCCCTGCAAGGAATTCAGATGCTGTTTATCTGGCTTGTAGAACTGCCATTTCCCCCAGAGTCCATCCCGGTGTCCTAGGAATCCCTCCTGCACTATTTTTCCAAACACACGTCCATATGTCTTATCCATTATATCTTCCTACCTTTTTGGCTCACTTACATGTGGCACTGGGAGTTATGTGGGGATTACTATTTTTGAGATCCTACTGCTAATTTTCTACCCAGCTCCCTAAATTCTGATTGCAGGGCCACATCCACTTTCCTTCCGATGTGGACCAGGATCTGTGACTGTTCACCCACCCTTAGAAAAATATGTTAAAAACCTAAGTTAAGGAGAGTACCAACTTTAAGGAAACACTATACAGTACAGATCTGAAAGGGTTAATGGCAAGTCAGAACACTGGACAGATTTTAAGGACTGGTATTAATTTACAAACTTTATTAAAAGAGGAGAAATTTGAATATGAGCAAAAGCTAGCTAGAAATATAACAACAGATAGTAAGACCTTCCACAATAATTTAAATATTTCAAATCACAACTCTCTAAAACATGTCTTGGATGTTTCTTCTCTTAAGACACAGAAAGAGATGGAGAGAACTTTGACATATAAACTGGCATATATTCCCTGTCTGCTGAAGTTTTTTTTCCAATCTTCATGTTTCATCTCAAACCAATGAAGAATCTCATAATGGTGTACATCAAGTAGAAGATGAGGACCTTTTCATTGCTCTTTTTTGGGGTGGGAATGTGCATGACTGACTAGTTTCGTAGCACTTAGGTTTCATCTATTTTCAGCTCAGGCTTTCTTTTGTTTAATTCACAATGTTTTCATTAAATGTAGCCACCTGTATGGAGCAGGGGATGCCTGCAGCCCTTTCAAGTCAGATTTTTTATCTTTTTTTAAAATTCAGTCTAATATCCCAATTGTCAAATCAGCCAATGGAATTCAAATAACAATCTCCATAAACTATATCATCCTGGTAACATAATATCATGGATGAAGCTTTGGTTAACTAATTGGAAGCATAGAGTATGGATAAAATGATTATTTTCACTGTTGGCAAAGTGTAACTAGAGGTGTGTCACAGGGATTAATGCTAGGGCCTCACCTGATTACACTTTAATACTTGGATAAAGTCACTCAAGGTTTGGTAAGTACATTTGCCAATTGCATCAAGTCTGGTAGGTAAATATGTTGTCAAGAGAAAGCAGGAAGCCTGCAAAGGGATATTGACAGTTGGGTAAGTGGCCAGAAATTTGGCGAATGGAATATAATGTAGGAAAATGTGAATGTGTCCATTTTGACAAAAATAATTGAAAAGCAACATATGATTTAAATAGAAAGAGCCTACAGAACATTGTGGTACAGAGGGATCTGGTTATCCTAATATTTTAATCATACAATGTTAATAGGCAGGTACAACAGTTGCATTAGAATGACAAATGAAATATTTGGGTTTATTGCAAGAGGAATGGAGTATTAAAGTAATAAAGTTTTATCATAGCATTGGTGAGATCATATCTGGAGTGGTGTGCACAGATTTGATTTCCTTGTTTGAGAGAAGATGGAATTGTTTTAGAAGCATTTCAGAGAAATTTCATTCCTGTGATAAAGGATTTATCTTACAAAGAAACACTTGAAGACGTTGGCCTATACCCAGTGGAGTAGAGAAGAAATAAAAAGATAAAATATAATTGAAACATGCAAAATCTTGAAGGGGTGGATACTGGGAGAAAATTTCATCTTGGGAAGGTGGGCAAACTAGAACCAATTGACATGACTTAATAATAAAAGGATTTTTTAAAGATGGAAATATTTTTCTCTATGTATAGAATGCTCTTCCCTAGAATATAGTGGAGGCTAAGTCACAGAATTTATTCAAGGCACAGTTAAATAGGCAAGGGAGTTAGCTGGGCAGACAGGAAAGTGGACTTGAGACACAACCAGATCAGCTATGATCTAATTGAATTCTGAAGCAGGTCCAATGGTTTGAATGGTCCACTCCTGCGCCCAAATCCTATTTTCCTGTTACAAAGTCCACCAATACAGCAAAGTGAGTCAGAGTGTTTGATTAGGACAAATCAACAATGCCACAGTCCCAACTATTAAGTGGAGCTGGTATTCAAAGTCAGTTCAGATTTGACCTAATTAGAAATGTAGGTAGAGCACAGTCAAGCTAATGGAAATGGGAGGGACATAACCAGGCAGAAAGAAAAAGAGGTCAGGTCAGTAAATTGAAACTATTTAGAAGGAGGAAGAAGAAAGTTGTTTCTTTCCAATAGACCTTGCCAAATAATGATATTTTTAAAATATATATAATTAGTAAGGGAAGAAAATTATTCTTAACATGCAAATTATTCTGTGATTTCAACCATGTACATTTTGGATGTGATAATAGTAAAACAAATATACAACTTGGCCTGTTAGATTTTGTGTATTGTTAATGCTGGCTTGGTCATATTGTATTTTGGAAACTTGTATATCTATATCATTTTGCATTCAAATGTATAAGTTGTACGTTTGAATGGGAAAAAGTATAGAATGTTCCATGGTCTGAGCATTTTGTTATATGGCACTGTCTGCTCTCCTCTCTGTTGTTAGTAAATAAACTTAGTTCAAATAAGAGTTGTCTGCAATTGAACATTAGTCCTAGTCTGGTACACAACAAACATTGCATTTCTCTTTCTTTAAAGAAAACATAATGTCTCTTTGTAACAATATACAGTTCCAATGATGGACTTCCTTGTTTATTACAGTATATTTAAAATAAATATGATTGGCCATCACATTTATAATGAAAACACATGCCATTAGAGTCTGTTATAAGCTTGTGCTTTTTCCTAAAGAAATACTATTTATTGGTTAGGTTAATAATTGGTTCGGAGGTAAACTGTTGTGCCACTTCTTCTGAGCTGAAGTAACATATTGCGATTGGTCTCTAGCCTGGCAGTACTACTCTTTGGTCTTTGCATAAAACTTTCTGCAGCATATGTATTCCTTCCACTCACTCACCATGTCTGCCTTCTACCAATCTTTCAACTCCCTGCTGCTCCTGCTGTGCTTGGCTACTTGAATTTTATATTTTTTTCCTTTAAATTACAGCATTTCTTGCAGTTTGGTATTCGTGTCCAGAGAACCATTCTCCAACTGTGATATAGTATTAAACTGCATCTGCAGCTCACTAAACTGATTATCTGAACTCACCCTATCATTCTTTTCATTTTCAAGTTTTTCTGTTTGAAGCACAGGCTGCTGAGGTTTGGAGTTAAGGTTCAGGATCTCCCTCTTGAATGCCTCCACTGCCAAGTGTACAGCTTTCAGTTACTCTTCCACATTGTCCTTCTCATTATGTCATTAAGTCCTACTCAGCCTCAGTCTTTGCAGGTCAGCAGCTCCCATCAACAGCATTCATGTGTTTCAACAATCCCACATCTGCCATCGTGTTAAGTCTTTTGATTCCCATAAATTCAAAATAATCACACTTTTTGACTCAAAATGAGGTGCTTCATTCAGTATTTTTCTTACAGTTCCCCATGTCGCTGGTGAGCTGAAACTTTGTGGTTCTACAACTGACTGCAACGTTTTCATTTTACTTTGCATGTTATTTCTCATAATGGTAGAATTTATTGAATATTTACATGATGTGATGCAGGTAATCACTTACATGTTTCTGATTTAAAGATGCTCTTTTCCATGGATCTACTATCTTCCACCAGCAGTGCTTCCTCTTTCACCTAATGGTTTCCTGAAACAAGCTATAACTTTTTGCAACTGCTTAACCCCAGACAAGCAGGACCATCTGAGATAGCGATATTGAACATAGTTAACACCTTTTCCTCTGATTGTTCCTTTGATTTGGGTTGTTTCTGCTTGATGAATCTCAGTTCCCCCATATCCCATTACCGTGATATTGCCTACTTTCAGAGCATCTTTATTGGGCAACCATTTGCTGTCAGATTTTCAGGCAGTATTTTCTGCAGTACTCTGTGCTTCAGTATCAAGCATCAACTTCTTATTTCTCACCCTCTTCCTGATCTGAACATGTATGTGAATTTCCTTTTCCTGCGAACTGTTGTACCCAGACATGTCATGCCCAATGTTCCCTCTGAGCTACTCATCCATGGTTCCAAGGTTCTGCACACAGTGATTGGGGTAACTTGTGCAATGACGCATTGACTTTTGTATGTTAATACCAGACACAGGGCACCGAAAAAGAATTGGATGGATTATTGTATATGGAAATGGATATTGAGAGCAAAATCTTTAAATTTGCAGTTGAAACTAAGCTAGAGGGAGCAGTAAATTGTGAGGATGGCACTGAGCGACTTCAGAGAGACATGACAAATAGGCCACATAGGCAGACACCTGGCAGATGAATTTCAATGCATAAACTTTGAGGTCGTAACATTTTGATGGAACATGGAGAGCAAATACAAGCCTAATGTTAAAACTTTGAGGGAGTAGAGGAGCAGAGGGACCTTGAGGTTCACAAAAATCATTCTCTAATGGTGGCCAAACAAGTTGAAATAAATATTAAGAAGGCTTATAGGATTCATGGGTTTATAAATAGAGGCATAGTGTATAAATGCAAAGACTCCATATCCCTCCAAACCCTTCCTCTGCATATAACCATCCAGATGCTTTCAAATGTTGCAATTGTACCAGCCTCCACCACTTCCTCTGGCAGCTCATTCCATAATTGCACCACCCTCTCCGTGAAAAAATTGCCCCTTTTATATCTTTCCCCTCTCACCCTAAACCTATGCCTTCTAGTTCCGGACTCCCCCACCCCAGGGAAAAGACTTTGTCTATTTACCCTATCCATGTCCCTCATGATTTTATAAACCTCTATAAAGTCACCCCTCAGCCTCCGACCCTCCAAGGAAAACAGCCTAGTCTATTCAACCTCTCCCTATAACCCAAATCCTCCAACCCTGGCAACATCCTTGTAAATCTTTTCTGAACCCTTTCAAGTTTCACAACATCCTTCCAATAGAAAGGAGACCAGAATTGCACACAATATTCCAAAAGTGCCCTAACCGGCAGGTTGCTGGCAGGTGGGACTAGATTGGGTTGGGATATCTAGTCAGCATGGATGAGTTGGACCGAAAGGTCTGTTTCCATGCTGAACATCTCTATGACTCTATGACTCTATAAGTGAAGCTACTCATCCACAAAACATTGATGAGACCACACATGGAGTATTGTGATCTATTCTGGGCACCTTACTTAAGGAAAGATATTAAAACTCCGGAGAGAGAGTAAAGGAGATTTGCTGGAACAAACAAGGGTCACTAGACCCAAAGCATTAACTCTGCTTTCTCTCCAGAGATGCTGCCAGACCTGCTGTGTTTTTCCAGCAATTTCTGTTCTCGTTTTTTCACTAGAATGATATTAGATTAGGTTAGATTAGATGACTTTACAGTGTGGAAACAGGCCCTTCAGCCCAACAAGTCCACACCGACCCGCCGAAGCGCAACCCATCCATACCCCTACATTTACCCCTTACCTAACACTGCGGGCAATTTAGCATGGCCAATTCACCTGACCTGCACATCTTTGGACTATGGGAGGAAACCGGAGCACCCGGAGGAAACCCACGCAGACACGGGGAGAACGTGCAAACTCCACACAGTCAGTCGCCTGAGGCGGGAACTGAACCCGGGTCTCTGGCGCTGTGAGGCAGCAGTGCTAACTACTGTGCCACCGTGCCGCCCATAATGAGGGATTTTAGATACAAGGGAAGGTTAGAGATATTGGGCTTATTGTACTTGGGGCACAGAAGATTAAGAAGTGACCTTATTGAGGTGTTCAACACTATGACCAATTTTGACAGGGTAGAGAAAGATATCAGTTTCTATCTGGTCACTATCTGGTATGTGAGTAATTAAGGGGCACAATTTCAAGATTCTCAGCAAGAGAGCTGGGAGTGAGATGAGGAGAAAGAGTTTTTCTCAGAGATTTGTTAAGATTTGGAGTACATTGTCTGGGAGAGTGGTGGAGGTGGATTCCGCAGGATGTTTGGAACGAGGGCTGGATACATATTTGAAAGAGATGAATTTAGTGGGCTACGGAGATAGAACTGGAAAATAGAACTAGCTGGGTAGCTCTGTTAGGAACCAGTGCAGACATGATGGACTGAATTACTTCCTTCTGTACTGTAAAATTCTATGATTCTGTACCTATTATGTTCTCAAATTCAATCAGCTTCCAGGGTACAGATAGTTTGGTTTCTTCTCTTCATATTCTAGCTGATGCTCTGTCCCTGATAACTCAATTACCATCTTCTTTCTTTGTTCTGCATATATTTTCCCAGTGAATGGACTTTCAACAAACGCATCAGCTTCATCCAGGTGCAATGCATTTCATTTTTCCATGAACTCAGCTAGTTTTCCACAGTCTTTCTGCATATCTTTCTCTGTGTTTGGTATGCACAGTTTTGCTGCTGTTTTCAGGACACCAATTCTGCTTCTTTCCCATGATTAACTGAAAGCTAGCTTTTTCGGTAGCCATTAACTTTATCTTTCCACTCATGACCTTCTGGCAGTGACTGTAGCTTGTAATTTTAGAGCTTATTGTATAGAAGCAAAGATTTTGGTTCTTCAGGGCGTGTATCATCCCAAATGAACTGGCCTATTAATCTTTCACGTGTTTTCATAAATACCACTGCAATATTACGAAACAGTTAACGTTTAATGCATTATGAGTTGTAGTTAAGCATTGACTGTTGCAACAGTAGCCATTTTGTTTTAATCTGATTCGCTTGTTTTTCTCTATCTCCCGACACAAATTTGGATTGTTTTTTTTCTCAATTTAACTGAAGATTAAATTTATTTAAAATGCTGTGTTCTTCCTCATAAACACCTGCTGCCACCATGTTTATGTCTTCTGATTCACAAAACACAAAAGCTAGAGATTCATTGAATGCGTTTCTTACAGTTCTCCATGTGACTGGTGGATTGAGAAGTGGTGAGCAATTACAATGTAATAGTATGGCACCCTGTATCTTTCAGTTATGAACTTACCAAATGTAAAGATTAAGAGAAAATGTAGCTACTATTTGAATTGAAACTTCCCACTAATCCCTCAGACAGGAGATTTTATGGTAACTACACCAAGTAACGGATGTATCCCTCAACAGTATTGCCATTGTCTTTTGGAATGATCACTTAAAACCTGATAAACTGTATGTTAAGATCCACATTAATATGAAGATAATTTAAATGTTCCCTGGTTCATGCTAACAAGACAGCATACAGTTTTTCGCTCCTGAGTTATTCAGATGGTTTTTGCCATTACTGTTTGACAAGTGTACTTAGTGACCATTCAATTAACACATCGACTGCTCCAAGTGGTTGGAATCATCATTTATATGATAATGAATGCATACTTTATGCTAATATGTTGACCGTTAATACAGATCATGTGGCAGGAAAGTTGTGAATGATTGGGAAATTGCCCATTTCCATCTGTTGCGATGAGTTAGTTGTTGCCCTTGAGCATTTAAAAATTAACTACAATAGCGTAGCCGCACTAAGTAATACTTTGGTATTGTCCCAATGTGTGTCCTGCACTGTGATATACAACCATTCACCAGCCAATGCAGCTATTTGGAATTTATAATATATAAAATATATAATACACAGATCAGAGTTCAGACAAAATTAATTTATTTCTCAATGTTTACCAATGAGCATGGGAACAACAGTCCCATTACAATGTCATGTAATAATGCAAGTTTGAAATTGAGAACAAAAAGGCCATTTTAAGAATAAGTGCAATTATAATTTCTGCTGGTGTGTCTAAACTTCAAAGCTGCTTAGATGTTATGTATAATGGACACACTCTAGTCATCAACACCACATAATTTCACAGGAAAATTATTATGAATTCTGTAGTAATGATGTCTAAAGCATGCTATGTTTCTTTTTGCACCAATTACATTTTTAGCATTTCTATACAAGGTCATGAACCACTTCTCTCCAAAAAGGCTCCTTAGCCACTGTCACTAAAAAGATACATGCAACTAAGCCAGCATGACTTGTCCACTATTTTAATTATACTCTCATAGAAAAGTATATAGCCTTCAGATGGCTCTTTCTACTGATGCCATGACTCACTGTGTGGGGGCTTACAGTCTGAAATAACCAATCCAAGTGTACTGCATTAGAGCAATGTCTTCAATCGCAGTTTCATAGATGCCTTTCACATCTTTCCGTAAATGTCACATTTCACTGCTCATAACTGCCAGGATTGCCATAGAAACAAGTTTTGTAAAAACTGATACTTTAAAAACTATTACATTAAAATAACAATCTTTTTATCAAAATATTGCCAATGCCAGTAGCTCAGAAGGTGGATCTTACCTCCCTTCCAGATTTGGTGTACACTGCCTCCAGACATTAGACTACCGGTGTAAGAGGATGCTTGATACAAGTGTTGGATGTCCTGTAACCAAGCAGATTATAAAGGATTGTTGTGAAAATTAAAGGGTAATTAAGCACAAATGCTGTTTTAGCCCTTTCAATGTATGAAAACAGTATTTGAACATGTCAGCTTTTCCAAAGACTGCAAATCAGTAAGAGGCTGATAAAAGACAAAGGAACTCCAAACCAATGTGAGTGCATAAATTCCTGAAGAAGGGCTTGTGCCCGAAACGTCGATTCTCCTGTTCCCTGGATGCTGCCTGACCTGCTGCGCTTTTCCAGCAACACATTTTCAGCTGAGTGCATAAAATACAACTCAATGTAAGTTATTGTCTTTAACTTACAAAAGGGTATCCATTATTGTGTACATTGTTAATGAATTTAGTGAAAGTAGAGCAACTATCCATTCTGATCATTATAAAACTCAATGGTCAGTATAGATAGAAATAGTAAATTAAGGTTACAGTCGACGTATGTGTAAAATACGTCGATAAAATACGTTGGATGAAGACTCACCATCTGAGATAGTTTGGGCTTAGGTTAGGATTGGAAAGGTGAGGTCACCCTGTTAGGAGTTTTCTACAGGCCTCCTAATAGTCCTAGAGATGTAGAAGAAAGGATTGCGAGGATGATTCAGAAGAAGAGTGAAAGTAATAGGGTGGTTGTTATGGGGGACTTTAATTTTACAGATATTGACTGGGAAAGCTATAGCTCAAGTTCGTTAGATGGGTGAGTGTTTGTCCAATGTGTGCAGGAGGGTTTCCTGACACAATATGTAGACAGGCCAACAGGAGGTGAGGTCATACTGGATTTGGTTCTGGGTAACGAACCAGGCCAGGTGTTAGAATTGGAGGTAGGTGAGCACTTTGGGGGCAGTGACCACAATTCGGTGACTTTTACTCTGGTGATGGAGAGGGATAAGTGTGCACTGCAGGGCAAGAGTTATAGCTGGCGGCAGGGAAATTATGATGCAGTGAGGCACGACTTAGGATGCGTGGCTTGGAAAAGTAGGCTTCAAGGCAAGGGCGTAATTGATATGTGGAGCTTGTTCAAGGAGCAACTATTGAGTGTCATTGATAAGTATGTACCTGTCAGGCAGGGAGGAAAGGGTCGTGTGAGGGAGCCGTGGTTTAATAAGGAATTGGAATCACTTGTTAAAGGGAAGAGGGCGGCCTATGTAAAGATGAAGCGTGAAGGTTCAATTGGGGCGATTGAGAGTTATAAGATAGCCAGGAAGGACCTGAAGAGAGAGCTAAAAGCAGCAAGGAGGGGACATGAAAGGACCTTAGTTGGTAGGATTAGG
>NC_057712.1:85930927-85941039 GCF_004010195.1 Chiloscyllium plagiosum | reverse complement strand
TTCTGGAGTCCTGAGGTCATGTTGCAGTTGTATAAGACTCTGGTGCGGCCGCATCTGGAGTATTGTGTGCAGTTTTGGTCGCCATACTATAGGAAGGATGTGGAGGCACTGGAACGGGTGCAGAGGAGGTTTACCAGGATGTTGCCTGGTATGGTAGGAAGATCGTATGAGGAAAGGCTGAGGCACTTGGGGCTGTTTTCATTGGAGAAAAGAAGGTTTAGGGGTGACTTGCCAGAGGTGTACAAGATGATTAGGGGTTTAGATAGGGTTGACCATGAGAACCTTTTTCCACGTATGGAGTCAGCTATTACGAGGGGGCATAGCTTTAAATTAAGGGTTGGTAGGTATAGGACAGATCTTAGGGGTAGATTCTTTACTCAGCGAGTCGTGAGTTCATGGAATGCCCTGCCAGTAGCAGTGGTGGACTCTCCCTCTTTATGGGCATTTAAACGGGCATTGGATAGGCACATGGAAGATAGTGGGCTAGTGTAGGTTAGGTGGGCTTGGATCGGCACAACATCGAGGGCCAAAGGGCCTGTACTGTGCTGTATTTTTCTATGTTCTATGTTCTAAAATTGGATTAAATATTGGCCCAATGTTAATCTGACAAAACAATTAAGAGGGGACAATTCTTGTTTATCAGTTGGCTTAAAAATGCAATCTTCTTGAGTTTTCTGCCCAATTTGAAATTATTCTGAAAACCATAGTAAATTGCAATGATTTTTAAAATTACAAGTACAGTTAGGAGGCAGATCCCAAGTTTACCTTAGCCAAAATGGGGATCAAAACCATTGCTGTAGGTGTTAATCTGATACATTGGGGCTATCCAGCCACCTCAGCTAAGTGTAAACTACATAGAGGCAATCCTCACTGAATATATTAGGTGCTAAAGAGTTCAGAGGTGGCCATGTTGGACATTAAGCAGCAATGTTGGGTTACCCCATATTCAGCACAGGACACATCTTGGTAAAGGAGCTGAAACTATCACGAGAAACTTTAATGCTAGGGTGATTCAAAAAAGAATTGCCACTTGAATGCTTTTCAAGAGCCTGCACTAGACTGGTGACTAATGCCTGAACTAACACCATCTCCTAACAGCAACCAACTGTTTGTGAATAAGTATGGAGCAAAGAGGGAGGGACAATAAATATAACCCTTTTCAATGAAGATATGGCCCATAATCAATTTTTTTAAAAAATTCAAATTTGGAAAAGGTGATTAAAATTGGATAGATTGATCATAATAATGCAAGAAAGAAGAACTGGCATAGTCCATTTGGCCCATCGAGGATGCTCTGCAATTCAATATGATTATGGCTGGTCTGATTGTGGCCTTAACTCTAGTCCTTGTTCAGGAAACTGATGAAGGGCTTATGCCTGAAATGTCGATTCTCTTTTTCCAGTTAGCCCCTTGACTCATATGCTCACCAAAAATATGTAATACTCAGCTTGAACTTATTTAATGTCCCAGCCTTCACTGCTCCACATGAAAGATATTTCCAAAGATTTACAACTCTCTGAGAGAACAAAATCTTTCATATTGCCATTTAAGTGCGAGACCCACTGTTCTTAAACTGTTCATTTTAATTATATATACTCCTCATAGGGAAACATCCTCCCAGCATCTACCCCCTTAAATCCCCTTAGAATTGTATTGGAATTCTTTTTGCATACACTTTCTCTCATTATCATCTTACTTTGGTCTAAAAGCTGGCAGGAAGCATCTAAGCAGATAACCTGTTGTGATAATGCATTCAAATTCAATAACAAAGCATTTTAGATAACATCTCTAACACAAAATATCCTGATTTTTTTTACAAATGCACATCGAGCCATGGTAGGAGAGTTGGAAAAAAAACCGAGATGAAAACTTATTTGAAGAGTTAGGCTGTGAGAATAGGCTATGGAAGAAATGGCAATCCAAAGGATTTTAGGTAGATAGTTCCAGATAATAGAGTCAAGGCGACCACCATCTTTACCACAAATCATGGAGACAGTGTGATGCACAAGAAAACAGGTTTTATTCATTAAAAAGGGTTGGATGGACATATTAAAAAATGAGGAGTGTGTAATCTCTTGTAAGATAAATTAGGTCTAGTGAAATGTCATGTTCTTAAGTGTTTTATTTAAATTCAAGCCATTTAAAAATAAAAAGAAGTTATAACTGTCAACACAACTCACCTCATGTGAGTACATAAATTGACATGACAACAAATTCTCTTTTGTCCTTGAAGTTTCAATAGACTTCATTGTTCAAATTTTTTAAGTGATGAAAAAACACCTGAGTCCATTATGAATGCTTGATTGAGCTTCAAAAGCTCCAAAGCTAGTTATTTCAGTGCGGTGGGGTAAGTGGGACAAAATTAACATTTTGGTTGACACTTTTAAGAGGCTTTATAAAAGTCTGTGCAAATGAAGATTTATCACATTTTATATTAGATTGACCACATGTGGAGATTTAAGATTTCTAAATGGGTTTTATGAATGAAAGGAGTTCCTTTCAATATCAATGTGTATGAGTGAGAGCCCTCTTAGATATTAAAAGTTTATTTCCACATAAAGTGTGAAGTTTACTCATAATTGATATTGGATAAATGGCTGTGAAAGTGGCATGGAGATATGAGAGTGCAAGGAGGTGGCATAAGAACTATGAGTTGGCATATAGGTGATATGCAATATATGAAATGATACAAGTGGCATTTTGGTATGATGTGGAATGTGGGAGTGATATAAGATAGAGGTGACATAGAATTATGAGAGCGTAGAGATGACATGGGGGGGGGGGGGCGTTATGAGGAGATTTTGGACTTGGGTGGGAGATAATTGATAAGGGATCCTAAAGATCCTTTTATAAAAATGGGTGGGTGTATCAGAGAACTCAGGCTGGCCTTCTAACCAGCACATCTTGGCAATCACCTGCATCCATGGTTTCCATCAAACTTGAACAAAGCACAATTTAGTGAAGCTTCCTTACCACCTTAGTGAAAGTTGCAAGTGTAGTTGTTATTACCGTGGAAGTAATTTAAAAAATAAATCACCCAATATCAGATTATAGTCCAACAGGTTAATGTGGAAGCACTAGCTCTCGGAGCATTGCTCCTTCATCAAGTAATGTGAAACAGGACCATAAGACACTGAATTTATAGCAAAATATTACAGTGTCATGCAAGTAAATTTTACTTGCAATTCAGTGTAATCTTTTGCTATATATTCTGTGCCTTATGGTTCTGCTTCACAACCACCTGAAGAAGGAGCAGCGCTCCAAAAGCTAGTGCTTCCAAATAAACCTGTTGGACTATAACCTAGTGTTGTGTGATTTTTAACTTTGCCCACCCTAGTCCAACACCGACTCCTCCACATCATGGCTACCATGGAAGTAGATTTGCTGAGACTTGACCTTTCCATTCTATAATTGAAATCTTGCCTTCTATGTTTATAGATGATGCTAGCATATTGTATGTTCCCAATTGATGGTAATACTACACATTAGTTCCCAAAGTGCAGCTAGCTTTATACAACATAAGAAATTATTCACAAGAGGTTGCTAATGTTTGCTTTATAGTGCAACATAAATGTTTATTATGAAAAAGTTAAAAAAGCACAAACTGTTAGAATATACAAAAAGTATCCAAATGATATAATTACAGTCAGAAAGAAAGGCTAATTTCTGTTTATTTTACAGACACTTAATTCTCAGTGAAGAGTGAATCCTATCTCCATGCTGAAGCTTTGCTCAGTTGGCACAGTTACACTGATTTTCTTTTGACAGATTTCTATCCAATTGCACAATAATATTTTCTTCAGTAATATATTTTTCCAAGAATCTTAAAGGAACTAGCTAACGTAGCTCACTAGTAATGCTTTACATGCGTTTCCTAAGCTCACATCTTCAATAAGTTTGTAGGACATAGTCCTCTCTGTCATGTCCGCAGCTTTCTGTTTCTGGGGCTTTCTTTTCACTGACTTCTAAGCAACTCAGCATCCCCAGCACTCACTGGTTCTCAAATAACAATAATATTATGAACCCTGATGACATTATAGATGAGGAAGAAGAGGTGACCAAGGATAAAACTTTAGGATTCTTGACTGCACAGGGTTGTGAAGGTATACCATTGTTGGGATGTACTGGTTATATCTGGACAGGTAAGAGTGGAATCCTACGAAGAGAATAATGTTGTCTGCTCGAATAAATACTACGGCATCCAATTTCTAGTTTTGCAGCCAATGAAAGTCTTCGACAAAATTCTAAACATCCTATCCTAATGTGCTGGAATCAAGAAATGCTGGAGATCACAGTGGGTCAGGCAGCATCTATGGAGAGAAAGCAAGCTAACGTTTTGAGTCTAACTGACTCTTCATCAGAGTCTTCATCTGATGGAGAGTCACCTAGACTCGAAACGTTAGTTTGCTTTCTCTCCATGGATGCTGCCTGACCCTCTGTGATCTCCAGCATTTCTTGTTTTCAGTACAGATTCTAGCATCTGCAATAATTTATTCCTATCCTAATGTGCTGGGTGTGAAAAAGATAACAACTTTAAAGCAAAAATATTCTAATATTTATTACTTTTCATTTTATTTTAATTCCGAGCCAATGGAAAGGAAAGTATCATGCTGATTCAAGAAAGGCAATCAATCATTTACAATTTTTTTCTGTGCTTAGTTTGAAGATTTTTCACCTTTATGTACAGTAACCTATAAATCCCAGCCCAATAAACTTTAAAATAATTAGAACAATAACATTCATCAGGCAATCACCAGTTCAAAATCTGAACGAAAACCTTCACAGTCTTTGCGCTTCTGAAGTAAGATGGCACATCCGCCTTTTCTCATTTTATTACTTAAAATGTTTTTCTCCAGCACTTGTTTTGTGAAACATACAAAGTAACTGCTTATTTAATTGGGAATGTGTTAACAACAATCTATTAACATGGTCGAAGCTTTCTGTTATGTGACCAAGGGTCATCAGCAGATGATTAATGGGAAAGATTGCAGAGCAAAAGGGCACACAATCATCAGATCACTGGGTGCACTGCAGCCAAAGAGAGCAGGAGTTCACATTTAACAGCAATTCAATGATGTGAAATTAGTGGCAGCCTTTTCTTATATACATGGAGTAAAGTTACCCTGAGGAAAAATATAAGCTCAACAGACTTGCTCACTAGTGACCTAACCTACATTTACTGCTTTTTTATAAAAGGAAGAACATTGTTCAACTCCATTAAGTATTTTTGTTTGAACAATAAATGATGATAACATTATCTATGCATTGGATCAGACAAAGCTATTAAAGTTGGATAAATAAGAAGGATTATGAAGTATTCACTGTTAAGATGAAAATAAGAACCAATACACTGCGAATATTGGAAATCTGCAGAGAAAATATCAAAACTTGGCAAACCCACAGCATGCCAGACTGCTTCTGTAAAAAGAACAAAATTGATCATTTTTGTGGTGCCTACCTTTGAAACAGACACTACATTATAGGCACAATCTTGGAGCTGTTCAAGCGTTCTCTCAGAATTAATGAAGTATATGTATGTTAGATATTATTTTCATCTGTCTTTTCTCTTTTTAGATGCTACCTGCTATGAGTAACATCAGCATTTTTTGTTAATTTTTGTTTCAGTGCTGTGGATGGAATTGCCAACTCTAGTTAAATGTATTTCTGGAGATTGGACCATGTGGAACCCAATCCTGTTATGATGTTACTGCATTTAGTTTACCAAACTAGACCATGGAAACTGTTCCATTCAAGAATAAATCTGCACACAATTTCTCCATGTCTGGAATTTCCTCAGCTACCTCCCCCATCTATCAAAAATCCCTGTCCACCCACACGCGAACACACATCCACACACCCACATACATAACATTACACCACACCACATATTGTGGAGCTTCACTCCAATTATACAGTTACAAAAGGATTTGCAGCTCACATAAAATAAATTGAAATGATGTGTAAATTACGGGAATGTATTGAATGAAGCATTTAACTTCTAAAGACCTATGTTGGAACAGTCACGTTAAAACCATATGCATTGAGGTACAATCTTGCAGAATTATCTGACTGACAGCCTTATAACTAGCATTTACAAGTTTCATGACACAACACATGTTAAACATTTCTTTTGCGATATCCTTCATAAACAATTGTTTAAAAAGGAATATTTCCTTCCAAAAAAATAAACAAAGCACTAGACATAGACAAGGACAAATGCAAATTTAAAGTACTTTACTTCTGTTGACAGCAGCTGTGCCTGTGATATCAATCTTCCATTCCTAGAAGTTGTATTAACCCACCAAGACTCGTCCAACAGCACCTGCAAAATCATAACCTCTACTATGTAGGACAAGAGCTGCAGCAAGTTCACCTCCAAGTTACACATGACATTGTCAATTCTTTACTGTGGCTAGGTCAAAACCCTATAATGCTCTTTCAAACAACACTGTAGATGTCCATATAAGGGTGCCTTGGGCGACACGGTGGTTAGCATTGCTGCCTCACAGTCTCAGGGACCTAGGTTTGTTTCCAGCCTCAGACGACTTTACACATCCTCCCTGTGTCTCTGTGGGCTCCCTCTGGGTGCTCTAGTTTCCTCCCACAATCCAGAGATGTGCAGATTAGGTCAATTGACCATGCTAAATTGCCCACAGTGTTCAGGGATGTGTAGGTTAGCTGCATTAGTCAGGGGTAAATGTAGAGTGATATGGTAGGGGCATAAGTCTGGGTGGGTTACTCTTCGGAGGGTCAGTGTGGACTTGTTGTGCCAAATGGCCTGTTTCCACACTGTAGGGATTCTATGATATACCAAGAACTGTAGTGGTTCAAGAAGGCAGGTCACTATCATCTCTTATCTGGCAATTAGAGGTTATCAATAAATGCTGGCCCAACCAGCGATGCCTATATCCATCAATAGTTATGTACAAGGAAGCATTGGCAAATCAGCTACACCTCCGCTGAAAATGAGAGCTGAAAGTGGGAATTTAGGAGTAAAAGTCGTCCTTTCAATCCTCTGGATAATCTGCAGTTCAATTAGAAAATGGCTGCATGCTTGAAGATGATACATAGCCAACATCAACTCCTCTCCTGACATGATATCTGTGCATACCACAACAAGTGAGAGTGGGATTATTGTCTTACTTCCTTTTGTAGCCCAGGACCAATGTCACTTTAACTGTAATCAGCTAACTCAGTGTGAACCAGACCATGGGACTTCCTTCTTTTATATGATTAAGCACCAAGCCCGGTGCCACAATTACCCTCAAAACTTATCAGTGCAGCTAAAATTACAGATCATTAACATTTTGAGATTTGCATCTTTAAAATGTGCTTCTAATCAGTTAAAATATTAAGCTTTGAGAAAGGGTGCACTTATGTAGAGGCAAAACAGTGATGATCCATTTGTAATTGATTCAGGTAATGCATTTGTGATTTTAGGTGATCCCACATTAGCAGATTTATGTGAACACTCCATTCTTCATTGTTTTTCACATCTGCACTTAATTTTCCCTTGTGGTCCTAACCATATTTACTGCTAATTACCTCCTTATAGCATATATTTATATGTAACATTTTGTACAGTACATCACTGTAGCACCCCACCCTCCCTAAACTGATAGGTAATATATCTCCAGTACACAAGGGCCAGACTTCAAAGCACATCTGTGATTATTTCTTCCTCCTAATCATTCATTTTCCAGTCAGGGACAATAAATAACTTGGTCTCAGCTTTTTTTTTGAGAACTTAATGTTAGTTTTTGGGTCTTAATGTTTGTTTTGTAGTTAAGTGGTTCAAAATCACAGGTAATGACTAGCAACCAGGTTCTTAAAGTATGTGAATACTGGTTAAGTGCATAGAATGTCATGCACAGTTTTGTAACATAATCGCTCAGGTTACACATCTTGCCATACTTATAGTCAAAATAATCACAGTCTCATAATCTCATTTCAAAATTCTGCCAAACTGTAAGGACTAATCACATGCACTACTAAGGACTTTCAGCAAAAGCATAACTTAGAGCACACAAATAAGTCAAGCAAATTTGACAGAGGCATACAAGATTATGAGGAGTCAGGACAGAATAGACCAGGAAATACTGTACCCATTTGAAAAGGATTGAGAATGAGAGGGTAGAGAAGGTAATTGACAAAAGGCACTTACACATATCAAGTGGTTAGGACCTGAAATGTGCTGCATGACCATGTGGTGGAGGCAGGTTTAATCAAGGGTTTATGGGAACCAAAATATTATGTGAAAAAGAGGAATGTGGAGGGCTGCAGGGAGAAGGCAAGGGAGCAGGACGACTCTTTGGAGAACCAGGCAGAATGGCCTTCTTCGGCACCATGGACATTCTGTTGAATGCTGATAAAATTGAAAATCCTTAGCTATTCTCAAATTCATGGTATCATTTGGACAATAAGAGACCATTTGATCTATTAGTCCTATCCAATCCGCTTTAGAAAGTTACAATTAAATCAGTTTTATTGTTAGTGGAAGGAGATGCTGTAGCGGTAATATCACTTGACGAGTAATGTAGGTGAATGATTTGGAACAAAGGTTCAAATCTCACTATAGCAGCTGCTGGAAATAAACAAAAACTAGTCTCTATAATGGTAACCATGACGTTGCTATTGATTTGCTGTTTGAAAATCTGTTTAGTGTACAAATAACCTTTCTTTAGAGAAGGAAACCTACTATCCTTACCTGGTCTGGCCTACATGGGGGTACTCTGGACACAAATGTGTATGGATGGCTCTTAGCTGCTCTCTGAAAAGGCTGAGCAAGCCAAGCATAACTAAAGGTGGACAATAAATGCTGACTCTGCAAAAAAAAAATCACCATAACAACACACTACAGACAACAAAAATAATGCTTTTGTCTCCTTGCTGTTTTTTTTATATCTTAAATCTGGTTTATATTCATCTGGCAATAACAATTTCTACCTATTTATTCAATCAAAAGCCTTTATGACCTTGAATCTGATCAACTTATCAAGGTTATCAGAAGAGTATCTCCCTGTCCTGTGACCTCTTCCACCAAGTCAAACAGCAGTGTTATCTAAGGAAAATCTGAAAAGTATTTATCCAAATCACTCACCATCCCACTTGGATGCATATCACACTTCCTGACTTGGCATCAAATCACATTTCTGGGAAGTAAAATAACACAATGAACCGCAGATGTTGGAGATCTCAAAAAAAAAGTCTTAAGTTCTAAAGAAGTGTCACTAGACTCAAAATGTTAACTCTGTTTCTCCCTCCACAGATGCTGCCAGATCTGTTGAGTTTCTACTGCAATTTCTGATTTTGTTTGTTTCTGGAAGTTAAATGCTGAAAATGTGTTGCTGGAAAAGCGCAGCAGGTCAGGCAGCATCTAGGGAACAGGAGAATCGACGTTTTGGGCATAAGCCCTTCTTCAGGAATGTCTTTGTACGGATTTGGAACTGGTTTTCCTGGGAGCAGATACGGCGGAGACGAAGGAATTGGGAATATGGGATGGCGTTTTTACAGGGGGCAGGGTGGGAGGAGGTGTAGTCTAGGTAGCTGTGGGAGTCGGTTGGTTTATAGTAAATGTCTGTGTTGATTTGGTCGCCCGAGATAGAAATGGAAAGGTCTCGGAAGGGAAGGGACGAGTCTGAGACGGTCCAGGTGAATTTGAGGTCGGGGTGGAAGGTGTTGTGAAGGAATTGGGAATATGGAATCCGTACAACCCAGATGGCCTCCTTCTTCAAGGACCGCAATTTCCCCTCAGACGTGGTCGACGATGCCCTCCACCGCATCTCTTCCACTTCCCGCTCTTCTGCCCTTGAGCCCCGCCCCTCCAACGGCTACCAGGACAGAACCCCACTGGTCCTCATCTACCACCCCACCAAGCTCCATGTACAGCGTATCATCCGCCGTCATTTCCGCCACCTCCAAACAGAGGTGGCGGAAACATATATTTCCCTCCCCTCCCCTATCAGCGTTCCGAAAAGACCACTCCCTCCGTGACTCCCTCATCAGGTCCACACCCCCCACCAACCCAACCTCCACTCCCGGCACCTTCCCCTGCAACCGCAAGAAATGCAAAACTTGCGCCCACACCTCCCCCCTTACTTCCCTCCAAGGCC
>NC_057712.1:85928382-85930742 GCF_004010195.1 Chiloscyllium plagiosum | reverse complement strand
CCACTCCGGCCTATCACCCTCACCTTGACCTCCTTCCACCTATCGCATTTCCAACACCCCTCCCCCAAGTCCCTCCTCCCTACCTTTTATCTTAGCCTGCTGGACACACTTTCCTCATTCCTGAAGAAGGACTCATGCCCGAAACGTCGATTCTCCTGCTCCTTGGATGCTGCCTGACCTGCTGTGCTTTTCCAGCAACACACTTTCAGCTCTGATCTCCAGCATCTGCAGTCCTCACTTTCTCCCCTCTGGAAGTTAAATCCCAGTTTAACCTTCTGTACTTTCAGGAGTTATAATGAGACAATAAACAAAACATTGCAGGAAATAGGTTACAGCTTTAATGATGTCAGACTTGGAAGGGAACATGTTGGTGGAAATATTCCCATCCATCTGCTGCCCTTCACCCACTGGGTGGTTGAGGTTGTACATCCAGAAGGTGCTGTTGAAAGATCGTTGACAAGCTGTGCATCTAGCTGTTCATACACATTGTTATCACTGTGTTCGTGGTGAAGAGAATCACGAGTGATGGTAATAGATCAAGTGGCAGTGAAGAGGGGTGCTTTGCTCTGTGTGGTGTTGAGCTTCATAGTTGTTAACTGCACTTATCCAGCAAGTGGAGAGTATTCCATTTTAATCTTGATGTGTGCATTGTAGTAACAGATTGATGAGGGTCATCAAAACAAGAAATGGAGTTCCAAGTTTCGTTATAAGAGTAAACAAATGGAAAAGGTGAACAAGTAAAGAATGTACTTAATAATATTGAATTTATGATCAGAAGCGAAGAAATGACAATCACTCTTCAGCCCAGCTAACGTTTGGTGAGCTCTTTTGCGATAAGGTACTTGTTCAAGAGCTATTTAGTGGAATGACAGAGTTTGGGGAGCTGTGTAAACATAAAACACAACAGTATATCTTTTTGAGGAGAAAGTGAGGTCTGCAGATGCTGGAGATCAGAGATGGAAATGTGTTGCTGGAAAAGCGCAGCAGGTCAGGCAGCATCTAGGGAACAGGAGAATCGACGTTTTGGGCATTAGCCCTTCTTCAGGAAGAAGGGCTAATGCCCGAAACGTCGATTCTCCTGTTCCCTAGATGCTGCCTGACCTGCTGCGCTTTTCCAGCAACACATTTCCATCTCAGTATATCTTTTTGACCAATCAGGTTGAAGAATGCTTCCAAAGCATGCAGCATCTAAATGGTGTATATGCAGCTTCTAGGTTTCAAGTCACAATATCTGAGGTCGAATCTGCACTTCTCTTTGTAGTTTACCTTTCAATCCACATCACCTTGTTGCAGAATGTAGTTGTTCACTGCAGAAATTGAAATAGCACAAAATCCCATTGGCCCTACTCAAGGGGCTGAAAATAGTCTCTAACATTAAAACAACTCTGCACATAACAAAGTCACAGTCAGCCTTGAGACAAATATGCTGGATTTGCCTCCTCAACTCTACGACTATATGTTCCTCTGGTTTGCATGCATTTTGGTGACAATTCCTGTTGGCTTCCAGTTCAAACCAAACTAGTTCTGTATATCCCACATTTGCCAAAGTAGTATATTTTATATGAATTACATCAACTGGATGGGTCTTAATTTCCACCACAGCAGATGAACCCATAATGTGTGATGAAGGAAGTCAAGACCTCCTGTTTCATTTACCTACTAACACACTGGGAATGTGCCTGTTATATTTACACATCACATTGTGCACTCCCTTCTTCTGGCTGCGCCTGCAATGAACATTCACAGCAAAGTTTCTATCCTCACTGCTGTTTCTTCAAGTAGGTTCCATGAAGCAATCTCCTCGAGTCAAAAATGATCACAGATTCAACTTGCAATGTTGATTGCAAAGACACATTCAAGATAACCTGGAAATCTGCCTGCATTTTGCAGTTAACCCTGTAACATTATACAACCCAAGGTAAAGGGTGTAGGTGTAAAGCCACAATTCTCCACACAGCATGATTTAAATCGAATGAGAGACAGACAGGGGTGGGCTTTGGAGAACGACAGTGATTCAGAGAAACAGTGGAGGATAAATACCAAGAGAAATCTCATAGAATCCAAAGGGTAAGATATACTACAGTTATTAGGAGTACAATAGGTCAGTGGGGAAGGAGATGAAGGTGATAGGTCAGGGAGGAGAGGGTGGAGTGGATAAGTGGAAAAGGAGCTGGGCAGGTCAGACAAGTCCGGACAAGTCAGGGGATCGAGTTGCTGGAGGTTAGAAATTAGGATGAGGTGGGGGAAGGGGAAATGAGGAAACTGTTGAAATCCACATTGATGCCCTGGGGTTGAAGTGTTCCGAGGCGGAAGATGAGGCGTGCTTCCTCCAGGCGTCTGGTGGTGAGGGAGCGGCAGTG
>NC_057712.1:85791977-85924919 GCF_004010195.1 Chiloscyllium plagiosum | reverse complement strand
CTGATGAAGGGCTTTTGCCCGAAACGTCGATTTTGCCTGTCCTTGGATGCTGCCTGAATTGCTGTGCTCTTCCAGCACCACTGATCCAGAATCTGGTTTCCAGCATCTGCAGTCATTGTTTTTACAGTTATTAGGATACAGGTGTCAGGTCATAATTTCCCATTAGCAAGGTTTAATGAATGATGGAGATTAAGAGAGAAATGAGAAAACAGACATCAAATAAGTTCTGATGGGTAGTATACAAACAGTGCATAGAATATGGGTTTACCTCACATGATATGGTTTAAATCTCATGACTGGGAAGAAGAGATTGGAGGATCTGATGTTTCTACTCTATCAGTCATGTACCATAGGGTTCAGTGCTGAGTTACTTGCTGTTGTTCGTGTACATAAATGATCTCAATATAAATGCCACAGGTTTGATCAGTAGGTATGCAAGTGATGTGAAACCTAGTGGTGTAGTAAATAGCAGGGTGGAAGGCCTAGATTACAGGATGTTATGATTCGGCTTATCAGATGGACAGGACACTGGCAAATGGAATTTAATACTGAAAGATGTGAGGTGATACATTTTGGGAGGACAAACAAGGCAAAGGAGTACACATTGAATGGTATGTTTCTAGGAAGTACAGGGGAGCAGAGGTTTGTTGGTGTGCATGCTCATAGATCCTTGTAATTAATAGGACAAGTAGATGAGGTGGTTAAGGAGGCATATTGGAAATATGTCCTTTTGTCAAGAATCATTGGGTGAATTTCACTCCCTGCTTTATTTATGGAAAAAGTTTGCATAAATACTGAGTGAACCATTCAGTTGAGGGACTGTCATCATGCTGTTACACCAAATCATTGGCTTGGTCACTGCTGAAATCACTTCTGAATGAAGCATTGCCTCAATTTCTGTTTCTTTTTTCGCAAAATTGGGTGTGGGACTTTTCTTGGTGTGATTTGGCTTGGCACCTGCTCTCAGTGTTACATTTTCAGCAATCTTCAGTATCCCCACAGCACTGAACACCTGTGCAAAAACTTTCCAAAGCCATCTTGGTTTTCTTGGCCATCCACTTTATTGACCTAGCAAAATATGTGTCAGACCAGTGCAAATGTTTTTGCTGCCCAGTAAAGAGCATTCCTGATACTGAATCAGGTGTAAAGTCTTGTCTTTAATATTGCAGTCAAGCAGTTAACTGCTCTTTTCCTTCTTAACTAACAATCCCAGCAGTCGAATTGTGGATGTCTGGAGTAAATCTTGATTCAGCCATTTTAGTATATTTGAGAGGACTTTTACTTTTGCCCCAGTGAGAGAAAGTGAGGAGTGCAGATGCTGGAGCTCAGAGTCAAGACTGTAGTGCTGGAAAAGCACAGCAGGTCAGGCAGCTTCCGAGGAGCAGGAGAATCGACGTTTTGGACATAAGCCCTTCTTCAGGAATAATCACGCCCACTCAAGCAACTGTCTCCGTCCCCACCTTGAGCTCCAGCCCCACTCCAGATCCTAGCTCCCACGCTTGCCGTGTCTTCACCATTCCTCCAGATCTCCCCCTCACTGAACACGAACATTTAGTCCTCAGTAAAGACCTCATCTTTATCCCTTTACGGTCCCAGATTAATGAGTTCGACTCACGCTGCGACCTTGAACACTACTTCCGCCACCTCCGCCTCAGTGCCCACTTTTTCAACCAAAACACCCGCCTACCCACCGAGGACCCCTTCTCCAGCCTCCAACACACCCCAACCACCTGGACACCCTGCGCTGGCCTGCTACCCACCCTTGACCTCTTCATATCAAACTGCTGCCGTGACATTGTCCGCCTCAACCTGTCTAACCACCTCACCCACTCCAACGTCTCACCCTCACAATATGCAGCCCTCCACTCCCTCCACTCCAACCACAACCTCACCATCAAACCCGCAGATGGGGGGGTCGCTGTGGTAGTTTGGTGCACCGACCTCTACACCGCTAAAGCCAGGAGCCAACTTGCAAACACCTCCTCCTACTGCCCCCTTGATCACGACCTCACCTCCCATCACCAAATCATCATCTCCAAGACCATCTACAACCTCATCACCTCTGGTGATCTCCCACCCCCAGCCTCCAACCTTATTGCCCGTGAACCCCACACTGCCCAATTCAACCTCCTTCCTAAGATTCACAAACCTGACTGCCCCGGTCGACCCATTGTCTCAGCCTGCGCCTGTTCCACCGAACTCAGCTCTTCCTACCTCAACACCCTCCTGTCCTTCTTAGTCCAGGAACTCCCCACCTATGTTTGTGACACCACCCATGCCCTTTACCTCCTCCAAGCTTTTTGTTTCCCCAGCCACAAATGCCTCATCTTCTCCATGGACATCCAGTCCCTGTACACATTGATCCACAACAAAGGTCTCCACGCCCTCTGTTTCTTTTTCTCATGCCGTCCCAACCAGTACCCTTGCACTAGCACCCTCACCTGCTTGGCTGAACTGGTCCTCACCTTCAACAATTTCTCCTTCCAATCCTCCCACTTCCTCCAAGTCAAAGGGGTAGCAATGCGCACCCGCATGGGACCCAGCTATGCCTGTCTGTTTGTCGGATATGTGGAATAGTTCATCTTCCGCAGTTAGACTGGCACCATCCCCCATCTGTTCCTCCGCTACATCAATGACTGTATCGGCACTGCCTCATGCTCCCATGGGAGGTTGAACAGTTCATCAATTTTACCAACACCTTCCATCCCAAACTCAAATTCATTCCTGATGAAGGGCTTATGCCAAAACATCGATTCTCCTGCTCCTCGGATGCTGCCTGACATGCTGTGCTTTTCCAGCACTACACTTTCTATTTTTGCCCCAGTGTCAAGATTAAAATTCATGTTTTGCCCATTTACTTTTATCTCAGGGCTCCAATCCTACCGTTTTGATTATTTTCATTTTTTCCCAGGAAGGCTAATTCACTGCTATTTGCCTTTTTAATCTCTTGGATATCAATTGTTCTTCTGGGTTTTTACTTCTGTTTGAGATCTTTTTACAATAACAAACTGTTCCAACATGGTCAGTTTTCCCACAAGAATGGTATTCCACATTTTTTGAAGTGATAATCTTTACGCTGACAGAGCTTCTTTCCACCACAATGAGAAGGTACCCTTTTAATTTTGTACCCAACATTGAAAACAATCTTTTTTTTTCCCATGAAGGCTCTCTATCACATCGAATATGAACTTTGCTCTGTTCCCTTACTTTGGCTTGTCTTACTAACAGCACTGCGGACGGAAGATGAGGCGTTCTTCTTCCATGCGTCTGGTGGTGAGGGAGCGGCAGTGGAGGAGGCCCAGGAGGTGCTTCAACCCCAGGGCATCAATGTGGACTTCAACAGCTTCCTCATTTCCCCTTCCTCCACCTCATCCTAGTTTCTAACCTCCCTCTCCACGCTTCAGACTCTCTGCCTTTATTCCTGATGAAGGGCTTTTGCCCGAAACGTCGATGTTGCCTGTCCTCGGATTTTGCCTGTCCTCGGATGCTGCCTGAACTGCTGTGCTCTTCCAGCACCACTAATCCAGAATCTGGTTTCCAGCATCTGCAGTCATTGTTTTTACCTCCTTACTAACAGCACTGCCTATGTCAAAGTCACATTTTCGATGGACCGTATGAAGTCCAACGTGGTTTTTCCAAAGCTCAGGCTCTGATCACTCAGACCCTACAGTGCAGAAACAGGCCATTTGGCCCACCAAGTTCACACTGACCCTCCCAAGAGTAACCCACCCAGACTCATGCCCCTACCGTATTACTCTACATTTCCCCCTGACTAATGCAGCTAATCTACACATCCTTGAACACTGTAGGCAATTTAGAATGGCCAACTGACCTAATCTGCACATCTTTCGATTGTGGGTGGAATCCAGAGCACCCGGAGAAAACCCACACGGACAAGGGGAGAATGTACAAACTCCATACAGCCAGTCACCTGAGGCTGGAATCGAACTCCAGTTGCAGTCGAACCCTGGTGAGGCAGCAGTGCTAACCACTGAGCCACTGTACCACCGCTCATCAGATCAACTTTTGAGGTCCCATATCTACTATTATCTGCTGGGTTGTTCAGGCACAACTGAAGCACTGTGTGAGCCCTGGCTAACCGATTATAGGAAGTATATGATTATAATGGAAAAGCTGCAGAGGGGATTTACAAGAATGATGCCTCGTAGCTGAGGAAAGCTTAGAAAGGCTATCATTCTTTGAACCATCAAAGGTTGAGAGGACATTCATTGAGGTGCATAAGATTATGAGGGACATAGTGACAATGAGTGAATAGGAAGTCTTTTATTTTCCATCTGGAAAGTAATCAATAACCCGGGGCATAGATTCAATGTAAGAGGTACAAAGTTAAGAGGAGAGTTGAGGAGAATTTGTGTTCAGTCGAAGGATGCTGGGAGTCTAGAAATCAATGCCCGAAAGGGTGATTGAGTCAGAAGTTTTGGTAATGTTGAAATAGTATTACATATTCACATATGTTGCCATAGCCTCCAAGGTTACGGGACAAGACCTGGAATATATGATTAGTGTAGCCATATCTCTGCTGAGTGGTGTGGATATGATGGATTGAATGGTCTCCTCCAGTGCTGTATATATCTATGAGTCTGAGTCTATGAATCCTTTCCACGTTATCCTGTCATGTTTTGCAGGATCAGAAATATTTCAGTGAATTTACCTGACATTCATATAAATTCCAAGCCGAGCCTGTCCAGCCTTTCTTCATAAGACAAACTGCTCATTCCAAGTATTACGAGAAAGTGAGGACTGCTGATGCTGGAGATCAGAGTTGAGAGTGTGGTGCTGGAAAAGTACAACAGGGCAGATAGCTGAGAGTGCGGTAGGTAGATGACAGTGGGGATAATGGCGATAGATCGGAGAGGAGGGTGGAGCGGATAGGTGGGTGGGAAAGACAGGTCATGAGGGTGATGCCAAACTGGAAGGTTGGAACTGGGATAAAGTTGGGGGAAGGGAAATGAGGAATCTGGTGAAGTCCACATTAATGTTGTGTGGTTGGAGGGTCCCAAGGTGGAAGTTCTTCCACCAGATGTCAGGTAGTTAGGGTGTGGCGATGGAGGAGACCCAGGACCAGCATGTCCTTGACAGACTGAGAGGGGGAGTTGAAGTGTTTGGCCACGAGGTGGTGATGTCGGTTGGTGCAGATGTCCTGGAGATTTTCTCTTAAGTGCTTTGCAAGTAGGTGTCCTATCTCCCCAATGTAGAGGAGACCGCATTGGGAGCAACGGATACAGTAAATGACGTGTTGAAGTGCAGGTGATAGTGTCAGTGAACGGGTACTGATGGGGACACCGGGAGAGGAAAAAACAGAGGGCTTGGAGACCCTTGTCATGGTGGATGGAAGTGTACAGGGACTAGATATCCCTGGTGAAGATGAGGCGTTGGGGGCCAGGGAAACAAACGTCATGCAGAAGGTGGAGGGCATGTGCGGTGTCTTTCTTTTGTTGAGAGTGCGACAAGGACAGAACCCCCACCCCGGTTCTCATGTTTCACCCCACCAACCTCTGTATACATTGCATCATCATCCGCCATTTCCGCCACCTACAAACGGACACCACCACCAGTGATATATTTCCCTCCCCACTCCTATCCACTTTCCGTAAAGATCATTCCCTCCATCTTCCTGGCACCTTCCCCTGCCACCACAGGAATTGCAAAACCTATGCCCACACCTCCCTCCTTACCTCCATCCAAGGCCCCAAAGGAGCCTTCCACAACATCAGAGTTTTACCTGCACTTCCACATATATCATTTACTGTATCCGTTGCTCCCGATATGGTCTCCTCTATACTGGGGAGACAGGACGCCTACTTGCAGAGTACTTCAGAGAACATCTCCGGGACACCCGCACGAACCAATACCACCACCCCATGCCTGATCACCTCAACTGTCCGTCCCACTCCACCAGGTTCTGGGCCTCCTCCATCGCCAAACCCTAACCACCGGACACCTGGAGGAAGAACACCTCATCTTGCGCTTTGGGAACTTCCCACCACATGGCATCAATGTGGGCTTCACTAGTTTCCTCATTTCCCCTCCCTGAACCTTATCCCAGTTCCAACTTTCCAACTCGGCATAGCCCTCATGACCTGCCCTACCTGTCCATCTTCCTTCCCACCTATCCACTCCACCCTCCTCTCCGCCCTATCACCATTACCCCACCTCCATCTGTCTATCGCACTCTTAGCTACCATTCATCAAATAAAGTAGAACAAAATGAGAACAGTTATATAAAGCTGGACTGTAGAGAGGAAGTATCAGAGAAAAATGGACTATATCAAAGAATGAATATGTGTCAAGAAAACAAAGAAGGTATCAATTGTGAATTTGAGTCATTTTGTTGCATTGGGAGAGACAGAACCCACATTTACACATATTGCATATTTTCATGACTTTCAACTTTTTCTGTTCATAAATACTATTATTAATTTAGGTTGATTAGTAATCTACAACCTACAATTCAATGGATTATGATAAGTAGATTGCTGCCCATAAATCGACTAATCATTTGTGGCTTCTGATTAATGATTTGGGTCCTTCTCATCCTTTAACCTATCAGCCATCCTTAGTAGAAAAGACTCTCATTTAATGTCTTTTTTGGATGAAACCATACAGAATTGCAGGGAGCACTATGACTCACTTTTAAACCTGAAGCATTATTTATGAATGAAAGAAAAAAAAACTAACTTGACATAGAATGAAGGTAATTAATCGTTAAACAAGGAACTAATGTTTCCCACCTGCTTGCCTATATGTGACTTTCTCCCAATTAACTTCAAGCTTTGGAAAATTACAGACTGATGAATATATAAGTAGAAACTCCTGACCAGCAAGTCTCAACTCATGAATCTGAAACAACCATTTCTTCATCTCCTGCTTTCAAAAGCACAAGATACATGATGGCATAAGAATTAGAGTCATAAATGTCCTGTTCCAATACATTATGAACTTTTAGTTAATAGTTTAATATTGGACATGGATATTAAAGTGGCTATTGAAAATTATTTGATCTTATACACTTTGAGCTTCAGACAGGCTTGAGGTTTAAGCAAATGCTTAATTAAGTATGAATACGGTTCGCTATCGGAAAATTCACACTTCCTTCTGTTTCAGAATGGATCAACCCAAAATAACTAAAGAACTCCAGATGGCCGGTCTCTGTTTCCTGCATGAAAGGGAATATCACAAATCAATATGGATAAGTCAAACGTGACTGAAGCCTATCAATATTTAATTCTGTTATGATGGCCCCTCATCCAAACTAGAATGGTTATCTCAAACTCACAAGATATGAAGCAACGACACAGGATGACTGAAATCAACATAAACTCCACCCTTTGTTTGGAAAAAGGATTTTAAATTTGTGAAAGTCCCACGATAAAGGGATTTTAAAATCAAATAAAATCTATCCTGCAGATGAAGAATTCCACTGAAAGCCATCAAACCTGCTGTCAATTCATCCAACCACCCCAGGTAATAAACAGCAATAGTTGGAGAGCCGAACAAAGAGATCTTATTCTACCTTTGAGTTCACCCAAGAACCAACCTCTTAGAAATTCAACGACAATAAACCTCACAACCTACTCAGAATCCTCTGCATTACTTCAACATTAAATGATCAATGTCAACTTAGAAGTTACAGGGCTGTCACGAAGGAGATAGAGATACTTATAAACTGCAACAGTATCTTATCTCCATCTGCATTTAATCTTTTGTGTGTGCTCAAGAGATGAGTTTGTCAAATGTTTTATTCAGAGTAGGTGTTTGATAACAAATAATCTCTATTTTTGAACCCAAGAAAAGCTTGCTGCTGGAATTGGGACACTCATACAGAAGGGGAGTGAATATACATTTCTTAAATATAGAAATACTGATTAAAGGCTGTAAAAATGAAACATATATTCTATTTGTGACATCAACAACTTATGATGTGGTTTGCAAGGCCGTGTTGTTGTATCTGCAGTAAGCTTTTGTTTCTTACATTGTATTTCTTACCATCTCTTATTCATTTTGAAACCACATCCAAGAAATTACTGATGATTTTATAACATGAATACTTAATGAACTTGCATCAACATCAAATAATGGAGAGACTGCAGTCGAGCACTCCTAATGAATTCCTGAGAAAAAAACAATGTGCTAAATGAAACATACTAAATGAATATCACTTTCCATTAAGAAAACCTGTAATAAAGGTAGGTCAAATTCTTGATCTGTAATTTTGATATGAGGAGATGTAGCGTTTTTGATCATGGATAGCATTACAGCTATACTGAGGAAGGATATTCCTGGGAATCCATCCAGGGAAAATATTTGGGTGGAATTGAGAAATAGGAAAGGGATCATCACCTTACTGGGATTGTATTACAGACCCCCCACTAGTCAGCGGAAAATTGAGAAACAAGTTTGTGAGGAGATCTCGGTTATCTGTAAGAATAATAGGGTGGTTATGGTAGGGGATTTTGACTTTCTAAACAGAGACTGGGACTGCCATAGTGTTGAAGGTTTAGATGGAGAGGAATTTATTAAGTGCGTGCATGGAAATTTTATGATTCAATATGTGGATGTACCTACTAGAGAAGGTGCAAAACTTGACCTACTCTTGGGAAATAAGGCAGGGCAGGTGACTGAGGTACCAGTGGGGGAGCACTTTGGAGCCAGCGACATAATTCTATTAGTTTTAAAATAATGATGGAAAAAGATAGACTGGATCTACAGGTCAAAGTTCTAAACTGGACAAAGGCCAATTTGATGGCATGAGGCAAAATCATTCAAAAGCTGACTGGGGGCAGATGTTCACAGGTAAAGAGATGGCTGGAAAATGGGAAGCCTTCAAAAATGAGATATAGAGAGTCCAGAGGCGGTATATTCCTGTCAGGATGAAAATAAAGGAAAGGAGGTATCGGGAATGCTGGATGACTAAAGAAATTGAGGGTGTGGTTAAGAGAAAGAAGGAAGTATATGTCAGATATATACAGGATAGATCGAGTGAATCCTTAGAAGAGTCTAAAGGCAGTAGGAGTATACTTAAGAGGAAATCAGGAGGGCATAAAGGGAACATGAGATAGCTTTGGCAAATAGAGTTAAGGAGAATCCAAAGGGTTTTTATAAACACATCAAGGCCAAAAGGGTAACGAGGGAGAGAATAGAGCTCCTCAAAGATCAGCAAGGTAGCCTACGTGTGGAACCACAGGAGATGGGAGAGATACTAAATGAGTATTTTGCCTCAGTGTTTACTGTGGAGAAGGACATGGAAGATATAGACTGTAGGTATATAGATGATGACATCTTGAAAAATGTCCATATGAGAGAGGAGGAGTTGCTGAATGTCTTAAAATGCATAAAAGTGGATAAATCCCCAGGACCTGATCATGTGTAACATATAACGCTGTGGGAAGCTAGGGAAGTGATTGCTGGGCTTTTGCCGAAATGTCGATTCTCCTGCCCCTCGGATGCTGCCTGTTCTGCTGTGCTGTTCCAGCACCACACTCTCAACTCTGATCTCCAGCATCTGCAGTCCTCACTGTCTCCTTCCTGAGATATTTGTATCATCGTTAGTCACAGGTGAGGTGCTGGAAGAATGAAGAATAACGTGGTGCTACTATTTAAGAAAGTGGTAAGAAAAAGCCAAGGAACTATAGACCGGTGAGCCTGATATCAGTGGTGAACAGGTTGTTGGAGGGAATCCCGAACGACAGGATTTACATACATTTGGAAAGGCAAGGACTGCTTAGAGATAGTCAAGATGGCTTTGTGTGTGGGAAATCATGTCTCACAAACTTGATTGAGTTTTTTGATGAAGTAATGAAGAAAATTGATGAGGACAGAGCGGTGGATGTGATCTATCTGGACTTCAGTAAGTTGTTCGACAAGGTGCCTCATGGTAAACTGGTTAGCAAGATTAGATCACATGGAATACAGGGAGAACTAGCCATTTGGATACAGACTTGGCTTGAAGGTAGAAGACAGACTGTGGTGTTGGAGGGTTGCTTTTCAGACTGGAGGCCTGTGACCAATGGTGTGCCACAAGGATCGGTGCTAGGTCCACTGCTTTTCATCATTTATATAAATTATTTAGATACGAACATCGGAGGTATAATTAATATGTTTGCAGATGACACCAAAATTGGAGATGCTGTGGACAGTGAACAAGGTTACCTCAGATTACAATTGGATCTTGATCAGATGGACCGATGAGCTGAGGAGTGGCAGTAGAAGTCTAATTTAGATAAATTGAGGTGCTGTATTTTGGAAAGGCAAATCAGAGCAGGACTTATGCACTTAATGGTAAAGTCCTGGGAGTGTTACTGAACAACCTGGAGTTCAGGTTCATAGCTCCTTGACTGTGGAGTCACAGGTGGATAGGATAGTGAAGGAGGTGTTTGGTATGCTTTTTTTTGTTGGACAGAGCATTGAGTATAGGAGTTGGGAGGCCATGTTGCAACTGTACAGGACATTGGTTGGACCAGTTTAGGAATATCATGTGCAATTCTGGTCTCCCTGCTATCAGAAGAATGCTGTGGAATTTGAAAGGGTTCAGAAAAGATTTGCAAGGATATTGCGGGGTTGGAGGATTTGAGCCACAGGAAGTGACTGAATAGGCTGAGAATATTTTCCGTGGACCATCGGAGGCTGAGGGGTGACTTAATCAGAAGAATGCTGTGGAATTTGAAAGGGTTCAGAAAAGATTTGCAAGGATATTGCCGGGGTTGGAGGATTTGAGCAACAGGAAGAGGCTGAATAGGCTGAGAATATTTTCCGTGGACCATCGGAGGCTGAGGGGTGACTTATAGAGGTTAATAAAATAATTAGAGGTGTGGATAGTGCAACTAGACATGGTCATTTCACTGGGGTGGGGGAGTCCAGAACTAGAGGGCTTAGGTTTAGGATGAGGGGGGAAAAAAGGGACCGAAGGGGTAACTTTTTCACGTAGAGGATGGTACGTGTATGGAATGAGCTGCTGAAGGAAGTGGTGGAAACTGGTGCAATTACAATATTTAAAAGGCATCTGGATGGGTGTGTGAACAGGAAGGGTTTAGAGGGATATGGGCCACATGCTGGCAAATGGGACTAGATTAGATTTGGATATCTGGTCGGCATGGACGAGTTGAATTGAAGGGTCTGTTTTCGTACTGTACATCTCTATGACTCTAGATTAGCAAGTATAGGATTCATCAAACAGGTGGATCAAGAAACTGGAGGTTTGTGGAGGGGGGCAGTGAAGTGGCAATCTGTTTCTTTTTTAAACACTGAGCATACTCAATAATTCTGCTAAAATGAAAATGGAGTTATTACTACTGGGGAAAGTTCATAATTTACAACCTCATCAGAATGAAAATGCACAATTAGAACATGCTTTAAGTAATCTTTAGAAGCTATTGCTCAAGGCTGGAATTAATTTGACAGTAAATCTGAACAAAATGGCTGAGTTTTATCTTAGTCTTACAGCTCCTCATCAGGTATTTTGCACCCATTCTAGTTCTGATCCTCTAGTCCTCTGCAGTTTCTTTCTCCTTTTCATGCTACTCTTGTAAAAAATCTTCTCTATCATGAGATCCATTTCTTTCACCCTGTTTCTTTTTTGTATTCATCTATAGGATGTGGGTCTCCCTTGCTAGTACAGAATTTAAAGCTCATCCCTAATTGCCCTGATGAAACTAGTAGTAAGGTGCATTCTTGACCCATTGCAGTTCTTGGGGTTCAGGGTCACCCACACTGTTAGCAAGAGAGTTCCAGATGTTTACATCATGATGTTCCACAGTAATCAACTATCCTTTTCATTGTATGACATATAATTAGGCTTCCTTCTTTAGGCATTGTTGAGATTTCTTTCAATACTGCTAAACTGCCTTCTTACTTCCTTCCTTTCAGAAATGCATTCTTGATCCACTTGGATTTTCCTCTCCAAGCTTCCGAATAGTCCGTCAGTCCAGAGCAGGGACTCCCCTCAGAAGTCACAAATGAGGTCCAATGTGACGGTGAAGATGTGAGCTAACATTCCTTCTCTTCAATGTCTCTGCAGAACTTGATGTAGTGCACTATCTTCCTCCATTACATGAGCAGCGAGTGACTTAAGCTTTACTTTTGCAAAAGCTTCACACCACTGACATTTTCCTTGCCTGTAGCAGATTGGACACAGTCATTAACTTTAATCCCTGGTCATTGTTTACATCATATGCTCCAATGACTCATTCAGACAGAACTACATTGTGTACAAGGTAAGTACACTGTTCAAACCAAAACTGCAACAAAGTATAAATCCAAGCAATCAGTAATATTGCTTCATTTATTTACTTGCCTTAACTCCTCCATCATCGTCTACCCTCCACAATCGCTAAACGATCCGAGACTTTGGTATTTAATTAGTTCACAGTTCTTATCAGCCAACATTAGTTCCCTAGGCCCAAGATGCAAAATAGAAATCCTATATTCTAGTCATTAAAACTCTCTATTAGTCTTTTCCAACCTTTCTCCACATGGTCCTCAAAGTTTGCTCTTTTGCATATCCCAGATTCTTTTTGTGTGATTACTTATGGTAAAGCCTTAGCTTTTATTTTTGGAATTTTATGATAACCCCAAATTCACAGAGTGAAAGGTGCAGAATTACAAAGGTGCAAGTAAGGACTGCAGATGCTGGAGATTAGAGTCGAGAGTGTGATGCTGGAAAAGCACAGCAGGTCAGGTAGCATCTGAGGAGCAGGAAAATCAACGTTTCGGATGAAGGGCTTTTGCCCGGAACGTCGATTTTCCTGCTCCTCAGATGCTATCTGATCTGCTGTGCTTTTCCAGCTCCACACCCTCGACACAGAATTACAAAGGTACACTGCTTTTTGAATGAAGAGATTTCCCTTCATCTCATCCCAAAGGGCTAACCCATTAGCCTGAGAATGTGACCCATTCCCAGTTCTAGATTTCCAAACCAGAACAAACAGCCTCCAAGCAATGACCCTATTCAGACCCTCTTTGAATAATTTTACATGTTTAATTGAGATAAATTTTAATTCATTTAAGTCTGAGGTATAAATACCTACTCTAGTCTTGAGAAATGAGTCTAGTGAATGTTTATTGTACTTAGAGTCACAGAATCAAAGAGTTGTACAGCATGGAAACAAACCCTTCGGTCCAACTCATCCATGCCAACCAGATATCCCAACCTAATCGAGTCCCAACTGCCAGCACCCGGCCCATATCCCTCCAAACCCTTCCTATTCATATACTCATCCAGATAGCTTTTAAATGTTGTACTTGTACTAGCGTCCACCACTTCCTCTGGCAGCCCATTCCATATATGCACCACCCTCTGCATGAAAAGGTTGCCCCTTAAGAATCTTTTATATCTTGCCCCTCTCACCATAAACCTATGCCCTCTAGTTTTGGACTTCCCCACCCCACAGAAAAGACTTTGTTGGTTTCTGCTATCCATGCCCTTCATGATTTTATAAACCTCTAGAAGGTCACCCCTCAGCCTTCGATGCTCCAGGGAAAACAGCAGTCTATTCAATCTCTCCCCATAGCTCAAATTGTCTAACCCTGGCAACATGCTTGTAAATCTTTTCTGAACTCTTTTAAGTTTCACAACATCCTTCTGATAGGAAGGAGACCCGAAGTGCACACAATATGCCAAAAGTGGCCCAACCAACATTGTATGCAGCAACAACATGACCTCCCAACTCCTATGTTCAGTACTCTGACCACTAAAGGAAAGCATACCAAACGCCTTCTTCACTATCCTATCTACCTGCGACTCTACTTTCAAGGTCTCTTTGTTCATCATCACTCCCGAGATCCTTACCATTAAGTGTATAAGTCCTGCTAAGATTTGCTTTCCCAAAATGCAAGACCTCACATTTATCTGAGTTAAACTCCATCTGCCACTCCTCAGCCCATTGGCCCATCTGATCAAGATTTTGTTGTAATCTGAGGTAACCTTGTTCGCTGTCCACTACACCTCCAGTTTTGGTGTCATCTGCAAACTTACTAATTATACCTGTTATGTTCACATCCAAATAATTTATATAAATGACAAAACGTAATGGACCCAGCATCGATCCTTGTGGCACTCCACTGGTCACAGGGCTCCAGTCTGAAAAACAACCCACCACCACCTTTGAGCCAGTTCTATATCCAAATGGCTAGTTCTCCCTGTATTCCATGTGATCTAACCTTACTAATCAGACTCCCATGGGGAGCCTTGTCGAACGCCTTACTGAAGTCCATATAGATCACATCTACCACTCTGCCCTCATCAGTCCTCTTTCTACTTCTTCAAAAAACACAACCAAGTTCATGAGACATGATTTCCCACGCACAAAGCCACATTGACTATCTCTAATCAGTCCTTGCCTTTCCAAATACATGTAAATCCCATCATTCAGGATTCCTTCCAACAACTTGCCTACCACTGACATCATACTCACCGGTCTATAGTTCCCTGGCTTTTCCTTACCACCCTTCTTAAACAGTGGCAGCACGTTAGCCAACCTCCAGTCTTCCTACACCTTACCTGTGACTATCAATGATACAAGTATCTCAGCAACGGGCCCAGCAATCACTTCTCTAGCTTCCCACAGAGTCCTAGGCTATACCTGATCAGGTCCTGTGGATTTATCCACTTCTATGCATTTCAGAACATCCAGCAACTCCTCCTCTGTAATATGGACATTTTCCAAGATTTTACCATCTATATACTAATATTCTATATCTTCCATATCCTTCTCCACAGTAAACACTGATGCAAAATACTCATTTAGTACCTCTCCCATCTCCTGCAGCTCCACACAAAGGCTGCCTTGCTGATCTTTGAGGGGTCCTATTCTCTCCCTAGTTACCCTTTTGTCCTTAATGTATTTGTAAAATTCCTTTCAATTCTCCTTAACCCAATTTGCCAAAGCTATCTCATGTCCCATTTTTGCTCTCCTGGTTTCCCTCTTAAATATACTCCTACTGCCTTTATACTCTTCTAAGCATTCATTCGATCTATCCTGTCTACAACTGATATATGCTTACATCTTGCCCTTAACCAAACCCTCAATTTCTTTAGTCATCCAGCATTCCCTACACCTACCAGCCTCTCCTATCACTCTAGCAGGAATATACTGTCTCTGGACTCTCATTATTTCATTTCTGAAGGCTTCCCATTTTCCAGCCGTCCATTTACCAGTGGTTATCTGCCCCCAAACAACTTTTGAAAGTTCTTGCCTCATGTCATCAAATTGACTTTCGTCCAGTTTAGAACTTCAACTTTTAGATCCAGTCTATCCTTTTCCATCACTATTTTAAAACTAATAGAATGGTCACTGGCCCCAAAGTGCTCCCCCACTGTTACCTCAGTCACCTGCCCTGCCTTATTTCCCAAGAGTAGGTAAAGTTTTGCACCTTCTGCAGTTGGAGATTGAGTTAATACATGCATCCACATACTGAACTTCCTTGTACACACACAACAAATTTCTCCCCATCTAAACCCTGAACACTAAAGCAGTCCCAGTCTCTGTTTGGAATGTTAAAATCCCTATCATAACCACCCTAATATTCTTACAGATAACTGAAATCTCCTCACAAATTTGTTTCTCAATTTCCTGTTGACTATTAGGAGGTCTATAATACAATCCCAATAAGATAATCATCCCTTTCCTATTTCTCAGTTTCACCCAAATAACTTCCCTAGATATATTCCCAGGAATATCCTCCCTCAGTATGGCTGTAACACTATCTCTTATCAAAAGTGCCACTCCCTCTCTTCGCTTGCTTCCCTTTCTATCCTTCCTGGAGTATTTGTATCCTGCAACATTAAGTTGCCAGTCTTGTCCATCCCTGAGCCATGTTTCTGTAATTGCTCTAATATTGCAGTCCCATGTTCTGAACCATGCCTTGAGTTAATCTGCCTTCCCTGTTAGGCCTCTTGCATTGAAATAAATGCAGTTTTATGTACCAGTCCATGCTTGTTCTCGGCTTTGTCCCTGCCTGCCCTCAACTGTACCAGTTTCAGATTGATCTCTTTCCTCACTATCTCCCTCAGTCCCACCCCCTCACCTTACTAGTTTAAATCCTCCCAAGCAGCTTGAGTAAATCTCCCTGCCAGTGTATTAGTCCCCTTCCAATTTAGGTGCAATCCGTCCTTCTTGTGCAGGTCACTTCTACCCCAGAAGAGATTCTAATGATCCAAAAATGTGAATCCTTCTCCCGTACACCAGCTCCTCAGCCACACATTCACCCCTCTATCCTCCTATTCCTGCCCTCACTAGCTTGCAGCACGGGGAGTAATCCAGATATTATTAATCTCGAGGATCTCCTTTTTAAATTCCTGCCTAACTCTCTATATTCTCCCTTCAGAATCTCATCCTTTCCCCTTCCTATGTCGTTGGTTCCAATGTGTACAATGACCTCCTGCTGGTCCCTCTCCCCCTTGAGAACATTCTACACCCTCTCTGAGACATCCTTGATCCTGGAAAGCAACGCACCATTCTGCTTTTTCACTGCTGGCCACAGAAACGTCTGTTTGTGTCTCTGACTAGAGAATCCCCTATCACAATCAATCGTTTGGAATCCGACATACCCCTCATTACATTAGAGTCAGTCTTGATACCAGAAACTTGGTTGGTTGTGCTACATTCTCCTGAGAATTCATCACCCCCTACATTTTCCAAAACAGCATACTTGTTTGAAATGGGGATAGCCACAGAAGACTCCTGCATTACCTGCCCACCTTTCCTGGAATTAATCCATCTGTGTGACTATATCTGCAGCTTTTCTATAACTGCCATCCATCATACCCCCTTGCTCTTGTAAATTCTTCAATGCCTCTAACTGTCGCTCCAACTGTTCCATTCTATATGATAGGATTCACAACCAACGGCATTTATTACAAATATAATCCTCAATATTATATTTGTATAATACTGAGGATTATAAACACGTAAACTCTCCCTAAACACCTACATCTGACAAGAGCATATCACTCTACTAAAGGCCATTTTTGATTCTTCCAATCTACAGACCCAGAAAATAGCACTGTCTTATACCTCTACAAAACACTGCTCCAGGCTAACTTAATACCTATGCCTTAAGAGACATATCTCGATAAAACATATAATCAAGAAAGAACCCATTCTATTCACTATTGCAGATTTACAGCAAGGCTATATTTAAAACTATTCACTTATCTGTTTCTGTGCTGTGAACTCTCCCAAACAGATTCCTCCAAGGTTAGTTGTGAATTTCACTGTTTGTTAATTTTCCCAGACAGACTCCAATGTCCATGAATTCAAACAGCAAAGGCAGTAACTGCGCAGGATCACTGCTGTGTCAGTTAGCTGTGTGGGTTTCTCTCTCTCTCTCTCTCTCCTTCACAGACCATGTGCTATCTAATGTCAGTCCTTCTCCCTTTTAAAAGTGCCATTGTTTTGACTTTTCTTTTCTCCAAGGTTCCAAAACAATGCAACAGCATATAAAACAGTATTTGCTAATCCTGGAATTTGAGGAAATCACTCTAACACCTAAATACCTCACAAAAGGAGCAGCCTGCTACAGCCAGAAATATTTCCCATCCTCCTCTCTGGAAAATATTTCTTTCCATCAGTAAAGAGACCAAAAGAGAGCTCCAGTTATGGTTTCATTTAGGTGCTCTGTGACCTGTTAATTCTTGAACTCTAATTTCTTTGCAGTAAAGGCTAATGATCCAGATATTCTTGTGGCCAGATCATCACTGGAGCAGCAAGGACAGGAATTACATGTTGGGACCCTTTGGGATTTAAGATGCAGTAAACTTTGCGGAAATTCCCAGGAAAATTGAAGCACAATTCTGCTGCACTTGCAACATTCTGAAATAATCTATTAAAGGGGAAGATTTGGAGGGTTTTGCTTCAGTTTAATTAATAGTTACCCAGCAGAGGTCTCATGGTTTAAAATCTAGTCTAACTTCAGGATAACTATTAAATTGACCCTCTAACACACCAACCACCACCCCCTAACTACATTGTCCCCTATACAATACAACACAATACAGCACAGGAACAGGCCCTTTGGCCCACCAAGCCTGTGCCAATTCCTAATCCTTATTTAAACCTGCTACTTATTGCCCATGAACAGTATCTATCCCTCTGTTCACCTCACACTCATGTGTCTACCAAGATATACCTTAAACGTTGCTAACATGCCTGTTTCCACCATTTCCACTGGCAATGTGTTCCAGGCACCCACCAACCTCTGTGTGAAAATTTTTCCCTAACCCTTCCTCCTCTCAGCCTGAACCTGTGCCCTCTTGTAGTTGATCTTTCCACCCTCAGAAAAAGCCTCTGACTATCCACCATATCTTGACCTTTCATAAGATTGTAGGCCTCAATCAGGTCATGCCTCAGCCTCTGTTTTTCTGGTGGAAACAATTGATGTTCATCCAAATTCTCCTCATAACTAAAACACTCCAGACCAGGCAACATGCTGGTAAACCCTCTCCGAAGCATCCATATCCTCTGGTAGTGTGGCGACAAGAACTGTACACAATATTTCACATGTGGTCTAACTAAAGTTTTGTACAGCTGTCACATAACTTGGCAACTTTTATATTTGATACACTGGCCAATGAAGGCAAGCATGCTTTCTTGACCACCTTATGCACCTGTATTGCCACTTTCAGGGATCTATGACCCTCTATGCCCAGATCCCTCTGTATGTCAATGCTTCTAAGGGTTTTGGCATTTATTGTATAATCGATACCTGAATTTAATCTTCCAAAATGCATCACCTTGCATTTGTTCGGACTAAACTTCATCTGTCATTTCTCTATCTGAATCTGTAATCTATCTATATCCTGTTGTATCCTTTGACAATCTTCCTCACTATCTGCAACTCCACTGATTTTGGTATCATCCAGAAACTTACTAATCAGACCACCTACATTTTCCTCCAGGTCATTTGTATACATATATTGCAAACAACGAAGGTCCCAGTACTGATCCCTCTGGAACACTAATAATTATTGATCTCCATTCCAAAAAGTACCCTTCTAACACTACTCTCTGTCTTCTATAACCAAGTCAGTTTTATATTTATCTCGCCAGCACTCCCCAGATCCCATCTACCTTCTGTACCAGCCTGGCATGAGGTACCTTATCAAATGTTTTACTCTCCCAGATGATAACACACCCCTGCTGCTGAACCCACTTGTCCAATTTTGCCTTATATCTCTTTTCATTTCCACAGCAGCAGGGAGTACAAAATGCAGAACCATTTTGGCTCATCCAGTTCAAAACTGCAGACCTCTTTTATTCCAACTGCTTTCTTGTTCTTTACAACATTTTTTCAACTGCATGATTCTGACACGATGTTTGAAGTGATTTGTATTTAATGGCTGCCACAGAGAGCACACAAAAGTATGTCTAGGAGAAGTAGGGGTCACATGATTATGGCAAACCAATTGTATTTTCCAAACAAATGTTTACTGGTCCTTTAAATTACTCTTACCACTGATTTCTGTCCTTTGTTGTTATATTGCTCCACCCAAACTGATTTTATATATTAATTTTTCAAGCTATGATCCTTCTTCTCTACAGTCTTTATCCCATCTTCAACCCTATTATCAGTGACTACATCAATGTGGAGCTTTGGGATATCATGGGGCTGCATATAAATCCATTTCTTTCTTCTCACTAAATCTGCAAACCCAGAAACTAGTGTATAGAGAGTTTAATTGTAATTAGCTCTTTCAAAATTAATTAAATTCAAGAAATAATGAGTAAGTTCCACTAAAACTGCAAAACACCTTAGTTGACGAATCTGAAGGCCTCAGGAGTAATTTTATAAAAGTGTTGAAGCTCCATGCTCAAGCCTGGTTTTAAAGCAATACACTGTTAGTGTCATCTTCCAAGCCATTTGTATCACTGTGATTTGACAGAACTGCCTCACAACATGCATCTCATTTTGTTAAACATTATTTTCAGCTTTTAGGTATGCAATTCCTACGATACACTCTGTTGTGCCATCTTATGTTCCTTTACAGCTTTATGAAAATATGGCATGCAAAAGAACAATATTTTTAAACTGTCCTAATTAATTCTGCACGTAGGAGGTCGGGTTGCTTTAATAGACGCGTCTTCATTTCTTCACTTCCTTACATGACTGAAAGGCAGACCACTTCCTTGACATAATCCTGCCAATGACCTCTGGGACTGAAATAAAAACAGAGTGCTTGAGAAACCCAGCAAGTGTCTTTGAATCCAACGACACATTTTTTTGGAATTCAAACATTCCCCTCCTGCACTGATCCGCCTAAGATATGTTGGGTAATTGAGAACAAACGTTATGTGCATATAATTGTAGAGTACGCACATGCTGCAGGCACATCTTAGGGGTTTGGTGGCTCACATTGCTTGGAATAACAGCAGGGTTATTCAGTTGGTCCTGGGTATGGAGCAATTTTGTTTCGAGGACAGGTTGGTTAGGTTGAGTTTGTAGTCATTGCAGTTCAGCTGAATGCAAGGTGAACTTATTGAACATAAAAGATTCTTAGGGCCTCGACAGGGTAAATACAGAAAGTCTAAGACCAGAGGGCATAATCTCAGAGGAAGGGTTTGCCCATCTAAGACAAAGATGAAAAGTAATTTTCCTCTCAAGAGGTAGTGATTCATTGGAATTCTTTAGCACAGAGAACTGTTGAGGCTGTATCATTAAGTATATTCAAGACTGATAATTTTTTTAAAATCATTAAGCGAATCAAAGATTATGAGTAAAAGGCTGGAAAGTAGAGTTGAGGATTATCAGATCAGTCATGATCTTGTTGAATGGTGGAGCAGACACAATGTGCCAAATGACCTACTTCTGCTCCTGCCTCTTACACTCATGGTCCTGTGGCTTGATTGTCAAATTTCTCATTGGAAAGGAGGTCATTCGAGGACCCTTTTCCTCTCTTCTCTCGATCAGTTGATCTACTAACTAAAAGGGATGATATAATTTATGTTTAAATACAATTTTATTTCAGAGATCCATGCCACATTCCTAATCCAAACACTTACCCTTACCCCATTCAATCATTTGTACTTTTTGGAAGGCTAGTAGATGACAAACACACATTGGGTCCTCAGGGAGAGAAGCATCTGATTCCCATATCCTCACATCAATAGTTCAGTAAGCAATGGATGAATGCCTCATCCCAGAAAAGATCACGTGAGAAATCACAGATTATATAGTAATCTGGCAACCAAATTCCAAGTCATTCCTTTAAATTACCATTTGACCTGTGTATGCTGTAAGTGCCAATTCATTTCAGTTCCTTTAATTAATATAGAGACTGTGATAACAATATAATGAGGATACTTTGGTGGGATATGGAGCAACCGAGAACAATACCTTGAGCTCTCTTTTCCTTTTCTTACAATATAGCCTCGACCTAAGACTTTGAAAAGGCAGATAACATCTCATATTACCATAAGGACTTGCATTAGCATATCTTCAGACCTGGAGCTGCATGTCAAATAGGTTTTAACTTTGCTGTTGCAGGCCCATGTATACAGGGATTAAACCCAATCTGACAGCAGCATATTTCACTTGTAATCATTAATTGCATTCAGTAAGAGTTCACCTGCATCTATCCCTCTTGGGATTCTGATCCTTGACCTTAGAACTCTGGAAGCTAAAGGTAATGACTCAGCACCTTGCCCTTCATATGGAATCAATGAGATCAAAAGTGCCTAACTGGGGAGAGTGTGAAGCATTTGTAAAACCAGAATCCCTCTGGATTTAAAGGATTTTTTAAAAAGTCTTAACTTGTAGATTCTCTGGCAGTTGTGTATTTATGTGTTCAATGGGGCAATGGTGGGGGAGGATGCTATTGGGAAAGTGTCAATTTGCTATTCTGTCAAAATCCTCAAAAATGATCAAAACAAAACCTTGTGTACTGTGACATAACAGCCCCAGGCAACTTTATGTAGCTAAAACAATAAACCCTACAGAATGCACTACTTATTGGATAAATAATTGACCAACTTCCAAAATAAGCAAAATACTTATCAGTCTCTATTTCATGTTCTGATTGCAACGGGACAAAAATATATGAAGCAGAGGATCATTGGGGTGGAGCTGGAGAGAGATAAAAGGGAAATGTGATAGAGAACTTCAAAAAACTAACCTCTGGGCACACAAAGGGGCTTTTGGGTCATAGACTGTAATTTATACTTCAACGTGCTAAGTAGAACTTTATCAAAAGTACACTTCAAACTTCAAAAAAATTGGAAGAAATTGTATTTTGAATTGTTAGGAATAGAATTTTTATCTTCATTTACCTACAAAAGAATACTTGTATTTGAAGCAATGTTTCGCTTGTGCTTTTTACTGAGTTTAATAGTGGCATATCAGAATTTCGCCTCTTAGACTTTCTAAATTTTCTGCACAAACCTAAACACCAAAATGAGCATTTCTGTAGTTTTTGAATTTTGGCATAGTCTTTATTCTACTTGGTATATATTCAGGTAAAAACAATCAGTGCAGATGCTGGAAACCAGATTCTGGATTAGTGGTGCTGGAAGAGCACAGCAGTTCAGGCAGCATCTGAGGAGCAATAAAATCGACGTTTCGGGCAAAAGCCCTTCATCAGGAATACAGGCAGAGAGCCTGAAGGGTGGAGAGAGGTATATATTCAGCCTAACCACTCAACATCAGATTTGGTTGGAATCCATCAAGATCGAGAGTGTGGTGCTGGAAAAGCACAGCAGGTCAGGCAGCATCCAAGGAGCAGGAGAATCGACATTTCGGGCATAAGCCCTTCATCAGGCAAGTGGAAAGAACATACAAGAAGAAGCAGCTGCCTGGATAATTCCTATAATGATGACATAATGATATATAAGAACTCCTTAGCCTTCGATGGAATGGTGGAAACTGACAGAGAAAAGGGGTTAGTCGTGGGAAATAACACGGGAGCAGCTTCCAGATATATTTTGATTCCTGATGAAAAGCTTATGCCTGATTCCTGATGAAACATTGATTCTCCTGCTCCTTGAATGCTGCCTGACCGGCTGTGCTTTTCGAGCACCACACTCTCGTCTCTGAGCTCCAGCATCTGTCGTCCTCACTTTCTCCTCCCAGAATCCATCAAGCTCTATTAGACTAATTCCATTCTTACAAAACAATTCCATTCTTCCAGGACCATCAGGAGAGCAAAGATACATCCAGCACTTTTATTTTACACCACTTGTCCCTTTTCTCTGTCAGGTTCCACCATTCCATCAAAGGTGTAAGGAGTTCTTGTATATCATTATGTCATTATTATAGTAACTATCCAGGCAGCTCCTTCTTCTTCTCCTGTTGTCTTAACCCCGATGCCACTAGAATACTAACCTCTCTACTTCGCTCCCTGACACCCATTCTAAGTGATATGGATCACGCTTCTGACTCCAATTTATCTTCAAAAAACCTTGACCCACACAAACCATAGTTGTATTTTTAACTTCCCTTTCTCCTCCAAAGTTCTTAAAGCTGCTACTGCCCTTCTAATACATATCCTACAGCTCCTTAACTAAACTTCTACAACTGACATCCATGCTGCTCTCAGCACCAAAACCATCACTAACCAAAGTTATAAATGGCATTATCCATGAATGATTAAGCCATATGATCTTTTCATTCTCTTTATCCTCTTTGACACCTTTAATGTGAATTTAATACACAATACACTTCTCTGTCTTCCAGATGAGACTGCCCTCATTTTATTTCATCCTTATATATTCAATAAAGAAAAGCATCACTAGTGAAGGTTTTTATTACGGGTCCTGCATTGTCACTCCTGGAGACAACCCCCTCCACATTCATTTTTAACCCAAGATTTCTTCCACAATTACATGCTATGGTGACATCATCTATAAACAAGGGAGCATCTTCCAGATGTTGATACCAGCTCTACTTCTCCACTACTTGTGTGACCCCCCCTCCACTTCCTCAGAGATGCCAGACTGCCCAGATAATATCCAGCCTTGGAGGAATCCTATTTTCTCCCAGTCAAAAATTGTGAAAAGCCTTATTGCTGCTCTATCGCCATCTGTACATATCTCTCATTAATTGGCTGTTATGATGGGGATTCTGCAGTCTCCCTATGCACAATTCCTACCTATGCTGGCATTGTCCAGCTGGTGCAAAATCAACCCCATTGCCTTTTGTTTATGACGTTCAAGTCAAATGGTTATAGTACTAAACCCCAATGAAACAGTTTCAATTCTATTGTTACGGAATCTTATGAAAATCCAACAGATTCTGCTCTGCATAGAATAGCAGTCTCTGCTGTAGGATTGAACAAAAATCCCTATTATTTAAAATACTGGACCAAAACCTTGGACTTTTCAAAACTTTGTAAAGTAAAAAAAGGCAGCGGGGCTTGGGAAAAATTCAGAGAGACAGAGATAGCTGCCTGGAACCATTGTTCAGTCTGAAAATCCAATTCACACCTCAACTCTAAAAGAACCAGGTCTAAAAATCAACCAGATCTAAAAATCTAGACCAAAACTAACTTTTACCCTTTGGGATACCCCAGCCCAGACATTATGGGGCCTGTACAGATACCAAGACATTCAGCTTCAATCAATATTCATTCAGAGAGATATCGAGCATTCAACCTCAAATCAAAGTACATACACACATACCCTCAACTGTCAGGAAGCCAAATGACCTCTAAAGGGAATACCAGTAACAAATTGGCAAGTGCAGATTTGGTGCAAAGATAATAGGCCGGCAATTCGGACACTTGCAGGCCCTAATCTCACCTGAGAGAAGAATCCCAGTGTGATTCTCCCTGAGAACTATCAGCACAGGTAGCACCAGAAGAGGCAATCCCAAAACCTACTGATACAGGCCTGTTCCATACCAGGGAAACAATAGCGACCGACCATGACCAGCAGGCCTGAGGACCCACAACCTCCAACCCAACTGACATCAAAAGGCCTCAGATATATCCTGAGGTGAAACCCAGCTCGCAAAAACCACCAGAAAGTAAGAAAAATCAAGTACTCACTCAATAAATCCAAAACTTGTCCTAAGTCTTCAGCAGACTCAACCCAGACTGAAGGCCCACACAGTCTGAAGTCTTCATCAAGGTACTGGGTACGCCAGCAAGAACAATCAGCTATACTTCAAAATTGCGAGCTCTCCCCAGTGGTAAGCTTAAATTCCTGACACCCCAAAGTTTCCAACCTAGCTAGCAGGGAGGGGGAAGGTGGGTGGTGACAGTGCAGGGAACTCCAACGGTAGGAAGCCTAATAAAAGTTTCTGTGATTAAACCTGTTGTTTAGTTCCAATCGTGCTTAACCTGTATTTGATTTAATAGTGTATTTAATTACTGTCCTCTGTATAATTGAGTTAATTTCACTGTTTTATTGCATTTGCCTTTTATTTCTTATTTATACTTACTGTTTTGTATTTAAGTAGACACAGAGATTCTTTTGCTCTGAAACATCTGTATACTGCCTTCTTCATTTCACTTTCCCTCAATAAGTACAGTGTCAGAACCAAGGAATTATGGGTGATTCAAACCATCTAAAATCAGCAAATTACTGATCGCAAACGAGAATCCCTACAATGAAGAATTGTGGGATATATAGACTTCAATCTGTTGTAGAGCCTGTGCCAAGCTCAGTGTGTCTTCCTCTACCACTAACCATTTCTGTTAGAAGCATTAGATTTCAAGAAAAGTAAATGACTAGTAATTTGATCTCCACCTCTTCCTGTCGTAAAATTGTACCCATGCCAACAGATTTATAGCAAAAGTTTAAAGTGTGATGTAACTAAAATTATATATAGAAAAAGACCTGAAAAAGTTTCAGTTACATCACACTGTAAACTTTTGCTATAAATTCTGTGTCCTACGATCTTATATTCCACATCCACCTGATGAAGGAGCAGCACTCCGAAAGCTAGTGCTTCAAATAAACCTATTGGACTATAATGGGGTGTTGTGTCATTATTAACTAATTTAGGTCTCCATTATCAGCTTTTCTTTCTGCCTAACTGTTGTCCTCTCTCTCTTTGGGTTTCATCTCTGCCTATCCATTCAATCCCTCTCCACCAATTTCCCCCAAACCCCATCCCTGTCTTCAGCATATATACCACCTTTTCCAAGTTACAATCAGTTCTAAAGAAGGATCACTGAGCATGAAACATTAACTCTGCTTTCTCTGCTACATTTCTGTTCATGCTTCACTAAGGATGTGTCCATAAGTTGCTCAGTTTGTCTAAGTAAACATGCTTCATATTTTCACAGATGTTGAACCTACACAACATGTTAATCCAGTACAAGAGTGCTAATTCTGTGTTAAGGAAAGCAACACAAGAATGTAACATTCCTGATATAAACTTGCGTTTTGAATAAACTTTAAGATGAAGGTTGTGCACCAGTGAATCCTTTACAATTCTCCCACTGAAAGATTCCTGCAAGTAAGAACCCAGCGTTATTTAATGATATTTGTGCACTTGAGTTAGAAGGACGGTGATGATACCTGGATTTTTATATTTAAAAAGGTCAATGAAAAGACACATGGGAACAATTTTTTTAAGAAATCACCATTCCATATAATTGTTCAGAAAAATAATTGATAATGTTATGGTTGGGTTTTATGGCTGTTTTGTTTGAGCAGTGCTTGTAAGCTTGATGTCTGTGCATGGATTTTCAGTTTGGGAAACAGAACTGCACAACAAGCTGCTCCACTCATATTTTTTGTTTCTGAGAGACCTTTGCTGTGAGATTAGAGTGATATCTGGCTGTTCTTCTGGAAGAGTGACTGGAAGATCTTCATAGTACTGAATTTCACAAGTAAGCTGTGTAAGACCTCAGAATCGACTGGGTGATTAATGGCTTTGATCACATGTGCAGGGACACCAGACTGAAGACTTCAAAACATTCTATCCCTTCCCCTTTTTTTGCCTTTAAGAATGATCACCATTGGTTGGAAAGTCTTTTCTCATTTTTGAAGTGAATATTTGCAGACAGAGAAATCCATTTTTCCTACTTTACCTGAAATGTTCATGTAAGTTAGTGCATGTATTTTGGTAAGTATTTATATTTTGCTTTTACAAGTTACATGTTAATCAATTCCTCATCTTCATTGAATGGATGTTTTTTTAACACTAAATCAGTAAGTATTTGTTTCTTAAAGAAACACAGTTGAGAGATGTTTTCATTCTAAATCTAATATAGACAAAGCATATGCTTGAAAATGTGTTGCTGGAAAAGCGCAGCAGGTCAGGCAGCATCCAAGGAGAAGGAGAATCGATGTTTCGGGCATAAGCCCTTATTTGGTAAAATATGGTTATTTTATGCTTTGGCCCCTGGAGTAATGGGACCAGAGCAACATAGCATTCCTCCCATCTCTCTCATAATATTAGAAAATTAAGCAGTGAGTCTAAAGCACTCACAACTGTGAAAAAATTGTGCAAATTAGTTTTTCTAAATTTGGTTTTAAATCCAACTGCTCGGGATATTATGACACACCTCTGGAGCAAGCAGGACTTGAACCCAGAACTCCAGGTTCAGAGATAGAAATACTACCATTGTATCACATGAGCCCTGATGACATTTTTTAAATGAGTATTTGAAGACATTGCACAGTTGTGATAGCAACTCTTGGTATGGCAGTAGCAAACCTTATTTGATTTTCCAACTGAGCTTAAGTCAGGACATTCAGTGCAAAGTAAACTAATTCATCTTATACTTGCAATTAGCTCAGTTTTTTTGGCATAAGCATTGATGCTAAAAAAAAAGCACTGTGATATGACAAGCCCTCAATTTGTAACAATGCTGGGCACAAAATATGTGAGCAGCCTTGGCACCATTGCGCCAGTCACATCTTTTTGGCTCATTGTTTGAAATGCTGATATATTTTAATAGCTCAATTAGCTTAACAACAAATGGAAACACTGAAAGAGAACAATGATGTTGTTTAGATACTCAGCACAAAAGCTCCAACCAGACTTGAGTTTTGCAGCTTTGCCAACATTTACAATTATATTAATGATTCATTGATTTTGCACTATTGTTTCAAGATGCCCTATTCATTGAGATTGAAGGGAAAGAGTTTCTGTCTCTCCTATTCCTACGATTTGCGACAAGTTAAATGGTCGAAAGCCAATAAATCAATCACAAAATCATGAGTGTTCGCTCTGTGGTTTGGTTTACAAACTGAAAATCAATTTACAGAAGAAATTAAAAGTGAGACAACATTTTTAATCACAAGATTGATAGGAAAATATACAGGAAGTACACACTCTACCCCATCTGTAATCACAAGTTTTAGTAACAGTCATTAATTTTTCCTTATAATTCCACCGAAACAAATACTGGTAGCTACATCTTTCCTAAATCTTTTCAATATTCCGTTAGTGTAATTATATTTTTAAAAAGATGATGAATAGCATATCATTTATTTGACAAATATGACAAAATCATGTAAGAATAAATAAATAAGCAATCAACAATGGAAATGCATGTGGGTGCATGGGAAAATATTATCTTATCCACTCGACAGGGCATAGCAGATGTTGCTTGGAGGAGCAGAGAGATCTGTCAATCAAGGGTTTTACCGGAGGCTGTGCTGGAGAGACAAGACACAACCACAACAATCTGCCATAACTGACTCATATCAATAAACACTGGATGAGGAACTGAGTGGCTTCTTGAAATCACACTACCTTAGTGACCAGCTGCTTTGCAAGTTAACGAGCAATCTTGCACCAAAGTCTCAATTATAATAATCTAATTGATCAGAGTGGAAGATTTCTCATCAATCTCTGTACCTTTATGTTGTTAATGTCAGTCTTTTTTCCCCCTTCTTTGCATTCTGATGGCATTTACATTCAGTGTTGTATTTTGCCTGCTTTTGATTTTTTTTAATGCTTGTTTTGATTTGATTTTGCTCTTTATTGTTTACACAATCCGTCCTATGGGGCAACAACAAATATTTTTCCAGTTCAAGGAAAAATAAGATCGTTTGAACTTTTCTTTAAATATGTGGCTGACCATTTATAAATCACAGTTGCAATTAGTTGTTTTTCTTGCATTGTTTTAATTTGTTTTTTTAATCTGTCTTGCATTATTGTTTTTGGATCTATTGTGAACTTTCACATGTGTTATTGACAAAGGTTAGAGTTTCTAAAGGTGGGGGTGAACATTCCATAATGGATTTCATACTGGTATCAGACTTCAGTTCTGAAAAATTATCATATTGGACTCAAATGTTAACTCTGTTTGTCTTTCCAAAGATGCTCCAGACCTGCTGAGTTTCTCAAGCTTTCTGCATTCTTATTTCAATCTAGGAATACAAAGAAGAAAGTGAGGACTGCAGATGCTGGAGATCAGAGTTGAGTGTGGTGTTGGAAAATCACAGCGGGTCAGGCAGCATCTGAGAAGCAGGAGAATCGACATTTTGGGCATAAGCCCTTCATGCCTAAAATGTCGATTCTCCTGGTCCTTGGATGCTGCCTGACCTGCTGTGCTTTTCCAGCACCACACTCTCAACTAGGAATACAAAGTGCAGCATATATTGAAACTGTGCTAATTTTTTTAAATGAAGCTTTTTGTACTGGTTGACAAGGGTCGTCAATGTGACCCTGCATGAATCCATTGCAAAGCTAATGTAATAATGGAATTCAGCATGAGGTGAAGAGCATAATACAAGGTTCTGTGTGAGCAAGTAACAGCAATACATCCCATCCCAGTGAACTTTGCTATTGTCAAAAAATAACATTTGATTCTGAGTAGTTTAAGAAACAACACAATTCAGTTTCTAAAATGTCAGAATATGGCCAATTTAGAATTTATTTGCCAAACATTTTGAGTAATATTGGGTGAAGAATTGGTTGATTTGCAGAGCTTGCATTCCATGACCTACTTGGGTTGGTTCCAGTGGATTAGCAGCACTGAAATTTGGTACTGCTGCCTTATTTACCTGATCGTAATTTATAGATGAGCAGTTGTCATGTTAGTGATTGCCTCTGCACACGGCCGGAAGCTAAGCAGCACTCTCTGAAAGCTCACAATGCTGGTAGCCTACATTTTTGAAAGGAAGCCTGTTCCTTTTTAAGGGAAGCTGCAATTAATTTCAGGAGGCTGCTGCTGCAACAATTATAATTAATAACAATGGTACAACACGGCAGAGAGAGAGAGAGTTTCAAGGGCAGTAGAAGTCTTTGTGGTCATTCAACGTAGAATCCCTACAGTGTGGAAGCAGGCCATTTGGCCCATTGAGTCTACACAAACCCTCCAAAGAACATCCCATACAGACAACCCCCACCCCATTCTATCCCTGTAACCTAGCATTTCTCATGGCTAACCCACCAAGCTTGCACATCCCTGGACAATATGGGCAATTTAGCATGGCCAATCCACCTAACCCGCACATCTTTGGATTGTGGAAGGAAACTAGAGCATGCATAGGAAACCCGGGGAGCATGTGCAAACTCCACACACACAGACACCCAAGGCTGGACTCAAACCCAGAATGCTGGTGCTATGAGGCAACAGTGCTGACCACTGAGCCACCATGCTGCCCTACCTAGTGAAGGTAGACACAGAGGAGAGGCATCAAGGTTCTGCAGGACCTCAGAAGCCCTAAAGGACAGCCTCCAGAAGGAAGAGAGTGAGGTCAAGTCCTAATATTAACCCCGTGAATCTGACTTCAGTGCTATAAGATGCTTCATGACCTCAACATGAATGGTCAAAGTCAATAAATATATGATGTATATATAGCCACCACACAATCCCAACCTCTCACACTGCTCAATGCACCACAGTGTCATCATTCACACATGAGAACATTCAGATGCTGCACCACCTCTGTGTGTCAATGATGCTGGCCATTCAGCAACTTCCTGTTGCCTCTGCATGTCTTTGACTATTTAGATATGGCAGCCACAACAGAATGCAACACCATCACTGACATTCATCCCTCAGTCTTGCAGAATTATTTGGAACTCATTTGAAAGAAGCAGAGGTCACAGACACCTGGGTCTCCTGGGTGTGTGATCCATGCATCCTGAGGCAAATGATAGAGCCCAGTGATCTGTTGAGATTTCAGATTAATGGAATGACCCTTTCTTAAATTCCTATTGAGGTGATGGGGATCTCTTGTTGCATGGGGAGCTGGTGAGAGCCCTGCACTCCTTCCTTTTTGGAAGGTCTGGCAAAGTAAATTGTCAGTGATTGATCACTGCGGCACTTCCAAAGTGTGCCATAACATCATGGCACACCTTTATTGCTTTATAGCTTGATGCACTAAACCATCTGAGGAGAAAAAAGAGATAACTTTATGTTGTGTAAAATAAGACAAAGATTTTCTTTGGATGTCGATTATTGGGATCCACACCTGAATAGATAAATAAATTGCTTCATGTCATAAAATGGTTGATCTTTGCAAACTATAAAAAAAGCTAAAAGATTTTCCCCAATAGCTAGTAGGAAGAGAGGTAAAATATGTAACTATTAGCACCTGAACGAGACATGTGATGATCTCAGAGGTATTAAACCTGCACTGAAGTCAGCAGATCCTTATTGTCATAGCAATGAAAACTAGTGCTTGACAGTTGGCCCCACAGTCACTAAATTAGTGAATGTAAAAAAAAAACCCAGTCTTTCCTCCGTCTAATAATATATGCTGGAAAATGCAAATAGAACATGAGGAAAGGATTGTGTTGGGCACTGACACTTCCATTGATCAAATACCTTTCTGACACTCACTGTCTAGACTCACACAAGCAAGCAGATACACCTGGATAGGGTCCTACATTATTGTACCTCTGAATGAGTCAGTGCCTTCAGGGGAAGAAGAGACAGAAGGGAGAAGATTGAGAATTTATAGCTATATAATGAGAGAGACTCTGCAGGGAACAAAAGTCAGGAGCAGGTCACCTCTCCAGGAGAAATAGCTGCTTCAAATCAAATTAAACAAATCTCTAGAATCTTCCAAGGCAACAGGAGTGTCATTCCATGTAAAACACCTTTTAATCATCTAAACTCCTGCTATTTGTTCGTCTCTTTTGAAAGTAGGGCTATCACTTAGTGGTTTGTAACCCCCTTAGTTCATCACAAATCTTGCAATTATTATTAATGCTGTCCTTCATTTTATAACTGACAGCTACAGTTTCCTTGCAGCTCATCATCTAATTTAATTTTGTAAGAAACTAGCATATAACCTCAGTGTACACATGTCCTGAAGATTCTGCTTCTCACCCTGACCAGAATGTCACTTGATGTGGCACTACAAAGGATATAACTAAGGTGGGGTTGGGGTCTTTTTATGACTTCTGACAAGGAAGAGTTATTTATTTTCTTCTTTTTTTGGCTCAGCCAAATTGAAATCAAAAGAATTGCAGGTGAAAACTGTCGGCAAAATCTTATAAGGCCTGAAACGATGTCGCCTATGACGTGAAATTTGGCAGAATGACGTAAGAAGTCAACAGGATCCTTTTCCACATCATGAGCAATAAATCACATTTTGCAATAGCTTAGATGTCAGGAGGAGATTCTCACTCGTGAGTGGTGCGATGCCTATTGATGGAGATTTTTACTCATTATCAAATTCAATAACACCAAATCTTGCAGGGTCCTTTTCTACTGCATTTGGATAGAAACTAAACATCATGATTTCTGGACTGGCACCCAGCTCCTGCACTGGAGCACAGACCATCTCAGGGCTGCTCCTAGAGCTCCATCACCTAGCACCGATTTGGATGGCTGCAGTATCCCTTGCCTGACCTTTTAGTGTGGACATAAAGCCAGACAAATTGTCATGTCCCTCAGCAATCAGCAGCCAAAGGAATGATAAGCTTTGCATTATGCACATCATGTCACCACTCTACATTAGTGTTACAGCTGCACCAGCTTCGTACATAGCAAGCACAGTGAATCTGCTTTAACCAAGTGACCATGCCTCATTTCTAAGGGGACTCATGCACAGTTATTTCAAGGGAGACACCCTTCAGTCAGAAGATTCTGATACAGTTAGCCAGAGACAATCTCTAATATCAATCCAAGGGCTTGGACACAGTCAGGCAGCCACTTGAGATACTTTCCTTGCAGGGAACCCTGACTAGTCTAATTTTAGATATGGAGAGATTTTCTTAAGACGAGAGTTTGAGATGATTGTGACCAGGCTCATTGGAATTTCAAAGAACGAGAGGAGACCTTTTTGAAGCATAAAACATTATGAGGTGGCACAGTGGTGAGTGGTTAGCACTGCTGCCTCACAAACCCTGGTTTGACTCTACACTCGAGCAACTGTCTGTGAGAAGTTTACACATTCTCCCCATGTTTATGGGATGCTTTGGTTTTCTCCCACAGTCCAAAGATATGCAGGTTAGATGGAATGACTGTCGTGTCCAGTGATGCGCAGGCTAGGTGAATTAGCCATGGGAAATGCAGGGTGAGGGGGTAGATCTGGGTGGGATGCTCTTTAGAGGGGCAGTGTGGATTCGACAGGCTGAATAGCCTGCTTCTGTACTGTAGGGATTCTTTGAAATAAAAGAAAAACAGCCAGAGTGGACATGGCCCAGGTCCAGAGCCTGGAAGTTGCATACTCCACTGCTGCCATCGCATTTTAAGCAAAGGTATTAAGGAAATGGGAATCCTGTGCCAAACGCCTAAGTGCTACCTATGAACAACTCCAATTCCTATATGGATGTCTACCACCCTCTGTAAGATACAGACCACTAATCAACAACCAACAAGCCAGGGAAACAGTCAGTGAAAACAGTCTCAGGATGATCCCGGTTACGATTATGGACGCACACAACAGTATAAACAGGTGCACGCAAGAAATTGCGCACCAAGAATTGTTAATTTCAAAAACAACCAATCAGAAGTGGACCACAACTGCTGAACAAGCCATCACCATAGGACAGAACAGAACCACATACAGGAAGAGAACAGCACTGCAAGCCGAAATGACTAAGCTCGCCAACAGCAAAGAAGACAACCCGATAGGCACCTGGGTAAGAAACCTCTCTCTCAGGCAGCTTACAGATACAGAAAAAAAATGTACTAGCTAAGGGACTCAACTACAACCACAGGGACACAAATACAACAGATTTCCTAGCTGCACTTGAATGTTTACTCTGAGCTAATGGACTAACCGATGAGACACAGCAAGCAGTCCATCGTACCCTTACTAACAAAGAAAAGACAAATGAACAACTTCAACACCAAAGAGAGAGAAGCCCTAAAAACACTCAAAAATGACAAGAACAAAATCATAATACCAGCAGACAAGGGCAGAATGACAGTTATCATGGACAAGACCGAACAAGAAAGCAGAGAAACTACTTGCACATACTGACATCTACCTACAGAGGGAGTGCGACCCCATGCCACAGCTAACCAATAGAATAAACAACACACTATGGAACCTATATAAAAAACAGACTAATAACCAGGATTGACCAACAAACACTGAAACCAGAAAGCAACAATGCCCCAAGATTTTAAGGATTACCCAAAGTACACAACCAGACATACTACTTAAGACCCATTGTCGTACTCCCCGGAACTCCATCGCATAAACTGGCAATAGAACTTCAACAAAATCTAAAACATCTTATCAGTGGATCCAAACACCCCTTACAATCATCACAGGAAATCCTAGACAATACCAAGAACATAAATATAGACAAGGGAAAAGCAATGGTCTCATTTAATGTAACGGCACGGTTCACTTCAGTTGGTAAAACTCTAGCCAACCTCCTGGACAAGCAGAACAGAAAACACAATGGTGAACCTACCAACAAGGACTGCATACTCAAACTACTAGACCTGTGCTTGATGACACACTTCACATTCAGCAAACAAATATATGAACAGATCAATGGAACATCTATGTGCTCACCCATCTCTGGGCTCACAGCAGAAGCAGTGATGCAAAAACTGCAACAAATAGCCCTCCCACAAATCCAACCCAAACTCTGGATCAGATACGTGGATGACATTTTTGTTATCATTAAGAGAACAGATATCGAGAGTGTACACTGGATTATTGACACCATGCTGACAGGGATCAGATTTATGAGAGGAGGAAACCAACAATCAACTCCCATTCCTAGATGTGATGGTGGAAAAGAACACAGAACAGTGAATGGACCACAAAAATGTATAGGAAAGCCACACACACACACACACACACACACACACACACATACACACACACACACACATACACACACACACACCAGTTTCTGAACTACACCAGCAACTACTCGAACACACACACAAGAGATGTTGCATTAGGACCCTTCAAAAAAGCTACAACACATTGCAGCACTCCCGACCTGCCAAGAGAAGAAGAACACCTCGACGGAGTATTCGCCAAGAACGGGTATCCCCACAACTTCGTCCGCAGATACCTAACAGACAAACAATACAATGAGGACATGCCACAACCTAACTCATTAGCCACGTTACCTTCAGAACTGACAGCCATATTTTTCTGACCACTCCGATTCAAGACAGCTCATAAACTGAGTGCCACCAAACCAGACTGATCAACACCACACTCCAATTCAAACCCCTGACATGCCTTTCCAAAACTCAACGCTCATTTTGCCCTGACTCTCACGTGAATTAAGAATACCCACCTCCATCCTCAACATCCCATGGACACCCAGAAACCTTCTTTCCTATGCCTGATATCACAAACATAAACTCAACTAACTCCTTCACACCATACTCTCAGCCTCAAGATCACCTTCACCAACTGCACCGGTTATGACAGGTCACATGAGCTGGACTTATACAGTTAACATTAGGGCTTTAGGTGGCATTGTGGAACAGAGAAACCTAGGGGTTCAAGTACATAGTTCTTTGAAAATTGTGTTATAAGTAGACAGGGTGGTTAAGAAGGCATTTAGCACCTTTGCCTTCATTGCTCAGGCCATTGAGAACAGGAGTTGGGATGTCATGTTGAGGTTGTCCAGGTCATTGATGAGGCCACTTTTAGAGTACTGTTACTGCTCTGGTTACCCTGCTATAGAAAGAATATGATTAAATTGAAGAGGGTTCAGGATGTTGCCAGGTATGGAGAATTTGAGTTACAAGGAGAAGCTGGATAGGTTGGGACTTTTCTCATTGGACTGTAGGAGGTTGAGAGGTGACCTTATAGAAGTTTATAAAATTATGAGGTGCATTGAGAAGGTGAATAGCAAAGGTGTTTTCCCTATGGTAGTGGAGTTCAAAACTTGAGGACATATTTTTCAGGTGAGGGGAGAAGATTTAAAAGGGACCTAAGAGGCCACTTTTTCACACAGAGGGTGGGTTCGTGTGTGGAATAAACTGCCAGAAGAAGTGGTAAGTACAGTTGCAATAATTAAAAGACATTTGAACAGATGAAAAATTGAAAAGATTTAGAAGGATGCAGGCATGTGGAATGAGTTTAGTTTGGGAAGCTTGATTAACATGGACAAGTTGGACCAAAAGGTCGATATCTGGGCTGTATGATTCCATGACTCTACCAGGAGGAGAGGTTGTATAGTCAGCAGTTTAGTGGATTGTATGGACAAAATTAACTCACAAAGGGGGTGACGTTGTTGCAATCACCACAATGTGGTTATGGATGGCAAGGACCCTCTTTACAAATGAACATTCAGGCAGAAGCTGAAAAAGAATACAGTTGATAGATGTCAGGTGAATATAAAAGCTTCAGAGGGAATTTTAAAAAAAGCAAAGGGAAAGTATAAGAGACAGTTCCTTAAAAACATGAAAGGAGTCCAGAAGTCTTCTATAAGCACCTAAATAGGAAAAGTGTGGCAAGATGAGGAATGAAGCCCATAATGCACCAAGAAATAGGCCCAGGGAGTCTAGGTGAGATACTAAATGACAATGCTGAATCTGCCCTTTCCAAAGAAGAAGACTCTGTCAAATTAATGGTGAAAGAGGAAGTAGGTGAAATATCAGATGATCTAAAATTTGATAAAGAGAAATATTAAATAGGCTAAATATACTTAAAGTTGATAAGGCCCCAGAATGCGATTAAACACATCTAAGGATACAAAGTGAAAATTGCAGGGATGACTGCCCATAACCTTCTAGTATTCCTTAGATAATGAGGTAGAAAATTGCAAATGTTTCATCCTGTTCAAAATAGAGTGCAAGGCTAAATGCAAGCTAGGCTATTTAATCTCAGTGGTAGGAAAGCTTTTGGGATGATAATTGGCACAAATTTAACAGGCATAGAGTCATAAAGATGTACAGCACAGAAACAGACTCTTCGGTCCAACTCGTCCATGCTGACCAGATATCCTAAACGAATCTAGTCCCATTTTCCAGCATTTGGCCCATATCCCTCTAAACCCTTCCTATTCATATATATTCATATATATTCTAAATGCTGCAATTGTACCAGCCTCCACCACTTCCTCTGGCAGCTCATTCCGTACAGGTACCACCCTCTATGTGAAAAAGTTATGCCTTAGGTCCCTTTTATATCTTTCCCCTTTCACCCTATTCCTGAAAGACCTTGCCTCTTTATCCATGCTCCTCATGATTTTATAAACCTCTAATAAGGTCACCCTTCAGCCTCCAAAATCCCAGGGAAAACAGCCCAGCCTATTCAGTTTCTCCCTTTAGCTCAGATCCTTGTAAATCTTTTCTAAACACTTTCAAGTTTCCCAACATCCTTCCAAAAGGAAGGAAACCAGAATTGTACGCAACATTCCAAAAGTGGCCTAACCAATGTCTATATAGCTGCAATGTGACCTCCTAACTCTTATTCTGAATGCTCTGACCAATTAATGAAAGCATACCAAAAGCCTTCTTCACTATCCTATCTAGTTGCAAATCTACTTTCAAGGAACTATGAACCTGTGCTCCAAAGTCTCTTTGTTCAGCAACTTTCCCCAGGACCTTACCATTAAGTGTATAAGTCCTACTCTGTTTTGCTTTTCCAAACTGCAGCACTTCACATTTATCGAAATTAAGCTCCATCTGCCACTCCTTAGTCCATTGGCCCATCTGAACAAGATTCCATTGTACACTGAGGTAACATTTTTAGCTGTCCACTACACTTCCAATTTTGGTGTCATCTGCAAACTTACCAACTATTCCTCCTATGTCCATATCCAAATCATTTATATAAATGACAAAAAGCAGTGGACCCAGCACCGATCCTTGAGACACACCAGTGGTCACTGCCCTCCAGTCTGAAAAGCATCCCTCCAACACCTCCTTCTGCCTTCGGCCTTTGAGCCAAATGGCTACTTCTCTCTGAATTCCATAAGATCTCACCTTGAGAACCAGACTCCTGTGGAGAAACTTGTCGAACGCCTTACTGAAGTCCATGTAGATCACATCTCCCACTCTGCCCTCATCAATTCTCTTTGTTACTTCTTCAAAAACCTCAATCAAGTTTGTGAGACATGGTTTCCCACACACAAAGCCATCCTGACTATCCGTCATCAGTCCTTGCTTTTCCAAATGCATGTAAATCCTGTCCCTCAGGATTCCCGCTAACAACTTGCCCACCATGGATGTCAGGCTTTCTGGTCTATAGTTCCCTGGCTTTTCCTTACCACCTTTCCTAAATATCCATGAGATTTAACCTTGAGAACCAGTGTCCCGTGGGGAACCTTGTTGAATGCCTTACTGAAGTCCATATTGACCACATCTACCATTCTGCCCTCATCAATCCTCTTTGTTATTTATTCAAAAAACTCCTGTTCCCTCAGGATTCCCTCCAACAACTTGCCAACTATCGATGTCAGGCTGACTGGTCTACAATTCCCTGGCTTTTCCTTACCATCTTTCCTAAATAGTGGCACCACATTAGCCAACCTCCACTCTTCCGGCACCTGACCTGTGACAATGATGATATAAATATCTCAACTAGGGGCCCAGCAATCACTTCCTTAACTTCCCATAGAGTTCTAGGGTACACCTGTTAGGTCCTGGGGATTTATCCACTTTAATGCATTTCAAGACATCTAGCACTTCCTCCTCTCTAATATGGACATTTTTCAAGATGTCACCACATCTATTTTCCCACATTCTATATCTTCCCATGTCGTTCTCGGCAGTAAACACTGATGCAAAATACTCGTTTAGTATCTCCCCGATGTCCCGCGGCTCCACACATGAGCTACCTTGCTGATTTTTGAGAGGCCCTATTCTCTTCCTAGTTACCTTTTTGTCCTGCATGTATTTGTTAAAACCCTTTGGATTCTCCTTAACCCTATTTGCCAAAGCTATCTCATGTTCCCTTTTTGCCCTCCTGATTTCCCTTTTAAGGATACTCCTACTGCCTTTATACTATTGTAAGGATTCATTCGATCTCTCTTGTCTAAATCTGACCTTTGCTTCACTCTTTTTCTTAACCAGAACCTTAATTTCTCTAGTCATCCAGCTTTCCTCCACCTACCAGCCTTGCCTTTCACCTAAATAGGAATTTACTGTAAATGGACTCTCATTATCTCATTTCTGAAGGCTTCCCATTTTCCAGACATTTCTTTACCTGCAAACAGCTGCCCCCAATCAGCTTTTGAATGTTTTTGCCTAATATCGTCAAAATTAGCCTTCCTCCAATTTAGAACTTCAATTTTTAGATCCGGTCTATCCTTTTCCTTCACTATTTTAAAACTAATAGAATTATGGTCACTGGCCCCAAAGTGCTCCCCCACTAACACCTCAGTCACCTGCCCTGCCTTATTTCCCAAGAGTAAGTCATATTTTGCACCTTCTCCAGTAGGTACATCCACATACCAAATCAGAAAATTTTATTATACACACTTAATAAATTCCTCTCCATCCAAATCTTTGACACTACGGCAGTCCCAGTCTATGCTTAGAAAGTTAAAACCCCCGATCATAAACCCCTATTATTCTTCCAGATAACTGAAACCTCCTGACAAATTTGTTTCCCAATTTCCCACTGACTGTTAGGGGGCGGGGTCTATAATACAATCCCAATAAGGTGATCATTCCTTTTTTATTTCTCAGTTCCACCCAAGTAATATCCCTGGATATATTCTCATGAATACCCTCCCTAAGTACAGAGGTAATGCTATCCCTTATCAAAACTCCCCATCTTCTCTTTCCCCCTTTGCTATCCTTCCTTTAGTGTTTGTATCCTGGAACATTAAGCTGCTAGTCCTGTCCATCCCCGAGTCACATCTCTGTAATTGCTCTGATATCCCAGTGCCATGTTCCTAACCATGCTCCGAGTTCGTCCATCTTCCCTGTTAGGCTACTTGCATTGAAGGAAATGCGATTTAATTTATCAGTTCTACCTTGTTCTCTGCTTTGTCCCTGCCTGCTCTGACTGTATGACTCGTTCCTTTCCCCAACTGTACCCCCACCCCCACCATACATCTTAAATCGTCCCAAGCATCTCTGGCAAATCTCCCTGCCAGTGTATTAGTCCCCTTCCAATTTAGGTGCAATCCGTCCTTCTTGTGCAGGTCACTTCTACTCCAGAAGAGATTCCAATGATCCAAAAATGTGAATCCTTCTCCCCTGCACCAGCTCTTCAGCCACACATTCATCTGCTCTATCCTCCTATTTCTACACTCACTAGCTTGTAGCACCAGAAGTGATCTAGATATTACTACCCTCACGGACCTCATTTTTAAATTCCTGCCTAACTTTTTATATTGTCCCTTCAGAATCTCATCCTTTTCACTTCCTATGTTGTCAGTTCCAATGTGTACAATGACCTCCTGCTGGTCCCTCTCCCCTTTGAGAACATTCTGCACCCTCTGCCTCCTTGATCCTGGCACCAGGGAGGCAACACACCATTCTGATTTTTCACTGCTGGCCACAGAAACGTCTGTCCGTGCCTCTGACAAGAGAGTCCCCTATCACAATCAATCACTTGGAACACAATGTACTCCTCATTGCATTAGAGCTAGAAACTTGGCTGTTCATGCTACAGTCCCTTGCGAGTTCCGTCACCCCCTACATTTTCTAAAACAGCATACTTATTTGAAATGGGGATAGCCACTGAAGACTCCTGCACTACCTGCCTACTCCTCCTACCTTTCCTAGAGTTAACCCATCTACCTGCCTGTATCTGCAGCTTTTCTCCCTTCCTATGACTGCCATCTATCACATCCCCTAGCTTAAGTTCCTTAGCAAGTGTAAGTTCCTTATTGCATCTAACTGCCACTTGAACCAATCCACGTGATCTGATAGGATTTGCAACCAACGGCATTTATTGCAGTTATAATCCTCAGCAACATGTAAACTCTCTCTAAACTCCCATCTCCAACAGGATGAGCATATCACTCCACTAAAGGCCATCTTTACCCTTTCACAATCTGCAAACGCAGAAAATACCACCATCTTATTGCTCTACAAAAAGTGCTCCAGATCTCAATAAAACATACAATCAAAAAAGAACCTATTGTACTAACTACTGTAGAGTTACAACAAGTTTACACTTAAAAACTGTGCACCTATTTGTTCCTGTGTTGTGAGCTCTCCCACACAGGTTCCTCCAAGGTCAGTTGTGAATTTTGCTGTTTGTTAATTTTTCCTAGATGCACTCTGATGTCCACTGATACAGAACTCAAACAGCAAAGGCATTAACTATGCAGATTAGCAGTGTGTCAATTAGCAGTGTCGGTTTCTTTCTCTCTTTCCCTTGCTGATTATGTGGTTGCTGCCTCTTGTCTGTCTTCCTCCTTTTAAAAGTGCTGTTGTTTTGATCTCTTTTCCCCAAAGTTCCAAAACAATGCAATATAAAATGGTAATTGCTGCTCCTAGAATTCAAAGAAATCACCTTCAACACCTAAATTACCTCAAAAAAGGAGCAGCTCTTACAGCTACAATCTTTTTCCTTTAAGGAAAAACCAAATAGTTCTATTTTGGTCAAAATGTGTTTAACTAACTTGCTTGGATTCTTCGATAAGGTAACAAAAAGAATGGATGAGGGTGAATTGATTAATATTGTTTTCAGGGATGCCTCAAAACTAGTTGATGAGTTGTAATATAACAGGCTTGTCAGAGAATTTAAAACCCATGGAATGACAAGGATCAGGTTACCATAGATTCAAAATTAGTTGAGTGGCAGGAAGTGGATAGTTGTTAACAACACTTGCTGGTCAGATTAGAGGAAGGTACATAGTTGGATTTTTAGATCACTAATGTTAGGACCCCTGCTTTATGTCATACATGTTAATTACTGAGCACAACTGCAAAATTTGCAGATGATGTAAAATTTGGAAGTATTGTGAACTATGAAGATGACAGTAATAAACGTGAGGGGAATATAGACAAATTGGTGGAAGAAGCAGTAATGTCTCCAATGAAACTGTGCAACAGCCTTTGCATTAAAGTGGATCATGTATCTTACTAAATTATCATAATATGAGTTACGTTAATACACTTCTCCTGCTCTCTTATTTGTCCCTTGTTACCGTGGTTTATACTGTATATCTGTAAATTTAATGCAGCATTGGGCATTAAACTTCTCCTGATAAAATATTATAAAGTTTCATTCCAGTAAGCCATCCCCAGTTCATTATTCCTATTTATATCACTGCAGTGAATCTCAGTGGTATTGCTGCGTGTGTGGGGAGATAGTTGCACATATGATGGCAGGAGGTTTTAATTATGGAAAGTAGGAAAATCAGAAATATATCTATAAAAAATTCACTGAATGTAGCTCACTTCGGAAGTCTTCCAAAGCAATGCCACTCGTCACTTTTAAAGCCCCACACATGGAAGCTAAGTATATTGATCAAGTTTTGTTTCATGTCACATTTTAACAGAATGCAATTTCACTTCAGCACAAAGTTAAAGTGTAAGGAGAGCAAATATGTTTGTTGAAAAATCTTTCAGTGTTTGCTTGTAATAGTGTTTACTATGTCATCAGATGTTCCGCATCATGCAAAAAATCTTTGTGGCTCAGAAGCAGTTTGTACTTCTTTTCAGTTGAGATATTAAACCAATGGCTTCCTTTCCTAGTCAAATGCATATAAAATAATCCTGGGGTAGTACAAGATGAAGAGTGAAGACTTCTCCCAGTGTCATGCTTTGCCATCGTCCTCAACCCGTCGCTCTATATAAATAAGACAGGGCCAAAGATTTATGGGGACAAGGGAAGAAGTGAGTGAAAGGGGTGGAGAGGCCAAGAAACACAATAATCTGGGTAATCCAGAGATTTTACTAAAATTAGCAGCAAGATTCAATTTAATTTTCTCCTCTGGCATCCAGTCAGACTTTGAGGCTGGAAGTGGAAAGGTTTACTCTAGAAGGCTGTAGCCAGGGAGCAGAGAGGGCAGAGGTAGGACAGGGATAGAAATTGGTGGGAAATGAAAGCACAAAGGGAAGAGTAGGGCTAGGTTACATAGTGGATGGATGATCAGGGCATAATATGGTCAAGACAGATTGTGGAGGTGTATTGAGAGAGAGAGAGAGAGAGGTTAGATCATTGACAGAGGCTGATCATGGAGAGGGAGACAGGTTTGCATGCGGGTCCAGGGGAAGGCCTCTGCTTCTCACAGCCCACAATCAGCGTTAGAAAGATGCAGAGCAACTGACAAAGGACTTTACATCTCCATTCAAATATTGGTTGCTGAATAAGAAGAAATGAAATTTAAAAGTAAAATTCATATTAACATTTCAGAAGGAATTTAATTCATGAAATGAAGACTTGTCCATCTACATTAAATAAGGTCCTGATTATAGTTAGTAAGTTATGCTCATGCATTTAGTCACAGCTCCTGTAAGTACAAAAGAGGATGCATTGTAGATGTGCTGTGGTCCCTATCTGAAATAGCTTTAAACCACCCATCCACCCACAATACATCTGCTCTTGGCAGATAGAACTCACCCATGGAATCTATGGCATGAAACAAGTCATTTATTCTCATTGATTTTCACTACTGTGAAAGCTCTCTGCAAGCTTTCTATCCATTCTAATCATTTGATCTAATTCTGCCCCATATTTCCTCTGGTCAATTTTCCCTCACTTGAACTGTTTTAATGATTCTTTGGGTGTGGGCATTGCTGTCATGGCCATCATTGATTTCTCATCCTTTTTGTTTGTGAGCAGAGGCTTTTGTGACACATGCTCGAACCTGTGCAATGTGTGTGGTACAGGTACTTCTACAGAGCTGTTATATAGGGAATTCTAGCATTTCAACACAATGACAAAAAGAAAACAGGGATAAATGTATGTGTCAAGCCGCCACTTAACATGTCAATGCTTTCTGTTTTAACTACTCTACTGTGGCAAGACGGTGCACATGTATTCATTTGTTGGACATTGCTGAGTACAAATAAGTTGCCAACTCTTGTCCATGGAGAAAGCGATGAAACTGTTTGTTGTAGGAAACTTGGCATCCGTCACCTTCTCAGTACAAACATGATTTGCAGACTGATTGATGTATTTAACAAGCCCTATTGCAGTCTGTAAGGTGCCAGAGGCAAAGATGTTCAGAGCTGCAGTGTCATTGACTACATCAGCCAGTTTGATTCATACCTTATTGTAGAACTTGACTCAACTCTGACAACTTCTTGAGACCCAGTTATGGTTATGCACTACAGCTCAGAGAATAGCAGGAATATTGTCCTGGATTTGGAAAGGGAAGGAAACAATTCCAGTGAGCACAACACTTACTCTCTGTTCCCCTCCAAATGAAGCTTCCACAGTGCAATGTCAGGAGTTCAGTGATGAACAATAAGTTTTGCTAGGAGTTGATAGCTGTCTGTAATAGCTATAAGGAGTCTGTTATCACTTAAATCACAAGGTAGTCATCTAGATAAGACAAGCAAGATATCAAAACAAATGTGTGAGGGATGTTTTCAGTCAGAGTTACAGCAATAAAAGGGACAATGATAATGGAACACAAAATTGGTTGAGCAAAAGGAAACAGATTATGGTTAATAGGTATTTTTCAGGCAGATAGAAGGTGTCCCGCAGGGTCAATGTAGTGACCCTTGCTTTTCCTGGTATATTTAAAAACTCTAGATCTTGGTATGCAGGGAACAATTTAAAAGTTTGTGGTTAACACAAAACTTGGAAGAATTGTAAACTGTGAGAAGGACAGTGTAGAATCTCAAAAGGACATTGGTGAAGTGGACGAGAGGTGGCCGATGGGGTTCTCTGCGGAGAAGCATGACACGGTGCACTTTGGTTTCAGGAACCCAAATGGTGAAGGAACAAGCTTCATTATGGCTTTTTAACGTCCACAACTTTGACATTCTACCTATGGGATGCACAATGAATTAGGGAGGGTAAACTGTCATATCCACTCTGTCAAAAAAATGAATTTCCAAACAAGGGGACCGTGGCACTGGCTACCAGATGGCAACTGCTTGGATTTTTGAGACTACAGCAATGACACGGATCAAGAAGTGATGGAAGATTGTGGCACCTCTTCCTGCCAAAACCCCTCGGTCTCTCCCTCTTTCCTGGAGACCCTACCGTAGTTCCTGAGGGGCTTCAGTGAGTTGAGCTCTACCAAGGACAGGAGGAAGGGACACCCTTCCAACCAATCAGATGTTTGGCTGAGGAAGCCAGCAGCAATGTGTAATTCTTCTAACCTGGAAGCAGTGTGCCAAAAGGACTCAGTGCACGAGGAGTGCATGCCACAAGGTAACATCATACTTTACAATGCCAACCCTGACCTTATGACTCAACTCGCCTCCTTTTGCAATTGACACCTTGCAGCTCCATTCATTCTTCAATCTCCAGGCACCTCGTATACCCGGTCAAACAGAAAACACTCATATCCACCCTACCGTCCTCTCAAACTCATTCCTCACAGCAATCCTCTGCAAACACTGTTGTGTAACTCCATCCATGCCGATTCTAATACTCATAACTCTCTACTTTCTCTCCTTGCAGATTAAAAAAAAACACAGTTTGGTAAAAATTGGAGACCCTGGCATACAGCACGGCCATCCAAAGGCCCTCATTCACCATGCGCTACCAAACTACTAACACTCCCTTCCCTTTGTGCTTCCACTTTACTCACTGGGGACACCTCATCACCTATTCTGCTGATGGATCACCACCAATTGCTCTTCCATTCATTTCCTCCCTTTGTTTTATTGCAGGTAAGATTTACCTACAACTGAGCCAAAATGACCAAGGATGGCAGCAGTGGTGGCAGACATCAGGCTCCTTAATCCTTATGAAGAAAAACAATTAATCTAACCAGAGAACAAGACCATTCATGTGCAGATGGGGAGGCCTCAATGGCCATTATCCCTGTTAGATACATTATGCTGTGCTGCATACCTCTCCCATTGCCACCAAAGCAAACTAATTTTTAATCTGCTGGAGGTTTTATCCTTGTTAGATAACTAATTCCATCCTTCTCTGACTCAGACAACAGCGCCTTATAGTGAACGATTGCAACGAAGAGACCGACAGCACCCACCTTCAGTTCTATCTTTTCCATGTACCCTCAGAGGATCTATCAGCAAGACAATCAGCTGGAGCTTCTACCAGCTTCTAGAGACATCTACCTCAATCAGTTCTCGTTCTGGATTAGGTTCAGAAGCACAGTCTGGTGGGCACATCAATGACATATCTCCACTATTGGTCAAGGAAGAAATGTCCCAGGTAACTGACACTCACAAGATTGTCAGGGATCAGACAGAAGACAATCCTATTAATGAATTCATCAAATTACACAGAACAACAGAGGAACAGTTTGTCAGATAGTCGCTAAGCTGGATTGAAGGTTACAGGGTCCACAAATATCATCAGTATTGAGTTGGCTTTGGTATGCATGTGTCTGGACTGTCTATATGGACAAATTGGCAATTGCCATGGAGTGCTAGGTCCAAAATCAATGTCTGCCAGATATGTGCATGGGCCTGCATTCCACTGTTGTAGCCATGGGTACTCATCAATAATGACAAGGCAAGGGGGCCACCAGGGATCTTTACCCCAATCCAGGCATCTCTTCTCAGGGTCTGGCCTGCACACATCAATGCACACTTACCCTCACTTTGTGAGTGAGAATATAGGATCAGTGATGATTCCACACATCACTAGAGAGATCCTTTTGTTCTGTGCATCAGTTATATCCCGTATACATTTATGGGTACAGGATTGGGAGATGTCACACAGGTTCCTTGATGGCCAATGGATTTGACACCCAGTGTGAATGCAGTTCCTCCTGCAGCAATTAGCAGAATTCCGTGATGATGGCCCGGGCATCCTGAATTGATGGCTGCAGTGATAAAGAGTTGAAGAAAATGACAGCATGGCCTGTAGATCTGGGGTCCCCTCATTACCCTCCTTCTCCTTGGTGGATCTTCATCTGCTGGATATCCCTCTGAGAGGCTGTGCCGCATTCATTGGAGATTGCTAGTTTTTTTGGGCTTGCTGAGGAAGTGGAAATGATTGTCTCCTTCCACTATGTCATCAGACTGGCATTAAGACCACTCAAGTCTTCAGGTGATATGTCACAAAGGTTGCTGAATTCTATTGAAGGAACTTCTGATCCTCACATCCATCACAATGAAGCCTCTTGTTATGCTCTCACATTGCAGCATGGAAGCTTCCCAAGAAGCTCCATAAGGAGGCCCTTGAGGTATGTCACCTTATCCAAAATGTAAGTTGCAGAACAAAAATTTTCATGTGTGGGATTAGAATTCTCTCAGTAACTAACATAATAGACTTGCCCTCCTCCCTTCCACATCACAGATAACATCTTTACACACTTGCATCTCAATAAGCAAATTTGGTAACTGCAAAGCATTGAGATACAATGATAGTGATGGAATATGTTGTGAAACGGAAAGTTGTTCAGCTGCTATGACAAGGAGGCAATTAGTCTGCTCAATGTGATGCTCAAAATTGCTTCATGCCATAATTCTTATTGTGCGTTCTTGGACAATGAATTTCCTACTGATGAAGTGCAAATTGGAAGCCAATTGGGTGGCATTCACAGATGATTTCATAGAGATTGTTACAGAAGGATTGGGGGAGAATGGATAGTCACGGATAATAAAAGTATCAGTGATTGACAGCCCTAAGAAAATGAGGTCTACAGATGCTGGAGAGTCAAAGTCGAAAAGTGTGGCACCAGAAAAGCACAGCAGGTCAGGCAGCATCCGAGGAGCAGGAGAGTCGATGTTTCAGGCGTAAACCTTTCATCAGGAGTTTTGAGAGAGGGGAAAGGGGTTGAGAAATAAATGGGGAGGTTGCAGTGGTTGGCCACAGGGTGGTGGGGTTGTTGGGTATGTGTGTCCCAGAGGTGTTCCCTGAAACGTTCTGCGAGTTGGCATTCTGTCTCCCCGATGTAGCAGAGACCATATCGAGAACAACGGACACAGCAGATGAGGTGGGTGGATATGCAGGAAAATCTCTGCCAGATGTGAAAAGAAGTGGATAGGTAGGAAGGAAGATGGACAGGTAGGACAGGTCAAGAGGGTGGTGTCGACTTGGAAGATTGGATCTGGGATGACGTGGGGAGAGGGAAGATTTGGAAACTAGTGAAGTCAACGTTGATGTCGTGTGGTTGAAGTGTCTCAAGGTGGAAGATGAGGCGTTCATCCTCCAGGCATCAGGTTGTTTGGATTTGGCGGTGAAGGAGGCCCAGGACTTGCATGTCCTTGGAGGAGCGGACGGGGAGTTGCAGTGGTTGGCCACAGGGTGGTGGGGTTGTTGGGTATGTGTGTGCCAGAGGTGTTCCCTGAAACGTTCTGCGAGTTGGCATTCTGTCTCCCCGATGTAGCAGAGACCATATCGAGAACAACGGACACAGTAGATGAGGTGGCTGGATATGCAGGAAAATCTCTGCCAGATGTGAAAAGACCCTTTGGGGCCGTGGATGGAGGTTAGCGGGGAGGTGTGGGTGCAGGTTTTATATTTCCTGTGGCAACAAGGGAAGATGCTGAGTGTGGAGAGTGGATTGGTGGGGAGTATGGAACTAATGAGGGAGTCATGGAGGGAATGGTCTCTATAGAATGCAGATAGGGGTGGGGTCTAATTGTAGGTGGTGGAATTAGCGAAGGATAATGCGCTGTATCCAGAGATTAGTGAGGTAGAAGGTGAGGACCAGGGGATTTCTATCCTTGTTGTGGTTGGAGGGGTGGGGCTCAAGGGCAGACAGGGTGAAATGGAAGAGATGCGCTGGAGGGCATTGGTGATCATGGAGGGGCAATTGAGGTCCTGGAAATAGGAGGCCACTGGGATGTCCGGGAGTGGAATTCCTCCTCCCAGGAGCAGATATGGCTTAATCCTCCCACTTCCTTCAGACCAATGGGGTAGCCGTTGCCATCTGCACAGGTCCCAGCTCTGCTTGCCTCTTCGTAGGATTCATGGAACAATCCATCTTCCGCAGTTACACCAGCAGCATCCCCCACCCTTTCCTCCATTACATCGATGACTGTATCAGTGCCACCTCATGCTCCCATGAGGAGGTGGAACAGTTCATCGACTTCACTAATACCTTCCACCCTGACCTTAAGTTCACCTGAACCATCTCAGACACCTCCCCCCCTTTTCTGGACCTCTTCGTCTCCATCTCCAGCGACTGACGCAACACAGTCATCTATTTCAAGCCTCCTGTAAAAACGTGATCCCTTACTCCCATTTTCTCCACCCCTGCTGTATCTGCAATTCCACTCCAGAACATCCCAAATGACTTACTATTTTCAGGGCTGCATTTTCCCCTCCCACATGATCAACAATGCCCTCCAGTGCATCTCCTCCACTTCCCACAACTCCGCCCTTGAACCCCACCCCTCCAACTACAACAAGGATAGAACATCCTCCCTGATCTTCATCTTCCACCCCACCAACCTCTGGATACATCGTATTATCTTATGCCATTTCTGCCACCTACAATTAGATCCCACCACCAGAGACATATTTCCCTCCCTACCTTTATCTGCGTTCTGCAGAGACCATTCCCTTCATGACTCCCTTGTTAGGTCTACGCCCCGACAAACCCATCCTCCACACTCAGCACCTTCCCTTGCTGCCGCAGAAAGTGTAAAATCTGCGCCCATACCTCCTCCCTCATCTGCATCCAAGGCCCCAAAAGATACTTTCACATCCGTCAGAGCTTTTCTTGCACATCCACCCACCTCATCTACTGTGGTCATTGCTCTCGATGTGGTCTCTTCTTCATTGGGGAGACAGAATGGCAACTCGCGGAATGCTTCAGGGAACATCTCTGGGACACACACACTCAACAAATCCACCATCCTATGGCCGACCGCTGGAACTCTCCCTTCATTCCACGAAGGACATGCAAGTCCCGGCCTCCTCCAATGCCAAATCCAAGCCACCCGACGCCTGGACCCACCTGCATCTACCTATCGCCTTACCAGCTACCTTCCCCAATTCCACCGCCACACACCGAGCTATCTCTTAGCCCCCACATTCCTGATGAAGGGCTTATGCCCAAAACGTCAACTCCCCTGCTCCTCGGATGGTGACTGACCTGCAGTGCTTTTCCAGTGTCACACTTATCAGCCCTAAGAAAAAAATTGTATGGAAGATATTTAGAACATAGGACACAAGGCAAAGACACATTTTTGCTCAAAGACTGATTCATTAACCAGTAACTTTCATTATGTCCCTTGAAAGTCAGTTGCAAATAAATCACATTAATTTTAATGTCCACAGAATGAAAGAAAAGTTCCAGGACAGAAGGCAATAATTCAATCTTTTGGGTCCATGCCTTTTGCTTGTCTTGGTCTTTTGATCTTATGTTTTGACAGAGTTAATAATATTATTTTGGAGCTGACTGAAAGTAGTTAACTCCGATTGAATAGCGTATTATTGTAATGCTGTCAATAATTTCTTTGTCTGAAATGATTAATCTAGAATCTTAAAATTATATTGATCAGAAAAACTCAGGTAAAATGCACAAGAACTCTCAACAGTGTCCATCCTGCTTTGAGTTGAAGAGCATGTTTTCAGATTTCTCCAATTATTCATCTTAACATCAGCAGAAGCTCCACACAACCTGGGAAATAAGCACTGACTGAGGAACCCCAGCAGCTATGACTGTTACATTTCTGTTATCATTACTGACTTTAAGCACTGCCCAGTAATTATTTAAGAGCAGTATCATCAGCATACAAAGAGAGAAAAATAGACACATTAAAAGAGATTCATGCTGTTAAAAATTAAGTAGTATTATTGATAATTGAATAATTCCTGAAAGACAAAGTTTATGAGGAACGTTGTTAGCATAAAATGTTTTTAAAAATGTAATTTGAAATGTATTAGCAATCAGACATGATTTAGCCAATATCCACTCTCACCTCATCCATCTCTAAATATTTAAATGGAATTGATACATTCCAGAGTAAGTCTTTCAGTTGCAACAAAAACTTGTATTTAACTTGTATTTAAAAATCCCAAGGATCCCCACAGGAGGAGGCTCAGATACATTCAACACCCAATTAAAGAAGAGTTGGTAAGCAGCATCTTAAAAGAGGAGAGGAAAGTGAACAAGCAAGGTGGTGCATGAAGGGAAATCCAGAGTTCTGGGCCTATACAGTGGAAGGTATAGCAGTCAATAGTGGAATGAAAGAAATGTGGGATGCATTAAAGGTCAGAATTGCTGATGGAGATAACAAAGATATGATCAGTAGGCTATGGAGGATTTGAACATGAGAATATTTTTTAAAAATATCAGGTGCTGCAAAACCAGGAGACTGATAGGTCAGCTAACACAAGATTGATGAGAGAACAGGATTTGGAATGAGTTTGATATATGCTCTAGAACCAATAGAACCAACTATTTCAAAATGGCATTGGTGTGCTGGCTTAGTAGTGTCAATACTATGCTACATTTCTCAAATACGTCAAATCCAAATACTTCCAAAGTTGAACGTTCTTACAAATGAATGGAGGTTTTGGGCCACGCTATGTCTCAGCTCAAAATATATTCCCAAACACTGTAATTTCTAATTAAATGAGCTTCTTTAGAAATTTACTTGTGCATCTCCTGGAGAAAGAAAGGGAGTCAGTGAAACAAAGAGGGAAGTGTAGGAAGCAGGGCAACTGTAAATCTTTCATATATTGAAGAAGTAACAACTATAAGAGATGCAAATGGATTTGAAATTGAGGAGAGGCATAAGACAGTAAGTACTGTGATAACTGAGGATAAGCATATTATAGTAAGTATTCCTTTCTCTGTACATTCAACAAGGGAAGACATGAGCAGTATACCCAATCCAATGATGCTTCAGATAAAATCAATGGCTTTGATATTAATGGAATATAAGTCCAAGACAGGTTAAAAGGGCCCATAACAAATAAATTCTCAGAGTTGGGTGAATTTACCCCACAGCTTTAAGAGAGAATTAGGAGGAGATTTGTGAGACACTGGCAATTATTATATTGGATACACTGGGCCTTGGGATGGACCATAAATAGGAAAATGATAGTTTAGTACTTTTATTCAGAAAGGCTGACAAAACAGAAGTGGACGTTCATTCAAGCATTAAACTCATCTTACTTCCATGTAAATAATGGAGAATTGTAAGAAGTAATTTTAAGGATCAGGTACAGTCGTTGAGTAAATAGCAGTAAATGTGGATTTGGAAGAGAATATTATGCCAAGCTATCCACTTCTTTTTCTTTGAGGAACTGTCCATCTAATTGATCTCACGGCATCGTAACTTCCAAAAGACCTTTGGTAAATGCCCACTCAAAAGGCTAATAATTAAACTCAAAAATATGGGATGATTGTCATGACAATGAATCATAGCTTCAATTACATGAGGATATTTTGAATTTTTAAGTTCTTTTTGTTTTCCAGGACATACAGATCAGAAATGGCTGAGCATATAGTTCAGTGACTGGAAAATCCTTGTGTGGATTATGCCCAGCCTCAAATGAGATCAAGGAATGTCACACTTGGAACAGTTCAAGGAATTTCAGTGAACTACTTCAAAGGAAGAGATATAATGTTGAAGCCTGAACCATCTTGTGTGAGTTACAGCCTCAGACTGTGGACATAATGTGAAATAAAAGAAAGCAGTCTATATGAAAGACACATTAGTGTTTCCAGGAATATCCAAGGCAAGGGGTCAAAAACCGATTGTATATCTGGTGTCTGGTTGTTGCTCTGTTGTTCTGGAGCTGGTGTGCTAATGTACTTCTCTGGTGTTATTGGGCAAGAGCATGCTGTGAAGGTTACAGCTGAAGAACATCAACTACAACCTTCAAACCAACCTGACCTATTCCATCTTTCTCGCTCCTGACCCAAGTCTTCATTCTTCCACCAAATTCAGCCTCTGTAGATCACCCATCCTAATATCAATGAAAGGGCATATATTGTAAGTATATATCCCATTGAAAACAATGAACTGTGTAAAAAAAAGTAGCATACAGACCTCTGCGGTCTGGAACATCAGCTTAGGAGGAAATTCTGTTCCCTGACTTTGAAGCCAAACTGAAGTTTCTGTTACTTGAACCACATGTTGATATTTTCTCTGGCCCTGATTGGGTTGACAACACAGACTACTCTTATAGACAAGTAATTAAACTTTCACATCATGGACATTGACAAAGATTGATGGTCAAAATATAAATTAAGTTTATAGTAAGTGAACAATGTTACATGTACAAAACTCTTGCAGCAATACCTTCTCCCGTGAATCTGTCCAAAACCCAAATCAGTACTGTGTCCAAATGTAGCAGTGTTACAGCTAAACAGCTAACAAAGTAAATGCATGGAATGTGTAAATATTCTTTTTGAGCTAAAGTTTTCATTTGAGATGATCAGGTGGGTGAGTCATTTTAAGGTAAATGTTAGCCTTGCCACTGATCTTGCCAACAGCTGGTATACCAGGTAAAGTGAAAGCAGTCCAGAGTATTAATACAACCATAAGATCAGTCACCTCTTCTATAGGCTGTCTAAGTTGCTTGAAATCAAAAGCACAGTTTTTATCACGTGAAATTATACCACGGGGAACCATGTTTCTACATGGTTTTAAGAATCAATTTAGTTCATGGAAAACAGCATTGAGCAAGGTGTAAAATGGATAGCTGATTTGTTATTGTTCATTTGATATTACTACCAAGAACAATTTTAACAATTAACAAAGAAAGACATGCACATTGCTTTTTCGTGTAACCTGTAGGCAGCATGGTAACAAAGAGAACTGAATCTTCCAAAAATGAATGGGCCAGTGATATTTCAGTTGAACAGCAAGATATTAGGAGGTTAGGTCGCTTAATTGGCTAGATGTCTGGTTTGCAATGCAGAGTGGTGCCAACAGCATGGCCTCAATTCCCACACTGGCTGAGGTGACCATGAAGGACTCTTGTTCTCAACCTCTCACCTTGCCCAAGGCAGAGTGACCCTCAGATGAAGCTACCACCAGTCATCACTCTCTGATGAAAGAGTAGCCCTACGGTCTGGTAGGACTTTGACAACTTTAACTTTTTAACCATTCTATCAATTTGTTCTAATAACGACTTGTTTCAAAAGACTTCAAACTGTGTGATGATGGGACGTTTAAGTAAATCTAAGGTAATTGTTGCCTTCATTTCTCATGTGATTCCTTTTCAGAGTCATAGCCCAAATCTACAGAGATTGGCAGTTTATAAGAATTTCAGGTTGTATAATTGAATGCTCAGGGTCAATCACATTTTATTAAATACAAGGTACATATTACCTGCTCCTTATAAGAAATACTTTAGTTTGGGTCAAAAGGTTCCTGGAGAATGGATAGTTCACAGAGAAAGGAAGAGAAGAGATGCTAACACCCAAGAGATCACAGTGATCGAGCAGGGAAACAGAGAGGATGCATCTGGGAAACAAAGTAAAAATAGTCAGAAGGTGAAAAGGACAAAGACAATGCAGCTGAAGAGAAAGACAAAGGAAATATGAATGAAATGAAGTGAGGATTAAAATCAAGATAATAACTGTGAAGAAGTTAATATGATCAAGAAAACAGAGACTGGTCTTTTGAACCAAGTTTGTTTTGTTTTTCCCCGGCTCATGGGAAGGAGACCCTTGTGTTGACAGGACATTTAAATCCTGAAAAGAGAATGGTTGATGCTGGCTATCACAACCTATTTGAATCAGATTTCCTGAAAATAGTCATAGAGCAGAACTGACAGCAATGGTGGGCTGAACAACAATCTACACGATTTTGGGTGAGAAAAGGAGCCATAATGATGAGAGGTGCTTGGAAAGGACCAAATTTGCAGGAGATCCAGCATAGCATGGTGGGCATTTGTTGGGGGTGGGGGTGGGGTGGGAAGCATGGGATCATCAGGAAGTGGAGGGAAGAAATGGAAGAATTCCAACAAAGGATTGCTTTGACATTCACACATGCATCAAGAAGTCACTAGAAAAGTTTCTGCCTCATTTGCCTGTCCACCCACCCAGCTGAGTGATGACTCAGGGATGAGGCAGCCCACATGGGAGATGAAAGGCAGTTGGGTATGAAAGGGCAGCAATTTGTGCAAATCACAGATGATCAGACGTATAGCCTTGAATCAAAACAGAAAAAATACAGACAAAAAGGCTTATAAAATAATTCCTAAAATCTTGAAAATAAATTACGCTATTGTGTCATCACGGCACCCACACACTTAGCATTTTAAAGTTTTACTGGCTGAATGCTATTCATAGAGTAGCTAACTCAACATAGCTGTATTTAACCTTTTGTTGTATCAGAATACGTTCCTATATATCTGAACTGCATGAAAATTATCAAATTAACAATCTCTTCCTGAAAATACTCTTTAGGCCCAAGGAAAATAATGAGTAGCTCCTCACCCTTCCTGTTTTGCCACCCATAAATATCAAAAATATCATTGACTGCTAATAAAACACCTCTTTAATGATACTATCAGAAATCTCTCATTCCCATAAAAAGGGAGAGAAACTTTGTTGCTCATTTTATTGGTATGAATGTCTTACACAATGAATTACAGTAACTCCATTCAACCTCATTTTTCACTTGGCCATACATGCCAGATTCATGAGGCCAATTTCAGAATTGATGTAGTTGTTAGAATAAATTAAAATCTTCAGTCTCAGTGGGTGTTTGTTTTAAATAAAATAAATTGTACTTTAGTATGAGGAATACAAAATAACAACTTGTAGGAATGAGAATGAAACCATGAAATCCTGCCAACCTAGTTCTCTTTCATCGATCAAGTCCACCAAGTGAAATCTTTGTTTCCTTTATAAACATGTCTACCTGTTTCTAAAAATATTTGTCCTCTATGCTAATGGCTTTGCCTTATAGCCTTATGCTGCAAAATCATGCTCAGGCTGAAGTCAGTGACTATTAATCGGCTTTATTTACAAGGGAGGGCAACTTTCCGAACCCTACACTCACAGGTCCCAGTTTCATGTGTTCTGATGTCACCAGTGATGTAGCCTACCAATTAAGATAAAATGTATTAAACCATCACACAGTTGTAACTAACTCACAATGATATTACCCTTTGGTTATAAAAGTTCCAGCAGAGATCCACGTCCCATAAATTCTGCAGCCCTGTGAAGATAAAAGTGGCCTAAATAATCTACTTCTTGCCAATTTTCCCACTTGGTCAAGTGTTCTATCAGTACTAGTGGTGGGGCAGGGGCTTAATTCAACTGCCCTGAACTAATGTGTTTATTGTGTTATTGTGCAAATGCGTATTTTTCCCAATACTTCCATTCCAGCTAAATTACTTGAAAGGGAGGCCTATGCATTTTGAGAATCCATTCTTTCTGAGGGGATGGACAGAGCATGAACAATTTAACATAATTTAATAGTTTCCTGAAACCAATAAATTGCAACATCAAGGAACTGCCTTCAGCAATCAGTGTCCTAGTAAAAGCAGAACTTTTTTTTATTTCAATACTTAGTACTTATACAAGTCACCACAACCTTGTACAAGGGCATTTTCACAGGAGGATAAAATGAATGTAAGGTCAATTAATTCTTACTGCAATGCCCACATACACATGTTTCCACCAGGAAGAAGCAGATGATTGAGCCCACAATCTAGTTCGAATCAAGGCACATCCATAAAGCAGCTGCAAGTTCTACCCTGGCCCAGATCCAGTCCTCAATTTTTTTACACTGAGGGTGGTTTACGTGTGGAATGAACTTCCGGTGGAAATGATGGATGTGGGTGCAATTACAATGTTTAAAAGACATCTGGATAAGTCCATACCGACCCTCTGAAAAGTATCCCATCCAGACCCATTCCCCTACCCAATTAATCTACATTTCCCTGACTAATGCACATAACCCACACATCCCTGATCACTATGGGAAATTTAGCAAACTTGCTCAACTTTGGACTATGAAAGGAAACTGGAGCACCCGAAGGAAACCCACGCAGACAAGGGGAAAAGGTGCAAACTCCACACCGTTGGCTTATTTCCATATTTCCCTCTTGAATGCATCCCACTGCTCTCAGACAGATTTAACTGGAAGTATCTGTTCCCAGTTTACTTTGGTCAAATCATAACTGACTTTTTTTTTTAAATCAATGCTCCTGCATTTGAGAACTTTGATTTCAGGCATATTCTTGTTTCTTTTCTATAACAATCTTGCATTTAATGGAGTTGTGATTGCTGTCTGCAAAATGCTGCCTCCTCCACTGATACTTAACAACCTGCCCAGCTTCATTACCTATGATTAAATCCAGGACCACTCCCTCTCTAGTAGGGCCTTCTATGTGTTGGCTTAGAAACCTCTGCTGGGTGCATTTTAAGAATTCTGCTCACACGAAGCCTTTTGTATTTTCACAGTTGAGGTTGGAGAAGTTGAAATCCCCTACTATCACTACACTATTACTTTTACACTTGCCTGAAATGTTTTGAAATTTCTGTTCTTTTATTTCTCTCAGACTGTTATTGGGCCTATAGTACATTCCCAGCAATGTGATTGCTCCTTTTGGTTTATAAATTCTACCCATATGGCTTCATTTGAGGAGAATCTTAGACATCATCTCTCCCTACTGCATTAATAGATTCCGTGATAAAAATTGCAATACCCCCTCTTCTTTTACCTCTTTTGTTCTCTCTCACATAAAGACCCTGAATCCTGGAAAATTGAGATTAGTGCTGCACCTCTCTAAACCAACTCTCAGCAATAGTAATGACATTAAACACACATGTTTTAATTTGTACCATATCAGCTTATTTGCCTTGTGGTATTGACCAGACTAAACCCCTTCAAAATGTATGAAGAGGATAGTCTAGACTCTAATATTTTCTTATTTTAAAGGTTAAGAGTAAAGCTCTGCATTCCAGATACAATTCGATTGGTTAAACTACTCAACTTTAAGCAAAACACACTTGATTTTTACACTGCAGTTAAAATACAAACAAAATAAAAAATAACAAAGAATTGGCGTAATGATAATTCTATCAAAATATTTAACAAAATAATATATATGATAACTACTACTAAAGAACAGTTCCAATACAGTAACATCCTACAAACACACCCTTGGCGAAGGCATCTCTCTATGACTCTCTCTAAAAAGCCAAGGCCTCACAAGCTGTTTATCTTAGTGGATTTGAACAAACTGCTATCCACCTTTCTCTCAACTTCTTCATAAAAAATCCAGAACAAATTAGAGTCATAGAGTCATAGAGATGTACTGCATGGAAACAGACCCTTCGGTCCAACTTGTCCATGCCGACCAGATATCCCAACCCAATCTAGTCCCACCTGCCAGCACCCAGCCCATATCTCTCCAAACCCTTCCTATTCATATACCCATCCAGATGCCTCTTAAATGTTGCAATTGTACCAGCCTCCACCACTTCCTCTGGCAGCTCATTCCATACACGTACCACCCTCTGCGTGAAAATGTTGCCCCTCAGGTCTCTTTTACATCTTTCCCTTCTTACCCTAAACCTATGCCCTCTAGTTCTGGACTCCCCCACCCCAGGAAAGAGACGTTGTCTATTTATCCTATCCATGCCCCTCATGATTTTATAAACCTCTATAAGGTCACCTCTCAGCCACCATTGTTCCAGGGAAAATAGTCTCTGTCTATTCAACCTCTCCCTCAAGCTCAAATCGTCCAACCCTGGCAACATTCTTGCAAATCTTTTCTGAACCCTTTCAAGTTTCACAACATCCTTCTGATAGGAAAGAGACTAGATTTAAATGCAATGTTGCCTAACCAATGTCTTGTACAGCCACAACATGACCTTCCAACATCGTTACTTAATACCTTGACCTATAAAGGAAAGCATACCAAACACATCCTTTACTATCCTCTACCTGTGACTCCACTTTCAATGAACTATGAACTTGCATTCCAAGGTCTCTTTGTTCAGCAACACTCCTGAGGACCTTACCATTAAGTGTATAAGTCCTGTTAAGATTTGCTTTCTCAAAATGCAGCACCTAACATTTATCTAAATTAAACTTCATCTGCCACTTCTCAGCTCATTGGTCCATCTGATCAAATTCCTGTTGTAATCTGTGGTAACCTTCTTTGCTGTCCACTAATCCTCCAATTTTGGTGTCATCTGCAAACTTACTAACTATATCTCTTATGTTCACATCCAAATCATTTATATAAATGACAAAAGGTAGGACCCAGCACCAATCCTTGTGGCACTCCACTGGTCACAGACCTCCAGTCTGAAAAACAATCCTCCACCATCACCCTCTGTCTTCTACCTTTGAGTCAGTTCTGTATTCAAATGGCTAGTTCTCCCTGTATTGCATGAGATCTAACCTTGCTAACCAATCTCCCACGGGGAACTTTGTCGAACGCCTTACTGAAGTCCATATCGATCATATCTACCGCTCTGCCCTCATCAATCCTCTTTGTTACTTCTTCAAAAACTCAATCAAGTTCCTGAGACATGATTTCCCACACACAAAGCCACGTTGACTATCCCTAATCAGTCCTTGCCTTTCCAAATACGTGTACATCCTATCCCTCAGGATTCCCTCCAACAACTTGCTCTATAGTTCCCTTGCATCACATTAGCCAACTTCCAGTCTTCCTACACCTTACCTGTGACTATCAATGATACAAATATCTCAACAAGGGTCCAGCAATCACTTCCCTAATTTCCCACAGAGTTCTAGGATACATCTGATCAGGTCCTAAGGATTTATCCACTTTTTTACATTTCAAGACATGCAGCGCTTCCTTCTCTGTATTATGAACATTTCCAAGATGTTACCATCTATTTCCCTACATTCTATACCTTCCATGTCCTTTTCCACAGTAAACACTGATGCAAAATACTTGTTTAGGATCTCCCCCATCTCCTGCGGTTCCACACAAAGGCCGTCTTGCTGATCTTTGAGGGGCCCTATTCTCTCCCTTGTTACTCTTTTGTCCTTAATGTATTTGTAAAGATCCTTTGGATTATCTTTAACTCTATTTGCTAAAGCTATCTCATGTCCCCTTTTTGCCCTCTTTATTTCCCTTTTAAGTATACTCCTCTTGCCTTTATACTCTTCTGAGGATTCATTTGATTTATCTTGACTATATCTGACATGTGCTTCCTTCTTTTTCTTAACTAGACCCTCAATTTCGTTCATCATCCAGAATTCCCTCTACCTACCAGCCTTTCCTTTCACCCTCACAGCAATATACTGCCTCTGAAGGCTTCCCATTTTCCTGCCATCCCTTTACCTGTGAACATCTGCCCCCAATCAGCTTTTGAAAGCTCTTGCCTAATACCATCAAAATTAGCCTTTCTCCAATTTATAACTTCAACTTTTAGATCTGGTCTATCCTTCACCATCACTATTTTAAAACGAATAGAATTATGGTCGCTGGCCCCAAAGTGCTCCCCCACTGACACCTCAGTCACCTGCCCTGCCTTATTTCCCAAGAGTAGGTCAGGTTTTGCACCTTCTCTTGTAGGTACATCCATATATTGGATCAGAAAATGTTCTTGTACACACTTAACAAATTCTTCTCCATCTAAACCCTCAACACTATGGCAGTCCCAGTCTATGTTTGGAAAGTTAAAATCCCCCTACCATAACTACCCTATTATTCTTACAGATAACCAAAATCTCCTTACAAATTTGTTTCTCAGTTTCCCTCTGACTATTAGGGGGGCTATAATACAATCCCAATAAGGTGATCATCCCTTTCTTATTTCTCAGTTCCACCCAAATAACTTCCCTGGATGTATTTCTGGGAATATCCTCCCTCAGTATAGCTGTAATGCTATCCCTTATCAAAAACATCTCCTTGTTCTCTTGCCTCCCCTTCTGTCCTTCCTGTAGCACTTGTATCCTGGAAAATTCAGCTGCCATTCCTGTCCATCCCTGGGTCACATTTCTGTAATTGCTAATGTTCCTAACAAATCCCTGAGTTCATCTGCCTTCCCTATTAGGCTTCTTGCATCCAAGTAAATGCAGTTTAATTTATCACTCGTACTTTGTTCTCTGCTTTGTTCCTGCCTGCCCTGACTGTTTGACTTGCTTCTTATCTCAACTGTACCAGTCTCAGATTGATCTCTTTCCTCACCATCTCCTGGGGTCCCACCTCCCCACTGTAATAGTTCAAATCCTTCTGAACATCTCTACCAAATCTCCCTGCCCGTATATTAGTCCCCTTCCAATTCAGGTGCAATCTGTCCTTCTTGTGCAGGTCACATCTACCCCAGAAGATATTCCAATGATCCAAAAATATGAATCCTTCTCCCAAGCACAAGTTTCTCAACCATGCACTCATCTGCTCTGTCCTCCTATTCCTGCCTTCACTAATTTGTAACACTGGGTGTAATCCAGATATTACTACTCTCGAGAACCTCCTTTTTAAATTCCTGCCTAACTCTCTATATTCTCCCTCAGAATCTCATCCTTTTCCTTTCCTATGTCATTGGTTCTAATGTGTACAATGACTTCCTGCTCTGGTCTCTCTCCTCCTTAGGAAAATTCTGCACCCTCTCTGAGACATTTTTTATCCTCACACCAGGGAGGCAACACACCATTCTGATTTTTCACTGCTGGCCACAGAAACTGCCATCTGTGTCTCAGACTAGAGAGTTACCTAATATAATTGATCTCTTGGAACCTGACATACCTCTCATTGCATTAGAGCCAGTCTCGATACCAAAAACTTGGCTGTTCATGCTACAATCCCCTGAGAATCCATCACCCCCTACATTTTCCAAAGCAGCATACTTATTTGAAATGGGGATAGCCACAGAAGACTCCTGCACTACCTGCCCTCCTCTCTTACCTTTCCTGGAGTTAACCCATCTGTGTGACTGTATCTGCAACTTTTTTCACTTCCTATAACTGCCATCCATCACATCCCCTTACTCTTGTAAATTCCTCATTGCTTCTAACTGTCTCTCCAACCGATCTTTCAATCTGATAGAATTCGCAACTAATGGCACTTATTGCAGATATAATCCTCAGTAACCCATAAACTGTCCCTAAACTCCCACGTCCGACAAGAAGAGCATGTCACTCTACTAAAGGCCACTTTTGCTTCTTCCAATCTACACATCCATAAAATAGCACTGTCTTATTCCTCTACAAAACACTGCTCCAGGTTAACATAATACTTATGGCTTATACTTTTAAGTTTTATCAGAAACATATTTCAATAAAACATATAATCAAGAAAGAACCGACTCTACTCACTACTGCAGACTTTCTGTAGGCCACACCTAAAAATATTCACTTACATGTTTCTGTGCTGTGACCTCTCCCAAACAGGTTCCTCCAAGATTAGTTGTGAATTTCACTGTTTATTAACTTTCTCAGATGCACTTGGATGTCCAGCAATACATGAATTCAAACAGCAAAGGCAGTAACTGCACAGGTTCACTCACCCCTCTGAAAGCCGTAGTATCATCACAGCTCCCCCCACCCCTTAAAAAAGAATCAAGATACAAAGTTAGCTTCACTTTTAAAAACCTTTAGCCTTATGCTATTATCGCACTGCAATACCTATACATTACTTTTATTCTAAGCATGCAAACATTCACTAATAGTCAATTTCAGTCCATTTTTTACCACCACTGAGAACCTCCATCTTCCTTCATTAAAGATATGACGTGTCATCAATTACATTCTCTCATCTTGCCAAGTGTATAATTTTCAAATTGAATGGCTGCAATAATAAGCTCTATCTAAACTGTCTGGAATTTGTATCCTTAAATTTTACTAAAATACTTAAATGGGTTATGATCAGTATATACAATTGTCTCAGACACATTCCTGACACTAACACTGAACTCAAGGTCTCCTTCTCAGTTGTAGAATATTTCTGTTGATGATTAGACAATTTTGATCCTCACACCAGGGAGGCAACCCACCTTTCTGATTTTTCGCTGTTGGCCACAGAAACCCCATGGGTCTTTTTATCTTCTTGTCGTCTTCTTACAAGAGTACAGTACCAACACCCACACCATTCACGTTAATGTCCTCTTTGAATAGTTTTGCGTAATTAGGTGTGGCTAACACTGAGGCGGTGGTTAATGCAGCTTTCAGGCTGTCAAATGCCTTCTGACATACCCATGTCCACTACATTCCCTACATTTTCTGCACTTCTTCAACAAGTCAGTCAGTGGAGCAGCCAGGTTGCTAAAATTCAGTACAGACTTCTGATAAAAGCCACTCAGTCCCAGGAATCTTAAGATGTCCCTTTTCATCGATGGTATAGGAAACTTTCAGTAACCAATAACCTTTGTTTTCACGTATGTTGTGCCATTTGTCCATGTCCACTGACATGGCCCAGGAACGTGACTTGGGCTTCTGTGAATACACTTTGAACCGATTTTATCACCAATCCTCCCTCCTGAAGTTGATTGAACAATTCTGATAGATACTCCAAATCTTCATTCCATGTGTGACTAATCATCACCAGATTGTGAATGTGCACCACACAATTGGGTGATCCAGAAATGACTGTGTCGGTTAGTTTTTGAAATGTGGCTGGTGCATCTTCATACCAAATAGCATGAATTTAAATTGGTACAATCCATTCAGAGCCACTAAAGCCAAAGATTTCTTCACTCTTTCAGATAAAGGTACCTGCCAGTATCCTCTGAATAAGCTCAACTGTGCAATATAAATTGCTTGTCCCACCTTCTCAATACAGTTTTCCAAATGTGAAATAGAATATGAATCTGATTTTGTAACTGCATTGACTTTGAGATAGTCCACACATAATTGTTAGGTACCATCTAGATTTTGCACCGTCACCATGGGTGAGCTCTAGTCACTGCAACTAACTTTGATTATACTGTCTTTGGGCATGCATTTGATCTCTTTTTGAACCTGTGCCAACTTTAGAGGGTTAAGTCTATAAGGATGTTGGTTAATTGGAACAGCATTTCCTCTATCTAAATCATGTGTAATTAGATTAGTACTTCCCAGCTTATTCCCACATATCTCCCCATGTGATTGTAATCACACCTTCAGGTAATTTTGATTTTCTCAATAATTTATCCCAATTTTTTGAGAACTTGCTCATTGTCCAAATTAATTTGAGGAATGTCCAATTCAGAATCATCCGAACTAGTTTCTTTACTATGTGTTATAACCAATAATGCATTCTCCTTTCCTTCCCTATTAAAATATTGTTTGAGCATATTAAAAGGATACACTCGCTAAGATTTCTTTCTATCTGGCATTCTTATCAAATAATTCATCTCACTCAATTTCCTTTTGATTTGATTGGTCCCACTCAACTTTGTCTTTAAAGGTTTACCTGCCACTGGAGGCAACACTAACACTTTATTTCCACGAGAAAATTTTCTAATTTTAGATTTCTAGTCTGCTTCCAGTTTCATCACGTCATTCTACTTTCAAATGCTGTCAACTCACCCACTCTACTTAATTTTTCCCGACAATTTGACATATAGTCCAAATGTGTGATCTCTGAACTCTGACTCACCAATTTATCCTTAATTACTTTCAGTGGGCCTCTTACCTCATGCCCAAAACCTAATTCAAATAGACTGAATTTAATTCATTCATTAGGTGTATCCCGAATTGCAAAAAGTACAAATGGAATTCTTTTATTGCAATCATCTGAATATTCTTGACGATAAGGCCTCAACATGGTCTTTAAAGTTTGATGCCATTATTCTAACACTCCCTGAATTTCTGGATGGTATGCAGTGGATTTGATTTGTTTTATTCCTAAGTTGTTCATAACTTGCTTGAATAATTTTGATGTATAATTTGACAACTGATCCAATTGTATTTCTGTGGGTAGTCTGTATCTAGTAAAAAAAATTGAGTAACTTTTCTACAGTCCTTTTAGCCATGATATTGCATAATAGAATGGCCTCTGGAAATCTAGTAGATTATGGTTATCCATTATGGTCAACAAATACTGATTCCCACTTTTTTGTTTGAGGTAGGGGTTCTCTGAAAACAGTTAAGATTCTTGTAAAAGGTTCTTCAAATGCAGGGATGGGTATTAAGAGTGTTGGTTTTATCACTGCCTGAGGTTCTCCAATTGTCTGACACATATGACATATCCAGCAAAAGCCAACCACATCCTTACGCAGTCCAGGCTAATTAAAATATTTTGTACTTTGGCTTGAGTTTTCCTTTCTTCCAAATCACCTAATACTGATAATTTATGTGCTACCCACAATACCCCCTTTCTACAGCCACTAGTAATGCAAATTGATGAACTTCTGTCCATTTCTCATCTGACTAAAAATGTGATGGTCTCTATTTCCTCAACAAGATGTCATTTTTAAGATAGTAACATTCTGGGATATCCTCAGATTCTTCTTCTGTGTATGCTTTTTCATACAACTGCTTTAGTTTTCCACTTTATGTGGTAATTCAGCTAATTTCTCTAAGCTAAAAATATTCATTTTGTTCACAACCTATTATTGTTTGTTCTCAACCATTTGATCAAACATTGTTTCTGATAATTGCACTTCAACTTCCTTATCTTTATTCTTTGATTTCTCCTTGTGTTTCCACGTATGGTTTTGTGACATTGTTACCACATAGTCAGGAAAAATCCCAAGATGTAGACTCTTGCTGTCTCTTCTAAATTTGGTCATTCATCTTTCCCTGCTGAACCTTCTCTCTGGATTGCACACCCCTGCCAAATTAGTTTTAAAGTAATCAAGCAGGAGGCTGAAAGAACACAGCAAGCCAGGCAGCATCAGAAGGTGGAGAAGTCAACATTTCAAGTATAACCCTTCTTCAGGAACACTCTGCAACACTACTAAGGATGCTGGTCCCATTCCAGTTCGTGTCCAACCCATCTACCTTGTACATGTGCCACCAGCCCCAGAAAATGGTCCGAATATCGATAAAATCTAAAGCCCTTTCTCCTGCACCATCTGTTCCAGCCATATATTCATCTGGATTAAGCGCCTATTCCTATTCTCACTCATATGTGGCACTGGAAGTGGTCCTGGTCCTGGTCTTTAATCTACTTCCTAGATCTCTAAATTCTGCTTGCAGAACTTCATCCTTTATCCTATCTATGTCGTCGATTCTGATATGTAGCACAATCCGTGTTTGCCCTTCCCCTTCAGAATGTCTTGCAGTCTTTCAGTGACAACCGTGATCCTGGCATCAGGAAGAATTACTGGATCTTTTTTATGGTTCACACAAAGGCCTCCTTTTATGCAGTCACCATGCAGTCAAAATATGTTTTGATATTTATAGGCCCTGAAAACTTTGAAGGGATAAGTATTGGCGGCACGGTGACTCAGTGGTTAGCACAGCTGCCTCACAATGCCAGGGAGGTGGTTGGATTCCAGCCTCAGGCAACTATCTCTGTGGAGTTTGCATGTTCTCCCTGTGTCTGTGTGGGTTCCCTCTGGGTGCTCTGGTTTCTTCCCACAGTCCAAAGATGTGCAGGTCAAGTGAATCGGCCATGCTAAATTGCCCATAGGTGCATTTATCAGAGGGAAATGGGTCTGAGTGGGTTACTCTTCGGAGGGTCACTGTGGACTTGTTGGGCTGAAGGGCCTGTTTCCACACTTTAGGGAATTTAATCTATTGTCAGTAGAAACAGACACAGCCTTAGATATCCAGACAACATTGTGTTGATGAGTGATTAAAGAGTGATTATAATGGATCAGAGGGGCTGTAAAAAATACTATGACAATGAACTTTAAGAAAACCAAATTGTAAGAACAAAGAGACCTTTGAGTGCAGGTTCATAGTTCCTTGAAAATGGAGTTGCAGGTAGATAAGATAGTAAAGAAGGCATTTGGTATGTTTTCCTTTATTGGTCAGAGTATTGAGTACAGGAGTTGGGAGGTCATGTTGTGACTGAACAGGACATTGGTTAGGCCACTTCTGGAATATTGCATGCAATCCTGGATTCTTTCCTATCGGAAAGATGTTGCGAAACTTGAAAGGATTGAGAAAAGATTTACAAGAATGTTGCCAGCGTTGGAGGATTTGAGCTATAGGGAGAGGCTGAATTGTTTGGGGCTATTTTCCCTGGAAGGTCAGAGGCTGAGGGGTGACCTTATAGAGGTTTATAAAATTATGAGGGGCATGGATAGGATAAATAGACAAAGTCTTTTTCCTGGGGTGGGGGAGTCCAGAACTAGAGGGCATAGGTTTAGGGTGAGAGGGAAATGATATAAAAGGGATCTAAGGGGCAACTTATTCATGCAGAGGGTGGTGCGTGTATGGAATGAGCTGCCAGAGGAAGTGGTGGAGGCTGGTACAATTGCAGCATTTAAAAGGCATCTGGATGGGTATATAAACAGGAAGGGTGTGGAGGAATATGGGCCAAGTGCTGGCAAGTGGGACTAGATTAGGTTGGGATATCTAGTTGGCATGGATGAGTTGGACCAAAGCATTTGCTTCTATGCTGTACATCTCTATGACTCCACGACTCTTAAGTTATTAGAAGTCTACAAAATCAAAGGTGACAAGCTCAATTGCTGAAAGCAATGTAGAATAATTGGACAAATTTGTTTACCTCAGGAAGGTAATTATAAATGGAATACAAATTATCAGAAGAATTGAAATAGCATGAGGTGCTTTCAACAAATGAATTTAATTCTAACAACAAAGATAGTAAGCCTGTGTACAAGAAACTGTTTGCTTAGATGTTATGCCTGGTCAATACTCCTTTAACGGTATGAAATCTGGAAGGTCAGCAGCAAACTAAAGCGTTTGAAATGTGGGAGTGCAGAAGAATACCTCGAATTGTTTGGAGAGAGAAAGTGAATGAAGGGAACCTCCTCGGGAGATTTAAATCCACAATAAACATAATAGAAGTATCAAAGCTCAAAAAGGCGTAAAAAAAACTGACTGTATCAGTTCTAACTTGTAATTTTTACTGATTAGGTGTTATCAATTTGGGATTTGAAAGTTTTTGAAAGTTCTTAAGGTTAATGAAAGATGAAGGAAAGGCTAAGGAAAGTACGAAATGTAAAAATTAAGGCAAACTAAGAATTAGCACTTGCATGAATTTTACTGAGAACAACTGTGATGAGAGGGAATACTTGAGCAAATTTACTCCTGCAGAAACATATCAATTTAAAGTTCAAAGATTAGGCACAAGGTAGCTTGAAAGTGAAGTTGTAGATGTTTTAAGACTTTATTTCAAATGCAGCCATAGAAAGACGAAGGCTGGGAAAAGTCCACACTTCTAACAAGATCAAATAAAATACTGTAAATATGGGTAGGCAGAGAATGACAGGAGAATAGTATATGGTGTACAAGTATGTCTTGGGAGAAACTTAGGATGGGTTTTAGGGATTTGTAAAAAATGAGGATTTTAAAAGGAGAAGAAGGAGAAGTGAAACAAAGTGAGATGCTCAAAGCGGGCAATGATAATAGAGGAGTAGGAAAAGGACAAAATCAGTTTTGGTGAAGAGGACCACACTGCACTGTAATTGTTTTGGTCTACATGGTACAATCCCATGTCTGATGAAGAACTTTAGAGTCACACAGTCATACAGCACAGAAACAGACTCTTCGATCAATCAGTCAAAATAGCAGAAGCCCTACAGGAGATTAGAATGTGTAAGAGGGAACTTGAAAAGGAAATTAGGAGAGCTAAAAGGGACATGAATGGATACTTGAAAGTGAAATGAAGGAAAATCCGAAGTTGTTTTACAGGTATATTTAGGGTAAAAGAATAACCAAGGAAGAAGTAGGGTCCATTAACTACCACCATAATAACTTGTGTGTGGAGCCTTAGGGTGTAGCTAGGCACTTAAATAAATACGTTGTGTCAGTGTTTACGAGTTAGAGGAATGATATTCATATAGAAATGAGGGACAAGTCTGGATACAATTAAAGAAATTAAAGAGAAGAGGTTCTGAGCTTAAAAGTAGATAAATCTCCAGGCCGAGATTAAATGTATTAAAGGGAAGAAATAGCAGGGCACTTTCAATTCCTTTCTGACCATAGGAGGAGGATAACCAAAGCAATGCCATTATTCAAGAAGCGTGCAGGGGCAAACCAGGAAAGTTCAGGCCAGTATTGGGAATCAATTGGAAGCAATTCAGATGGGTGGAATTAATCTGTATTTGGATTTAGCATTCTTTTAACAAGTGGTGGTCATGGCTGACCAACTTGTTTAAATTTTTCAAAGAGATGACCATGTGTGTAAATGACAGCAATACAATAAAGTCTACTTGGACTTTTTCAAGTCTTTTGATAAGGTCTCATATGAGAGACTGATAGCAAAGGTAAAAGCCCATGGGATCCAAGCAAATTTTGGGAAATTAGATCCACAATTGGCTGAACATACAACCTAAGGTCTCTTTGTTCAGCAACACTTCCCAGGACCTTACCATTAAATGTGTAAGCCCTGTCCTGATTTTCCTTTCCAAAATGCATCACCTCCCATTTACCTAAATTAAAATCTATCTGGCACTTCTCAACCCAATGGCCCTTCTGATCAAGATCCTGTTGTACTCAGGAGTAATCTTCTTCGCTGTCCACTACACCTCCAATTTTGGTGTCATCTGCCAACCTACTAACCATACCTCCTATTCTCACATTCAAATCATTTATATAAATGATAAAAAGCAGAGGACCCAGTACCGATCCTTGCAGCACACCACGAGGCACAGGTCTCCAGTCTGAAAAGCAACCCTCTATCACCACCCTCTGTCTCTTACCTTCAAGCCAATTTTGTATCCAAGTGGCTCGTTCTCCCTGTATTCCATATGACCTAACCTTGTTAACCGGTCGACCATGCAAAATCTTGTTGAAAACCTTACTGAAGTGCATATACGCAATTCCTGATGAAGGGCTTTTCCCCAAAACATCGATTTTCCTGCTCCTCGGATACTGCCTGATCTGCTGTGATTTTCCAGCACCACTCTAATCTTGACCCTGCATATACACAATGTCCACAGTTCTGCCCTCATCAATCATCTTCATCACTTTTTCAAAAAACTCAATCAAGTTAGTGAGGCACAATTTTGAGCAGAACAAACAAAGCAGGGGAAAATATGATGAATGGTAAGACCTAGGAAGCACTGAAGATCAGAGGGATGTTGGCATGCATCCCTTTGCTCCTTTGCTAACCTCACTCCTTCCTCCAAGTGGTGTTCAATATGAAGATGATTGATTCATCAGATTGAGAGATTAATATGTGGTAATCAGGACAAGGTGTCCTTGATTGTGTTTGACCTGATGCCATGAGACGTCATTGGGTCTGCAGTCCATGTTGACAAATGTTAGTACAACTATCTCCTGACTGTACTCCTCTGTCGATAAGAGAGGACATGCCCAGGGAAGATGACAGTTTTGACTGGGACATTATCTGCAAGGTCTGGTTTCCTGAGGATGCCTGTGTCAGGCTGCTGCATGACTAGTCTGTGAGACAGATCTCCCAATTTTGGCAATATGTCCCAGATGTTGGCAATCCAGGGATTTGCAGTGTTGATAGTGGTGGAGTTCTCAAGAAAGATTGGGACAATTCTTCAAAACGCTGGAAACCCAGGTGGAAGACTTGCCATGGATTCCCCAGCAGATAGCAACCTGAAACTAGCAGGAATGAATCACATCCTATTTCCAGCATGAATCTACTGAAAAAGCTGCATTGGAATTTTGGACCCACAGACTATAAAATACATATTCTTATTAAAGCCAATTTGTAGCTTGGATATAACTGATTGTATTAATATGTTAATAGAAAATTATTTATGAGAATTATTAATAATAATGTACATAACACAGCACAAAAAATTAAATTTATGAAAAACTGAGTTAAGGAGTGTTTCTCTCTTTGTCATATGGACTCTGCTTCCCAAACACACTGTGGCTTTAGGACAGTGCAGTAGAAATTTCCATGAAATGTGTTCTCAATTGTCAGATTCACGCTGAGAAAGAAAATAAATAATGCTAATTAAATCACAGAGGTTTATACAAACAACACATTCCTTACTGGGAATAATAGATGGTGTGAAATGATTGACACCAACGACCTAAACCTCTCCAACACACATGTCACTCATCTTGGCCAATGGAACTCAGAAAGTTAATTTGGAAAATAAGGCTATTTTAAGATGGCAGCTATTAAAGATAGATGCATGTCTCTCTAAAATCAGCATCTCTGTCAAAGAGAGGTGGATTACAGAAGGTGTGCAAAATATACATTGTTGTCAGTTCACTGCATCTGCAGGGGTAAGTAATGTTAGAGGCTGTAATGTCCAGACACCATGTTTAAAAAAAGGAATCCAGAAAGGACTCCACTCTTTGCAACCCAGAAGCATCAATCAATCTCTGCTCATCACCCCCAGCACGCTTAGAGATGTCAAGACCAGTGCAAAAACTACAATCATGCATTAGCAATGCCTCCCTAGAGGTCCTCTTAAATGGTATTCAGGAGGGAAGTTCTTTTCCCTATGGATGGCAACAAGAGACCATTCTGACCATGAAGATAGCTGCTAAGGTCATCATCAAGAGAACTTTGCTCCAGTGCTGCAATAGGATGAATGATCTCCTGTGCCGTGTGTATCATTGTCTACTCAATGCTTCATGTTCTTATGAGTGAGAGTTGGCAATGTAAGTTTGCCCCTGGGCAGGCCTGGAACATAAGAAGTCGGTGCCAGACATCTCCAGCATACGTCTCATGCACAATATGTGTCACTTTTATGCAGCTACTAATGTCATTCTACTTGCCCCAGAATGGCACTACCTTTCACACATCTGGTAAAGTTCCCATTTCAAACATAAAAGGAGCTACAAAACTCAACAGCTCATGCTCCTACAGCTCACTTACTTTTCATGACAACTCAGAAATTGGATACATCTGATAGCTTTTCACTAAAGCCTTGCATGTGACAAGGACACAACCACACCAATCAACCACACCCCCTGTGGCCCAACGTTTCAACTCCCCCTCCCACTCTGCCGAGCACATGGAGGTCGTGGGCCTCCTTCACCGCCGCTCCCTCACCACCGACGCCTGGAGGAAGAACGCCTCATCTTCCGCTTTGGAACTCTTCAACCCCAGGGCATCAATGTGGACTTATTCCTGATGAAGGGCTTTTGCCCGAAATGTCGATTTTACTGCTCCTTGGATGCTGCCTGAACTACTGTGCTTTTCCAGCACAACTCTAATCTTGACAAGGATACAACCACAAACAGTGGCTATTTCAGTTCAACCCCTTTTGAGATGAGTCCCACTTGATTTAATTAATTTGATTTGATTTATTACTGTCACATGTATTTAGATAAAGTGAAAAGTTGTGGTTTGTGTGTGGTACAGGTGGATCATAACATACAAAGTGCATCCAACACTAAATTTAAAATTTGAGAGGTCCATTTAGATGTCTAATAACAGTGGGGCAGAAGCTGTTCTTGAATATGTTCATGTGTGTATATAAACATTCCTATCTTCTGCCCAATGGGACAGGGTGGAAGAGAGTGGGGGGAATCTTTAGTTATGTCAACTGCTTTCCCGAGATAGCTGGAAGTTTAGATGGGGTCATTGGATGGAGGGCTGGAGTGCACGCCCCGGTCTAGTTTTCTACATCCGCCTGTGTGACTATCTCACTTGCCAGGCTTGTTGGCCCAGTCATCCCTAAAACTAAGTGTTAAACATTAACAAGCCAGACTGCACATGACTGGAACTTCTCATGAGCTGATCAAGATGGTTTTGTCACTAATAACATATGTGTTTCTGTATAGCAATACCTTGATTAGGAAGGTGCTAAGTAATTGAAGATATTTGTACTCATTGGAGCTTGGAGGAAGGGATTTACGCTGTCAGTTATATGTCTCATTCATATAGTTCAGTTTTGGGAACACACACGTTTCCTATTTTTGGCCAATAAGGTTCCACCTGTGAATATAATTCCAACTGGTGCTAATGCATGTTTATGACATGCTAATGATTCAAAACTGATGCCTAACCATGAAGGTCGGGGAAGACCTGATGCCTGAAAACTTCTGAGAACTTCACCCACAGTCAGGAAACTAGATTTTGTCATCTACCCAATAAAGTTCCCCACCTTTCCAAAAAGCTGCAGGCAGACTAACATGTTCTCCCTATGAAGGGCTTATGCCTGAAACGTCGATTCTCCTGTTCTTCAGATGCTGCCTGACCTGCTGTGTTTTTCCAGCACGACAATCTCGAGGTAGACTGGAAATTTCCATTAGGACTGCCGAAAGATATAAATATAAGAAATTGTGAGGCAGTGATGTGGTGGGGAGCTGTAGGGGTTGGCATGCAGGGCAGTTTAGAATACTAAAGGGAAGATCTGTGGATACAGATATCGGAGTTGTAGGGGGAACACAAGTAGGAAAGATTTCCATTTAATTGTTGGAATCAGTAAAGAAACCAAACCTATGCCCAAGTAGGGTGTAAATGGCTAGATTGCAAACATTTCATTACACTATGAGTGAATAAATAAAAAAACAGACAAAATGAAGGTGGAGATTATGACTTAAAATTGTTGAACTCAACATTACATCCAGGAAGTCGTAGAGTGCCACTCAAAGACAAGACATTATGCCTTGAGTTTGCAGTGAGTTCTAATGGAAAACTGCAATAGGTCAAGATTAGAAAGATCAAAGTGCAAGAAATATACAGAATCAAAATGACAAGTGACCACTTGGTCAAGGTCATGCTTATGGCTTGATTAGATGAACTGAATTTGGTTGCCTGAATGTAAAAGAGACCATATTGAGAGTAGCGAATACAGTATATTAAATTGGAAGATACAGGTAAGTACCATATGTTGACGTACAAGCCTCTTGAAAATCAATAATGGTAAGATTATAGACAGTTCGTCCAAATCCAATGAGAAACCTGGAATTTACCTAACAGTCGAGGAATGGATTACACTTCAATGAACAACAATAAAATAGTTATAGAAATTTTCTGAAGTAGCAAAATGTTCCAATAAACTACATAGGAATGCAAACAAACAAATTTTCACAGTGAGGCACTTAGTGTAACCATCTAAATGCTTGGCAAGCTTGGTAAAAGCTTGCATGCATCATTAAAAATGGCAGGACAGGTACTTAAAAAGCATATAATACTTTAGGCTTCGATAGTAGTGGCATACGGTACAAAAGCAGCGAGGTTATGCTGTACTTGAACAAGATGATAGCTTGATCTTAGTTACTGGAAAGTGTACAGTTGTGGGAGCCACCCTTTAGGAAGGATGTGAATCTACTGTAGAGAGCGCATAAAAGGTTCATGAGGATGGTTCCAGGGATGCAAACTTTAGGTGTGAAGATAGATTGGAGAAGTTAAAACTGCATTCCTTGGTGAGGAGAAGGCTAAGAGGAGATTTGATTCAAGTTTTCAAAATCATGAGAAGTCTTGACAGAGTTGATCGGAAAAAATTGTTCTCATTCATAAAAGATTCAAGAATGAGAGGGCACTGATTCAAAGTGTTTTGCAAAAGTAGTAAGTGCAATGTGAGAAAGAAAACATTTTCATGAAATGAGTAGTTGGGGTGCAGAATATACTGCGTGGAAGTGTGGTATCACTAGATTTGAATGAGCTTGTCAAGATCACATTGGAGGTTTTTTTAAAATAGAAATAACATGCAGGACTATGGGAACATGGAGGGGGAAATGACAATAACAATATTCATTCAGAGGGGTGGTGTAGGCATAATGGGCCGAATGGCTATCTTCTACACTACAACATTTGAGTGATTGACAAAAACGGTACATTTTACAAAGCATCATAAAGGACCAAAGAGAGGCATATAGTGGCGAGGTTAAGCATGGAAGTCCAGAACTTAGAACCTTCTTAGTTGTAGGCAGAGCCACCGTCAATGGTGCAGTTAAAATCAGGCTACTGAAGAGATCTGGAGGAGACCACTGAGGTCTAGAAGAATGAAGGTTTGTGAAATGAGATTTAAAAACAAAGTTCAGAATTTTAACTTTCAAGCATTACTAAACTGGGAGCCAATATATGTCAGGGTGATGAGTGATTGGACCTTTCATGTGAATTAGAATACAGACAGCAATATCCTCAAGTTTACAGAAGGTAGAATTTGGGAGACCTGCCAGCAACATATTAGCATAGTCAAGTCTGGAGGGAACAACAGCATGGAAGAGGATTTCAGCAGATGAGCTGAATTGAGGTGAAGTCAATAAATGGAGAGGTTTAGTGCTGTGACGTCTCAAAAAACTAAAGTCATTTTCCCAGAGGAAGGCACAGGTTATACAGGTTTCAGAAAACACAGGCATTTGTGAGGAAACATTTGTTTGTGGCGCCATTTCTAATCTCAATAAGACACAGCTGCAGCGCTGTGCCCTCCTGGGAAATAGATGTAAGTCTGTTTGGCACCGCTAGAGATTACATGAACAAATTTCTCCCCCATGGGCTTTAATCCGTCACTGGTTATGTAAAGTTGTTAGTACATTGTCTATCTAAGGACTTTAATCCCAAATTAATATATCAGCTTTGGCTGAGTGTGAGCACTGTTGCTTCTGAGTCCAAACATTAGGAGTTCAAGGCAAATGTCCAGAACTCATACACATTATCTCAGCTGAAGCTTTAGTGCTGTGCTATACTGGTGATGCTGCCTTTTGATTGGAGGGCATAACTGTTCTCACTAATAAACATCAACGATCCCATGGCTCTTGTCAAATAAGATTAAGGAAGTTTTTATTGCTCTGTGCTAAACAGCATGTATCCCTCCACCAACACAACAAAAATAGTTAACTGGTCATTTATCTCCTTGCATGTTTTGGAATCTTGCTATGTGAAAATTGGCTTCTTCTGTTTCATATAACAACAATGACAATTCAAAAGCCCTTTATTAATTAGGAATTGTTTTGATTTTCCCAATTTTACATAGTATGCTGTGTAAAATGCAAATTCTCTCTAATCTCACTACTCTATAACATCTCAGACATTGAATTAATAACATAACTAAATAAATTTCTTAACCATTATACTTTGTCAATCACTCTTGCTTACTAATCATATTTATAGCTAATAATGACTGATTAGCAGCTAAAAATGATTCTAAGGTTAATAAATATTTTTATGTTTATGATATTGTTGTCTGCTTTCTTCATTCAACATTAGCAAGAAAGAGTTAATTGATTCAATTCAGTAGCCAGTGTCAATTTTGATGTGAGTTTGGTAGTGTAAATGCTTATATGATGCAAACTAAGTTATGAAAGAGAGTTTGCTTAGCCAAATCATTACCCTCCGGCCATTGAGTAGGTGGTGAAGTCTAGACAGCACTTGACAAAGGTGTGGGAGGGTGAATGTCTACTGTAAGTTTGTGCTGACATTCTGCTGGCTTTCAGATCCTGCCGTAGGAGCGAACCCAGACTTCCTGTCAGCATCCTCATTTCACTGATTCATCTGAAAATCATGAATACATTCAGGCCCTCCTCCTCCTTTCCTTCAAGTCAACCAAGCGCATGGATATTCCCAAAGGGAATTCCACAGTGCCAGAATGGAACATAGAATCATAGAGTCATAGAGATATACAGCACGGAAACAAACCCTTTGGTCCAACCCGTCCATGCCGACCAGATATCCCAACCCTATCTACCTGGCCCATAGCCCTCCAAACCCTTCCTATTCATATACCCATCCGAATGCCTTTTTAAATGTTGCAATTATACTAGCCTCCACCACATCCTCGGGAAGCTCATTCAATACACGTACCACCCTCTGCATGAAAAAGTTGCCCCTTGGGTCTCTTTTATATCTTTCCCCTCTCCCCTTAAATCGATCCTCTCTAGTTCTGAACTCCCCCACCCCAGGGAAAAGACTTTGTCTATTTACCCTATCCATGCCCCTTATGATTTTATAAACCTCTATAAGGTCACCCCTCAGCCTCTGATGCTCCAGGGAAAACAGGCCCAGCCTATTCAACCTCTCCCTTTAGCTCAAATCCTCCAACCCTGGCAACATCCTTATAAATCTTTTCTGAACCCTTTCAAGTATCACAGTATCTTTCCGATAAGAAAGAACCAGGACTGCATGCAATATTCCAACAGTGGCCTAACCATTGTTCTGTACAGCCGCAACATGACCTCCCAACTCCTGTACTCAACACTCTAACCAATAAAGGAAAGCATACCAAACACCTTCTTCACTATCCTATCTACCTACGAGTCCACTTCCAAGGAACTATGAACCTGCACTCCAAGGTCTCTGTTTAGCAACACTCCCGAGGACTATACCATTAAACATATAAGTCCTGCTAAGATTTGCTAAGAACATGTAAGAAAACCAGACATGCAGAAGATCCCAAGTAGATATTGAAAAGGCAGAAAATGCATTTTGAAGATTTGAAACTGAAACATTTTGCTACAAAAATAATGATCTGCAATCTTCAATCTTGTGAAGATTTGCAGACATTTTTTTTCGTTCGCTCCATCATGCGTCACCAGCAAGAATTGCCTCCTTAGGCAGATTACCTTTTTAGTGGGGAGCAGCAGCTCATGCTTTCATTTGAATTTTAATACTGGCAAGTGGGAAGTTTCATCCAATGTCTCATTCAGTAAAACCCGGGCAGCAATGGGCAGAGAATGAGTAGAGGTAAAAACAATAACTGCAGATGCTGGAAACCAGATTCTGGATCAGTGGTGCTGGAAGAGCACAGCAATTCAGGCAGCATCCAACGAGCAGCGAAATCGACATTTTGGGCAAAAGCCCTTCATCAGGAATAAAGGAATCTCAGGGAGCCTCTCTCCCACTGCAATTCCCAAGTCATTTCCTCTGCCCTGAAGCTCTTAGCTACTTTTCCACCTATCCACTCCACCCTCTCCTCCCTGACCTATCACCTTCATCTCCTCCCCCACTCACCTATTGTACTCTATGCTACTCTTGCCCCACCCCCACCCTTCCCTAGCTTATCTCTCCATGTTTCAGGCTCTCTGCCTTTATTCCTGATGAAGGGCTTTTGCCCAAAATGTCGATTTCTCTGCTCGTTGGATGCTGCCTGAATTGCTGTGCTCTTCTAGCACCACTGATCCAGAGAATGAATAGAACATTACCCTCATCCTAATGTCTGGCTTCTTCTGGCTCAATAATTAGAATGAAAATTCTGAAAATTTGGTGCAGAAATAATAATCTTTAAAAGATTGATGTAAACATTATCGAGGTTAGCAGTCAATACATGTAGTAAATTACACATATTTTGCTTCCTTGAGAATTTTAAATGAAATGTCAGTTTACGGGGTGATGAACTCACATATTCAAGAAGTAACATATACAAAGTACAGCACTGAAGGTTTTTACTGTAACATTGCCATTTCCTTTCATGTGACAGAAACTATGTCACAATGCATGCAATACATTTTCTCCCTAATACATATTCTCATAAACAAAGTCCAGTGATGGCTAAAATAATAAATCATAAGACACAGACAGAGTAGTGACAAATGCAGACCCTGGGTGACCAACAACAGAACTGAAACTGAATATTTTAGACTCAATCCAGTCAATGATATTTAGATTGCTTAACGGCATGTTTAGCTGCCCCAATATAAATTTACATCCAAAGGTAATATTGATGTGAATAATAAATGCCTCGCTAAAGAATTAGAGACAAGTGAACCCCAAATTGACATGGTATCAGGAATCACACGTAGGACAATACAGCAACTTCTGTTTTTCATGTGAACCTTTGAGATTTGATTATTACTTCATCGTGTGTTATAAATAAAGGTTAGTGAATTTTCTTTCTAATCTTCCTCCAACTTTTATAGTCTTTACTTCTTAATGCCATTTGAAGTGAATACCTTTTGTCTGTCTTAGAGGTTTGTAGGTTGTGTGATGTAAGACCTGATAGATTGTTCTGTTTGTAAGACTGGCTTGAAGGAATATGAGCTGCTGAATTTCCAGGCTTTTATCCTCACGAGAATTACAGGAAAATTTACTACCTTGTACATAAAGCCTAGAAATTACTGCTGGCAATATTAGCAGATGGTGCTTAACACATTTGTAAGATAGTCCTTTGTCTGCTACTGTAGTAGAGGTGTTAGCCCATTTAAAACAAAAAGGATTAGCACCTACATTATAATAGTGGACAGAGCAATGTAGTATTAATGTGTTCACTGATTAATAGTGCCAAAATTCATTTTGAATTTTTTAAAAGAAAAGTGCTACAGTGTGTGTATCAAGACCAGGCTTTTCTGTTTTTGAAATCCCAGTGCAACATTAACAGGGCAAGAGTTCCACTTGGCCCAATGGCCCAATCTTGACCCTGGCTGATCTTCTGGGATCCGGGTTGTTTAAATAATATCACCAGGTTCCTGGCAAAATTCTGCTCTCATTGCGGAGCCACCTCAGGGAAAGGAAGAAAATCTCAGGAGCAGGCTTTTGAAATCTACTGAAGTGCAATGGAACAACATACCCTTCAGAACCACTGACAATGAACATAAATTCATTTAGAAGATTATTTCAGGGGTGCATGGAGCTGAATTAGTCAACACACAATTGAGCTAGCTTTTCGGGGGCTCTTTAAAATTTAAATCGTTCAGCTTCGATTGCAACAGCAGTGATAACATCAGGAATTAAACAGTGTCCCCCAATGCCCAGGATTCTATATCATATTTGAATCATTTACATATCTTTTTGAATATCTCCACACATATTTGGAGTCAGTCTTACTCCAATTGAAAATCCTAATCCAATTATTAACTGCAATGGGAACATTGCTCCAGTACTGATAATTTATGTCTAATGTTACTGTTTGAAGTCCATGCACTATCAATCCACAAAACTATTGGAATTGAAACAAAGAAAGGAGCTCATGTTAAAAGTAGTGTCTGATTCTACTTAGAGACCAAGTGATTTAATGGCTAGAATCTTCTGGATATGTCCCTTTAGGATTGCAAGCAGCAGAAACAGAAGGCAAAGCGTCAGTTTACTAACAAAGGATTAAAACCTTGCAGTTAAGTCCTTAGAAGTTTTTGGGCAGATCAATTTCCCAAATTTCATCATTATATTCACTAGCATATCATGAATATACATTAGCACCCTAACCTAATGATATTACTAAGAACAGGGAAACTGTATGTTCAAAATCTAAGCAGTAACCTTTGTGGAATAGATGACTTTATCTAAGATCCAACATAAACTGCATCACAAACTTTGCTCCATTATTTTTTTCAATTCACTTGTGGAATGTGGGTTGGTTGGGCCAGCATTTATTGGTTAGCCATAGTTGCCCTTGAGAAGGTTGTGGTAAGCTGCCTTCTTGAACTGTTGTAACCCATGTGTTGTAGGTACATCCACAATGCCCTTAGTGAGAGAATTCCAAGATTTTGAGCCAGAGACAGTGAAGGAATAGCCGAACATTTTCAAGTCAGGATGCTGAGTGACTTGGAGGGGAGCTTTCAGGTGGTGATATTCCCATGTATCTGTTGGCCTTGTCCTTCGTGGTGGACGTGGTCATGGGTTTGGAAGGTGCCATCAAAGGAACTTTGGTGAATTTCTGCAGTGCATCTTGTAGACAGTTCACAGTGCTGCTACAGAATGTCAGTGATGGATGGAGTCGACGTAGTAGCAATTAAGCGGTCTGCTTTGTCCTGGAATGTGTTAAGCTCCTTAAGTATTGTTGGTGCTGCACTCATCCAGGAAAGTGGGGTGTATTCCATTACACTCCAAACTTGTGCCTTGTAGATGGTGAACAGGCTTTGGTGAGTCAGGAGGTGAGTTGCTGTAGAATTTCTAGCCTCTAACCTGCTCTTGTAGCCATTGTATTTATATGATGAGCCCAGCTGGGATTCTGTTCAATGGGAACCCCCAGGATGTTGATAGTGGAGGATTCAGTGATAGTAACAATATTGGACATTAAGGGGGAGTGGTTGGATTGTCTCTTTTTCAAGCTAGTTATTGCCTGGCATTTGTGTGGTATAAATATTACTTGCCACTTGTCAACATAAGCCTGGAGATCTGGTTGCATTTGAACATGGACTGCTTCAGTATCTGAGCAGTCATGAATGGTGCTGAATATTGTACAATCATTAATGAACATCCCCATTTTTGACCTTATGGTGAAAGGAAGGCCATTGATGAAGCAACCTAGAAGATTGGGCCTAGGACACCACCCTGAGGAATTCCTGCAGAAATGCCCTGGAGCTGAGATGACTGACCTCCAATAGCCACAACCAACTGCCTATGTACCAGGTATAACTCCAGCCTAGAGAGAGTTTGCCCCCTGAAATCCATTGATTCCAGTTTTGTTAGGACTCCTTGATGTCACAGTTAATCATATGCAGTCTTGCTGTGAAGGGCTGTCACTCTCTCCTCATCTCTGGAATTCAGCTTCTTGATCCACATCTGAACCAAGGAAGTAATGAGGTCAGGAGCTGAGTGGTCCTGGTGGAACACAAACTGGGTGTCACTGAGCAGATTATTGCTGATGAGGTGCTGTTTGATTGCACTGTTGATGAGACCTTGCACCACTTTACTGATAATTGAGTGCAAGTTGAGGGGGCAGTAATTGGCTGAGTTGGATTATCCTGGTCTTTGTGCACAGGCAATCTTCCAGATTGTCAAATAGATGCCAATATTGTAAGAGTTTGGCTAGGGTAGTGGCTAGTTCTGGAGCACAGGTCTTCAGGTTAATTGCTGGGATGTGGTCAGGACCTGTAGCCTTTGCAGTATCCAGTGTCTCCAACCATTGCTTGATATCACATGGAGCGAATCAAAGTGGCTGAAGATGAGTATTTGTAATGCTGGGGACCACATGAGTAGGCCAAGATGGATCATCTACTTGGCATTTCTGGTTGAAATACTTCAGCCTTATATTTTGTACTGATGTGTATGGCTTTTCCATCATTGAGGAGCCTCCCCCTCCAGTGAGTTGTTTAATTGTCCACTACAATTCAGGACTTCAGAGCTCAGATCTGATCTGTTGGTTGTGGGATTGCTTAGCTTATCCTATCATTTGGTGCTTGTGCTGTTTGGCATGCAAGTAATCCTGTTGGATAGCTTCACCAGGTTGATACCCCATTTTTAAAAATATGTTTAGTGCTGCTCCTGGTATACTCTTCTGCAGTCTCCTGGCTTGATTGTATTAGTTGCTGGGCCATGAGGTTGTAGATTGCGCTGGAACACAATTCTGCTGCTGCTGAGGTCCCTCAACACTTCATGGATGCCCAGTCTTGAGTTGATAGATCTGTTAACATCTGTCCCATTTAGCATGGTGATAGTGCCACACAACATGATGAAGGGTATTCTCAATGACAAGGTGGGACTTTGTCTCTACAAGCACTGCCTGGTAGGAACATGAATTTGAATTAAGGTGTAGTTGGTAATTAAGGTAATGATGGTTCTACAATTCACATCCCATTTAGTGAGGATCTGTATCAAGAGTGGAGCTTTACAAAATTAAGCCTACAAGCATTTATTTTAGAGTAAAAAGCTAAAAGGTTAAATGTGCAATGCAGTAATACTGCCCACAGCGATGAAACCATTACCTTTACTGTGTTAAAGAAAGTATTTGCACACACATAGTATGCTATGTAGCCTCAGCATCCTTCAATCTTTAATGTAGTACCAGCAACTCTTATTAAAGTCACAAATGACACACCCATGTAACCAGAACAAAGGCAAACTCCCCCCCCCCCCCCCCCCCCCACTCTTTCTCAACCTGTTGTAGTCTTAAAATAGCTGACCATATCCTTCTCCAAAACCTCTCCAGCATTGTTCCAGTTGAGTGGGACTGCTTATATCTGGTTCCATTTTCATCCAACTCGCCATACAATCATTGGAAATGACCTTTGTTTCTGTACCTCTACTGTTATATGTGGTGTCTCTCAAGGATAGTTCTTTGCACATTTCTATTTTTCATCAGCATACATGCCCCACAATGATATCATTTGAAGGAACAGCAGTAACTTTCACATGCTCACTGACAGCACCATCTCTATCTCACCACCACCTCACAGCGAATCAGACTACTTGTCTGACATTTGTTGCAAGAGGAGCAGACGTTTTCTCCAATTAAGATACCGGGAAGACTGGCTGCCCATCCAGATTCTGGTCCTTGTCTATTAAATCCAAATCTCATCTTGCTTATTATCTGAGATGAAGCTGGTTCTGATCACAACTTTGCTATCGAATTTGATCCGGAGGTGAGCTTCTCACCAAATACACAAACCTCCAATAAGGTAGCCTCTTTCCAATGTGCTACATTGTCTGATTTCACTGCTGTTTTAGCTCATCTGCCTCTGAAACCCTTATTCATACCTTCATTCAGCTCAACTACTCCAACACACTCCTGCCTTGTCCCTGTCATTTCATCTTCCACAAGCTTTAGATCATCTAAAATTCTGCTTCCAGTATCTGAACTTGCACTCAGTCACCTGGAAAGGATGAGATGTAGCCAGGTATACTTAGGAAAATAAGGGTGGAAATTGTGGGGAGATCGGCCATTGTTTTTGAATCCTCCTTAGCTGGAGGAGCGATGCAAAAGTACTGGAGAATTGCAAATGTACTCCCTTATTCAGGAGTGTCTGCCAGGATAAACTGACGCTAGTCAGTTTAACATCAATAACTGAAAGCTTTTAGGAATGATAATTTGTCACAGGATTAACTGTTGCTTGGAGAAATGTGGATTAATTTAAGAAACCCTCATGGATTAATAAGGGAAAATCATGTTAAGCTCAGTCTTATGAATTTTTGATTCGGTAAGAGAGAGGATTGATGAAGGTAATGTGGTTGATGTAATGTAAGTGACCTTTCAAAAGACATTTTATAAGGTGCTATATATGTATATAGGCATATGCCAGCACATTAACAACCTATGAAATAAAAGATAATTGAAACAAGAGTACAAGATTGGTTGAGTGATAACGAGTAGTAAGTCATGGTAAATGGTTAGTATTTGGAGAGCTGGAAGCTTTATAGTGGGGATGTCTGTTTGTTTAATAGCTATCAATAATGTACAATTGCACGCATAAGGCACAATTTCAAACTTATCTATGATTCAAAACTTCCAAGGATTGGGAACTGTGAGAAGGAGAATGATAATCTTTAAGGGGATATAGACAGGCCGAATGAATGTGCACACTGTGGTAGGTCAAATTTAATGCGGAGACAGTGAGAACTGATTCTTCTGGTAGGAAGAATGAAGTGTAGAAATATGAAATAAAGGGCACAATCATGAAGTAAGTGCAGGAGTAGACACACCTTGGGGCTAGCTGTGCAAAATCATTGAAGGTAGTAGAACATATTGAGAAAGTAACTAATGCAGCAGAGGACCTGCTGGAATGAAAGCAGAAAGTGCTGGAGAAAGTTAGCAGGTCTGGCAGTATCTATAGAAACAGAAACAGGGTTAGAAGACTCACATTGGACCGACAACATTACCTCTGCTTTCCTCTCCGCAGATGCTGCCAGACTTGAGTTTCCCAGTTTATATTATTTCTATTTCATATCTGCAGTATCCGTAGTACTTTGTACTCAATAGGACAAGTTGGGCTTTACATGTAGGGGCATAGAGTACAAGACCAAGAAAGTTACATTGAATTTTAATGCTCAGCCTCAAGTGAAGCCCTGTCCAGGCATCATACTTTAAGACAGATGCAAAAGCATCAGAGGGAGTGGAGAAAATAATCTTGAGAATTATTCCAGGATTAATATGATGAAACTTAGGTTGACAGATTGGAGATGCTGGACTGTTCACACTGTAGAAAATTTATCAAGAGGTGTTCAAAATTGAGTGGACAGAGAGAAACCTTTCCCATTGGTGGATTTGAGGTGAAATAATGATTGGCAAAATAAGCAATTGCAACAAGAGGAAAACTCTCCTGACACTGCAAGTAGTTAAGATGTGAAATGCACAGCCTCAGGGTCCAGAGGACCCAGATTCAGTCATGGCTTTTAAAAATCAATTGCACAATTATCTAAAGAGAACCGAATCTCAGGGCCAGGAGGAAAAGGAGAAAAAATGGATCTTGCAGAGAATTGGAACAGACAAAACTGGCTGAATGGACTTCTGTGCTGTAACCATTCTATGACTGTCAATCCCATTCTGCTATTAGCCCTCTGCTCACTGATCAATGTTGGCTCCTTGTTAGGCAACGTCTTGATATCAAACTTCTCAAGCTTGCTTTCAAATTCCTTTATGACCTCTTCCCTATCTATCTCTCCAATCTCTTCTCATCACATAACTCTCCAAGATATCTGGATTCTCTTAATTCTAGCTTATTGTCTATTCTCAGTTTTAAAGGTTTCCATGCCTTCAGTTGGTCAGGCCAAAAACTCTAGAATACTTGCCCTACACCTTTCTGCCTCACTTTTCTCCTCAAAACAAATTCTTACAAGACATTGTTTTGATCAAGTTTTCAATCATCTGATCTAATATCTCCTTACGCAATTCGGTATCAGTGGCTTTGTAAAGTTCCTGTGAAGTACCTTGGATAATTCATCATATTAATGACACTGTATAAGTGTGGTTTTGTTGCAGTATATTCCAAAGAGCTTTAGAACTAATAAATTACCTTTAAAACACAGTTAATATTATGTGGCAAACCCAGCATGTAATTGGCAGACCTTATTGTTCAGAAATGATTATTTCGAGGTGTTATTGGATGGACTAATGCTGACAAGGACTCTATGCTCCTGGTTAACCAGGGGATTTTTTTAAAGTCATCAGAGCAAACAGGCAGGACCTAAATTTAATATCTAATTTAAGGTTATTACTGACAACATGGTATTCTCTCATTGTCAGTTTAAATTATGTGTTCAATTCTACGGCAAGGTTTGAATTTATGAACTACAAACTCAGAAGGAAAACTGCTATTAATTGATCCTTGCCAATATGTAGTTCAGTGGCACACTTGTTACAGGTCTAAAGTAACTGTATTTTGAAACACTTGGTAAATTAAAATAAGCAGTGCTTAAGGCACTAAATTTAATTTATAGTAAAGTCACATAGTCTTTCCAGACCATAGGGCTGTTCTCTCATTAGAGAGAGATGACTGGTGGTGGTTGAGCCTGAAGGTCACCGTGCCCCAAGGAAGGGAGAGGTTGAGAAGAAGAGTTCTTCATGGTAACCTCACCTGGTGAGGACATTCAACCAAGGCTGTTGGCATCATTCTGCACCACAAACTGGCCTTACAGACAACTGAGGTAAACTGACCCCCTAAAAATTAATCATGGGGTTTGATGTTATAGCAGTTGCACTGTTCACAAGAAGGAAAGTGGGTTTTGAAATGACCACCCTAGGCCAGCCTTCAGCCAATACATTTTACCAGTGACCTCAAGGAGGTGAAGGTTGCACTTCTACTCCACATTAGGGGGAAGATCCACCCAGGAGCTGTCAGTCAATCTGCCTGCCTGGTGTCTCCAGCAGTCTCAGAACTGAGTCGTGGGCACTTCTGGGACTCCGACTAAGCACTGGGATGAAAAGATCATGGATCCCAGAAAGAGGTAAACAGTAGCTATTTGGCAAGGTGGGATTGAGAAGGGTGAGTTTGCTGGGAGAGTGTAATGGTGAGGATATTTTCAAGCCCAGGCAGAAGTGACCAAAATGGAGAGGTTACATCTTGGAAGTGAACGGCCACCAATGCAAAGAGGCATTCAAGAATGGCAGATTCCCTCTTCTGCCCTACCTTTAAATCAGTAGTTTTTTCTTAAATGTCCCTCCAGTGCCAGAAATTATGGTGGTTTCTGCCATATGGGAGTTCCACTGCTGCCAAGTTTTCAGGGTATTTTTGTTCCCAAATATTGAACCTTATTAACTATATTTATATTCTCCAATGCACTGGCATGTACGAAAAAGGGAAAATAGCTCATGCCATACAAAACTGTGTGGAAATTCAAGAACAGAGACAGAATTAATGTAGTTAATGCAAGTAAAGGGAATATTCATCCTAGAGGACAGAGTTATCACACCTTCTATAATCAGGCTCTCAATTCCTTATTTCCTTTGCAATAAACCAAAAAAAGCAACAAAAGACAGTGCTCTCATAGTGAGAATTAATTGCACAGTCTTAACTTTTCTTTGCAGAGAAAATTAAAGATCTGCTCTTGCTAACACTTGAGCACAACCTTGCAGACACTTAAATGCAGAGGAGGGTGTGACATCCTGCCCTATCTGCCTCCCGCTAATTAATCACTCTGGTATTTAAGACCACTCAAGCAGGCAAATAAATGGAGAATAATTAGTGTATCTTTGTTCTGACCCAATTATGTTTGCAAGGCACTGAGGGGAAGTTGAAAACTTGGGAGAAACGGAGGTATTAGTATGCAGAGCATCCCTTCTGTTATGCAAGTTCCGGGGAGATTAAGTGGAAAACCAAATTAGCAGACCTGTTACTGGGGTTATGGCTCGGAAACACAGGGAGAACTCTCTTCTTTCTCCTTCTCTTCGTGCATTATAACACTGTGTTTTCAACACCAGTCTCCCACTGAGATATTAATTTGCCACGGTCGCAATGGTAGCATAGCTACGCCAAATCCCACACAAGCGCCAAGCTCAGTATATTTTTCAGTTTATTTAAATGTACCTTTTTCACATGCTAAGCAAATGATTCTTATTCTTAGCCTCTTTTAAAGCAACTATTGTATGAAAATTAGGATCACAATTATGACAAAAATACACCATGCATTTTAGAAATGATGAAATTTTAATTGCAATATTTTTCTCCTATTGCATGCAAATAAAACTATGTAAAACAGAACAAATATGACTTTCATAAACACTGATTCTTCAATTGAATTGTACACTTGCTCACGGAGATGCTGGGAAACCTGAGTATTGGTTATAGTACAGCTAATTTTTAAAATTTATTTTAATATTTTGGTTTTGTTACACTAGCAGTGAAGGTTACAATGCTTGCTCCTGATGGAAAATCCATATATGTAGATTTACTGAAAGATCATGCAATTCACTATGTGCCTGGTAAGAAACTCAAGGGGTATATATACTTGCACACACACTTTCCCAAAACTAACTTTGCTGTGTTTATATGTTAACTACCAGTAAACAGTTTCAAAAATGGAATGGATCAGGCAGAATTGCAGAGAATTATTTAATGGGTCTTTCCAAATAGGAAAACAGTTATAATCTATACTAAATAAAAACCATGAGAAGTACAGATGCTGTAAATCAGAAACAAAAACAGAAATTGCTGGAAAGGCTCAGCAGGTATGGCAGCATCTGTGGGAGGAAATCAGAGTTAATGTTTTGGGTTCCAGTGACCCTTCCTCAGAACTTCCCCAGTTTTGAGGGTCACTCAATCTGAAATGTTAACTCTGATTTCTCTCCACACATGTTGCCAGACCTGCTGAGCGTTTCCAGCAATTTCTGTTTGTTTACAATCTATACCATACTGTTATCAAAGTCTGATGCAGGTGCTGGTGGGAATTATTCTGACTTGAATGTGGGTCTGTCCATCTGGAAATGGTTTATGTTTGGGTTTGTATCAAAATGTAACTTTACAGTGAAACTTTTGAAGCTAACTTGGAAGTGTAAAGAAGTAAATGTAGTGAAGAATTAACTGGCATGAGGGTGTGATTTGAAATGTCTTTTCACTTTTGTTTTGCTCTGAGTATCAGAGTCAAGGCAGGTAAGATTTGACTTTAAGTGCAATCTGTCTGGAAATTGTGCAATAAAATTCTGGTGTTTTTAGGAAGTTGTGGTCAAGCCTCTGTCCAAACTCAATCTATGAACACAAACATGCAATCTTCCATGGACCAGCACAATTGGGCTGTCTAATAGATGTGATTCCTCATTATCACTGTATTTAAAGAAAATCGTTGATACATGTAAGAATGAAAACCTGGTGTTGTTTTATGAATACAGTAGAAAATGGATCTACCACAGAAAATTAAATATTTTAAAAAGTCTAATTGAACACTTGAATAATCCAATTTTAGATCATGGTTACTGACTTTAAAAGCTATACAAAGCTACTGATTAATTTCATTGGTGAACATTAGTCAGTTTCGTGGTAAGTTAATTTTTAAAACTTTTTATCAAATGTCTGTGTTTCTAAAAGTCACCAAATTTTAAGTGGGAACTTAAAAGGTTGTAAAAATGTATAATTGCCAAAAGATGTGCATACTCTTATTATAAAATGGGGCATTATTCTAAAACATTATTATAAACTGGGGCATTATTATAATCTGGGGCATTAGCAGAATTGTGGGAGAGATTGGTTTTGAGTGTATATTATTAACATTGAAGATTAACATTGAACAATTTATACTTAACATGATTTGCAGTTAACATTTTCTAATCTTTTGCACTGGTTTGACTATCAGGAGCAGATTTGTTCCGATTAACAGAAACTCTCGGCTGCAAGTCAGTTTGGATGTAAAGAAGTTCCTGCACTCTTGATACGGCAGTAATGTGGAACTCTCCATTTTGCAGTCCAGTCATTCTGCTTACTGCTCTGAGACACTTCTAATGTTGCCCCAATGTTGGTGTTATGTACTCATGTAAAAGTGGGTGAGACTGTTCAAACTTGTTTCACATTAAGGATGGGTGACCCCCATTCAGGTTTCTATCTGATGTCTATTTGGCTGTCTGACCGTGTACTGACCCTTTTACATATTGCTGATGCTGGGTGAATTAAACATTCAAGATGGACTCCCAACACTCATCAGTGGGAGCTTGCCACTGAGGGGATAGAAATTATCATGGTGCTGCCACAGGACATTCATTGAAGCAATTGAAATATTGAAAGGGTTTACACTTCTAAACCTGGCGAATTTTGCACTGACTCTGGGTAATTGGGTACCAAAGTAGCGATAATTATCATTCCCAATCATTCTTTCCAGTTCTTCCCTTCCATTGACAATACAGAGACAAAAACAGCAGGAAGTTTCCAGAGATGAAAGTACCGTGCAAAACTCTCATCATCATTTGCATGAGGCAGTGTTGAAAATACAGATGCCATCAATAAAGGATTGATGCAATCGATAAAGGGTTGCTGGGCACAAGGCATTGAAAATCTCAATGGCCAATATTAAGTACAGGTTTTGGAAATATTTATCTGTTCCTTCAGTTCCTTCCAAAATCCTGGAACATCCTGCCGAATGTAATTTTGGATGATCTTGTACCATACGAACTGCAGCAATTCAAGAAGGCAGCTCACCATCACCTTCTCAAGAGCAATTAGGGATGGGGAATAAATATTGACCCAGCCAACGGAACCAACCTCGTATGAATGAATAAAGAGAGAAAAGGTCAGTGTCCTCTACCTCTCACAGAATCATTTACATCCAAAAGATAGAGAAAATGTGCATTCTGTCTCAGAACTGGAATTGAATTTATATCCAGGTTGTAACAACAGCATGCTGACCCATCACACAATTGCAGAATTTAAAACAGTACACAGCATCTGAACCACAGTCGTATCCAGAAGGGACTGTGATGTAGTGAACACACATCATTTAACTATTCAACATCTATGATATAGCAATAGCCAGAATGAAAAGAATCATGTTATGATAGCATTAACAGGATGGCATCAGAGTGCTATTGAATGGTACAAGGGTTGCTGCTGCTCCTTTGTACAACCTGGATCTGTGCAATAATGGCAAGAGTATAATTCTCCCCATCTCTGAATTTCAAGTCTCAAATGAAAAATAAAAGGCTTGGTGAACAGTACTGCCACCCAGTACATCCTGACAAGTTCATAGCCGACAGGCAAAGCATCACTTACCTCCCAACTTCTTCTTGCACGGACGGTAGTGGTTCAAAACGGTAGCTCTCACCACACCACTACCATCTCAAGGGCAATTAGAGATGGGCAGTAAATGCTGGCCTAGCCAATAAGAACCATGACCGCATTAAAGTTTAAAAGTTAAGAAAGCACAGGTGTCACACCTGCTCCCATATAACTGAAGAAGTCATTCTATGATTTGCATGGACCTTGATTACAAGCTGCAGAGCAATTCAGAATCAGACAGTACTGCAACTTTGCTGTGAATATAGTGATAATTTCCAAGAACTAACAAGTTATACACTCTAAAATACTTCAACTTACTGCTTGCTCGGGGTAAGAGAAGGCAGAACCAGTTTACTTTTAACAGTAGAGAATTTTGTCTCACTTCACTACTGATAGTTGTCTACCAGCCAAAAGATTAAGCCTCATTTGTTTCAGTTGTAAGATAAACAATAATAATGAATATACAATAATTCACCAAAAGTTAAATATAGTAAGTTTGCTGTCTGCATACTGATACAAAAAACAGTGAATATTGTTTTACAGCAAGTGTTCCTATAAACAATGCAGAACAGTGTTTTAAGCACTTTAAGATGTCCTGAATAACACAAGAATTAATTCACAAGTCACAATGAATTATGGGCAGTTTTGGCATTGTAAGTGAATACCAACACATAAACAATTTTTAGAAAATTAAGGGAGAAAAAGCAAAGGTGTTCATGAATGCATTCACGTAGCAGAGCCAACAAGCGACCAATGAGATCCTTTTCTTTACATTGCTGGAACTCTTTCTCTCTACTCACAATACTCATAGATTATACGTGTCAGCCCACATTCTCAGATTCTGAATTTGTGTGCACATTCAGGTAGGTCACTAGAGTGAAAAATGGTATTCCCTATGTCAGCTATTCCCTACATACGAATTCATATCACCCTGGAGGCATACTACTCGACCTAAATACACCATACACCATGTGTGATACAACCAATGTACTACTGAGTAACTTATGCTCCGAAAAAGTTAAATAGTGCAAGGTCTACTGGCTTATTTGTATTAATTATTTCATATATTTACATAAAGAAAATGAAACTGAGACCAGGACTAAAGGGCAGCCTCTCAACATCTAGTTTGTATGTTTTAAATGGAGCAGAATTATTAAGAGCTGATTATTAATTTATCTGTAATAAGTCAAAGATAAAGTAGAATAAATTAGTGATTAAATGAAAGATCAAGATCATGTTTAATTAAAGAACTTGCAACTCCACAACATCACAGCAAAATTATGCATGATTATGTCATTTGCGATACCAAGAACAACTAAGTGACCAATTTGTGCAGTTCCAGCTTCCTGTTGATGAGATTGGGATTATGACATTTCTAATATAGTGCTTTAATTCTCCTTTCAACGGACCTGGGGAAGGAAGCTGTCCCATTTCCCATTGACCTTGATTTAATTAATCCAATGTTTCCTCTGGCAAACTTTTGTGCTTGTTCTGTTGCTTCTCTCTGATGATACTCTGAGATGGCCTCTGTCTACGATCCAACATCCACTTACTGGACTATATTCACTAAAATCAACAGCCAAGTTACTCCCATCAGCACCACAATTCCACTGAGACTGAAAGGTTAGAAAGTAACAGCACCATTAGGCATGGGCTGTAAGTCTCTCTGCAAGTTCTTCATGTTAAATAAAGACTCTGCAGTTCCCTGTAAGTGTATGCAGTAAGTGCTGGATCACACATAGCTAGTCAGGTTCATTAGCACAAAAATAGCAAGCACTCTAGGATAATCATGTAATTGGCACAGTGTGTGGGACACGCACTCAAACAGACAAAAAGAAACTGATGCCTGCAACTGCCCGACAAGTATCCAAATGCCAGCCTTTTTTTCTGAAATGATAAGAATTAGAACATAATATCTTAAATCAAATATATTTACAGCAACAACCTAATCATGAACGTATTGTAAACATAGTAAAAAATAATACATTTCTAATTACAACAAAAAGTCAATTTCTCAAGGAACAATTGACATTAAAGCAAAATCAATGGTTTATAATGACATTTTTTAAAAAAAAGTCTTCACTAGCTATCTATATTAGGAATTGCTGGGGAAGCCCAATAGGTCTAGCAGCAGAACTGAAGAAACATTAACTCTGTCTCTCCACAGATGCTGCAAGACCTGTTGAGTTTCTCCATAAACTCGTTTCTGTTTCTGATTTCTAGCATTCACAGTCTTTTTTATATCTATCAAGTCACTGGAAAGAATTGCCTACTTTCATAAGGTGGAATTCCTTGCAGTTGATGGGTCTGTATGTGCCAGTAATAATTTTCTGCACTTTGGGAAAAAGCTGCAACCCATCCAAAAGGCTGCACAGCATTCTTATCCTTTTCCAACTATCCACAAAGTATCAACATTGTGTCTGTTGGAACTCAATTCTGCTGGCCACCTGAGCTTTACCTATTTATTGTTACTCATATACAAAGGGTGAAGAAGGAATGATAATTGATTGTTCTCTTTGGCAACAGGCCAGGAAATCCCAGAAGGAATGGTGAAACCTCAAACCTTTGGTATCACTCTCCATCACAATTTTGTTGGATTTTGGCCAGGGTTCCAAAGAAGAATTCCCATCAGAGTTTTGCCCTCGAAATTAAAGGTCATTGTTTTGCCATTTGGTTTTCAAATCCCTCTTTTCCTTTGTCACTGGTCAGTCTCATGTATAGCTGAGTAATATGGATTCAGGAGGTTCCAGGTGCAACATATAGTTCATTATGAGTCTGAAACAAAAAATAGAAATTGCTGGAAAAGCTCAGCAGGTCTGGCAGCATCTAGTGAGAGAAATTGGAGTTAACGTTTCCGGGTCTAGTGATCCTTCCTCAGTTCTGGAGTTCTGAGGAAGGGTGACCAGACCCGAAATATTAATTCTGATTTCTCTCCGCGGATGCTGCCCGACCTGCCGAGCTTTTCCAGCAATTTCTGTTTTTGTTTCTGATTTACAGTTCTTTCGGTTTTCATTCTGAGTCTGAGCTGGAATGGGAGCAGTTAACTTTACAATTAGCCTCTGCATATCTGGAGGAAGAGGAAAACCTAATTCAGCTCGATCCCATTCCTGACCAATGCCCAAAATATGATGTACATTGCAAATACAACCTGCTAATTAAGGAGGCCAGTGCTACACATAGACCAGACTTATAAAAATTGGTTTTGTGGATCAGAGAGCCCTGGGCAACCTCCATGGACATCGTCCGTGTCCTCTCGAGAAAGCTCGGAAAGGAATGTTAAAGATGTGTCGATAAATAAATTGGTGAAAAAAAACTGACATAAGTATTTTATATGTGCACAGATTAATAAATATTAACTAGCTTGGGTTTCATTGTGTGTGGCATTTAGAATCAACAGTGCATTTCGATCATACTAATAACTGCGAGAGCCACACTGCTAACAAATCAGTTGGAGTTGGGCACCTTGCCACTTTGTCCTTCCACTTTGCCGCTGCCCTGCAGGATTTGGTTAAAAGGAAAGTAAGTGACTGCAGGCAACACGGTTACACACTGTGGCGCTGCACTCGTTCAATCCTTGCGATGAATAGCCAGCGCAAGTTGCACCAGTTTCTGGCCATTCCCCGGGCACGGACACGGCTTGTCCCGCCCTGTTGTTTCCTGTGGAAGCGTACGGGGAACAAACTCGAGGTGTTTTTGTTTTCTCTTTCCCTCTGCACCCTGAGCAGGCAGGGCGAGTCGGCGAATAGTCAGCGCCATGCATCTCACTGGCCGCATTTAATGATATCAGAAGGAGGGATCCCAGCACAGATGAGACAAACATTAAAATATGGGGTCACACCTCTTGGGCACGGATCCATACAGATCTCCGACAGTGCCTAATCCTCATTAAAAGAGAACTGGTGCATCAAAGAAACAGCGCTCGCTTCAAGGGATCAGGGCCACTGCTGAAAGAGCCGGCCCTGGTCTGCGGCTGCTGCCGAGCAGCACAATGTAATTTATACCCAGCAGCAGGAGCAGGGGTCAATAGTTTTATATTAATGGTGATCACAATGGCTCCAAGTCGTGTGTTGGAAATAAGAATCGTACACGGCAGCGAGGCACGCTCTCTGGAAGGAGATGAGCTGTGGCTACATTTCCTCATGACTCGCCTGTGATCAGCTGCAAATGTATGTGCCAAAGCGAAAAAAAAAACTCCACAGAAACAGCGCTTCGGAAAGCATTATTAGATATTCAACAGCTTGAGAGTTGTGCTGCCATCCTAACTGGAGAAATGAGCGGGGCGGTCGGGGTTCCTGCGGTTTAACTCCCCCCCCCCCCCCCCCAAAAAAAAAACAGCAATTGGTGTCGGAATCCTGATTTCAAAATTAGGAGCATACAAAAAAAAAGAAATCACACGTGCTTTTACAGTCAAATTTTATGTAACAAATTGGATCAAAATTCTGGAATTCCCTCCCTCGGGGCATTTTGCAGGTCGACCTACAGCACATGGACTATAGCGGCTCAAGAAAGCAGCTTATCAAGGGTAACTTGGGGCAGGCAATAAATGCTGGCCCAACCAGCAACACCCACTTCCCATGAGTGAATTAAAAAAATACTTAATTTACACTGGAATGAAAGCAAAATGCTGCAGATGCTGGAAATCAGCAGCTAACACAGAAACCACTGCAGAAACTCAGTTCAGAAGAAGAATCAGACAAGACTAAAAACGTTAACTCTTTCAGACCTGCTGAGTTTCTCCAACAATTCTCTGCACTTACTTTATACTACATAACACATGACTTTCCACTCAGAGTTTTGCCAGTTGTCATCCTCCCCAAGACCCAATCAACAGAATTCTCCCGAAAAAAAATGGTGAAATACTGCGGATGCTGGAAGCAAACACTGAAATGCTGGAGAAAATCATCGGTGTGAGAGGAAAACTGAGTTAACATTTCCAGTCCGGTATGCACTTAGGACTGAAAAGGATTGGAGAATGAGTTTTTTTTAATGCTGTTGACAGAGAGGTATATGAGCAAGTGGAAGAGATGGTGAGGGTGCCCAGAGCAAAGATAAATGTTGATTGTGATTAAAATGGAGGAAAGGGGTCATTCTCTGAAGTGGTTGAAATCAACTGTTGAGTCCTGAAGGTGCAAAGTGAGTGTAAAGCAGAAAGCAAGGTGTTTTCCTCCACTTGTGTTGAGTTTTATTGGAACACTGGCCATAATGAAATAGTCAGCATGGGAGCAAAATGACTTACTGAAACACTCCTAGTCTGGGTTTATTTCTTTTTAAAATATATAAAAAAAACTACAGATACTGAAATCTGACGTAAAAGCAGAGAGTGCTGATGAAACTGAGCAGGTCTCTCTGTGGAGATGAAAATAGTATTAACTTTTCAAGTCTGATATGAGTTGTATTGGACTCAGAGCTTTGACTCTGTTTCTTCCTCCGCAGATCCTACCAGAATTGCTGGGTTTCCATCACTTTTTGTTTTTATTTCACATGTTTTTCTCTCCTGTTTATCTGGCTTTTAATGCAACTGTGCCTCTCACTCTCACCATTCCTTCTAATGGAGAGTTTCATACATATTCTATGAGGATGTTTCTCTGGAATTATCCCCAGTTGCATTGGTATGTAACCATTATTATCCCTGTCAATGTTGAAGTTAGTGAACCCAAATGAAGAACATTTCAAAAATAGAAGCTGAGTTTTTCCAGCAACTTCTGTTTTGTTTCTGATTTGCAATATATTCAGTTCTTTTCATTTTTATTTGGAGAGCGTTTTATCTGCTACTGACTTCGACATATCTGAGCCAGAAAAAGGGAGGATTTATACAAACGTGAACTCACACTCCCAAGAACTTGACAATCAATGGCATTACCATTGTTGAATGCCTACTACCAACATCCTGTGTCTTATTATTGACCAGCAACTGAACTGGACTAGTCAAATAAAGACTGTGACTATACATGCAGGACGGATGTAGGAATGCTGGACAGAGCAACTCTCTTTCTGACTCCCCAAATGGATGGATGCAGCTCCAACAAGACCCAAGGAGTTTGACAGCCTCCAGGTCTAAGTAGCTGCTTGATTACCACTACATCCAGAAGCATCCACTCCCTCCATCACCAATGCTCAGTAGCAGTAATGTGTGCCACCTAGAAGATGCACTGCAGAAATTTACCAGCACCGTCTAAACCCACTTCCATCTAGATGGACAAAAGCTTGGGAACACTGTTACCTGCAAGTTCAAATCCAAGCCACTCGCCATCCTGAGTTGGAGTATATCACTGTTCCTTCACTGACACTGGGTCAAAATTCTGGAATTCCCTTCCCAACGGCATTGTGGGTCAACCTACAGAACATGGGCTCATCACCACCTTCTCAAGAACAACTAAGGACAGGCAATAAATGATGGCCCAGCCCAGATCTGCTAAATTAATTTTAAAAAGGTACTAGTTTCCTGGTAGCAGTAAACATGCTGCGTGAGGACAGAATTGTACTTGATCGTGATAGCTGCCACAGTCAAATAGTTATTGCCCAATTACTCCCTGAACAATAGTTATTTGGCTGAAATCCTGCATGGAGAGTGTGCTGCTGGAAAAGCACAGCAGGTCAGGCAGTATCCAAGGAGCAGGAAAATCAACGTTTCAGGCAAAAGCCCTTCCTCAGAAATCTTGCGTGACCAGGACACCTGGTGTACTGTGCTCAAGAAAAAGCAATGCCTTCATGTGTGGAACAACTGAAAGTTTGGGGAGAAATCATTGTTGTACTTTTTATCCTCTTGGAAAGCACTGTTACCCCTGCTTTTCTATTACTGAACTAGATGTCTTGACAGTGATTCACGTATGAAGCAACAGTATTCACAATGTAAGTTTCAGTGTGTCTCCCAGTCCATTATATAACCTCAATGACAACACTAGCCCAGCTGATGATATCACCGTTTAAACAATTAACAGTGTACATCAACAATGTTTAGAAATATGAAAAATTATGTTAAAGGGAGAGAACAATTCTGTTTAAGTTAAAAAGTTGCTATGGAGGACATTCCTCTTGAAGAAACTTCCACAAGTAGTGATGGATGGATTATATGCTGATATCTTTATTATAGAACTCCTTTCCCTGAACTGCAGAATACATCAGCTAGCACCCAATGATCACAAAGAAAAACAGCAATTTTTGGAAAAGCTCAGCAGGTATGGCAGCATCTGTGGAAAGAAAGCAAAGCTAATGCTTCAGTCCAGTAGTGTTCCTTCTTCAGATCACAATACACAGAACACATTAATCACAATTCAAAGTGCCGTTTTTGTTTTTCAAAGTGTGAAAACTTCTTAGTCTCAAATAAAATTAAAACTAAGTTTCAATTAAGATAATTATCATGTGCTGAAAAGCAATATTGGGCATCACGATGGCTCAGTGGTTAGCACTGCTCCCTCACAGGGCCAGGGACCTGGATTCAATTCCAGCCTTGGGTGATTATCTGTGTGGACTTTGCACATTCTCCCTGTGTCTGTGTGGGTTTCCTCCCACAATCCAAAGATGTGCAGGTTTGGTGAATTGGCCATGAAATTGTCCATAATGTTCAGGGATGTGTAGGTTAGGCACATTAGTCAGGGGTAAATGTAAAAGAATAGGGGAATAGGACTGGGTGGGTTACTCTTTGGAGGGCCAGTGTGGACTTGTTGGGCCACATGGCCTGTTTCCACTCTGTAGGGATTCTAATAATAACATGCATGAAATAAAGGGTGCATTAGTCTTTTGACTTCAAACTATCAGCAAGTACATACAAAGATACATTTCTTAAAGTCTCTCAGCATCTTCTCCCTTTTTATAGTTTTATCAACCCAAGCACTTATAACTTGTACAGAACAGAGAAAGAAAACAAAGACACAGGACATTCCACATATATCTTTCACAATCATTGTTTCCTGTCTCATTGTATCTATTGGGTCCATTATAACCTCACTCAATGATATTGTTGCACTAGCATTATCAAAAAAAGAGACTACCATAGTTTCCTCTGAAGTATTTTTCTCTTTCCTGTGTTTATATTCAATTTATACATGTTTGGTTCTAATATTAATTAAATTGTTCTGATTGTCTTTCGATATATTTGCTTGGCATACCTCACTGGCCAGTATTCATAAATCAATGCTAATGTATGCTGCATGCAAAATCCAATACAATTATTATTCACATAGCTGGCAAGTGTTTACACTTATGTTTAAAATGCTAATGCAACTTGTTTGTGGGCAATCTTATTTATTGGACAAAGATGTAAACGCCAGCTGAGCTGTGATGTTATTTCACAGAGTGAGCACTAGATGGCACATAACCTTCAAGAAGCTAAAGCTAGTGGATGGAGGGTTTGGTAGGAGGGAATCAAAGCCTCATTACTTTATTTTCACAGATGGGGACACATCACCAATGTTTAGCTGGGAGCTGATGACAATTACATCATATGTCACAGGCAGGTTGACTGCTGCTTGGCATCAGGATTCACACTTTCAATACTGAGTGTTGGTTTTAATTCTGAACCACCATTCTGTTTTTGAAATTGCTCCAAATTCTTTCAATTTCAAGTATATAATGTAAACTCACAGTAAATTAATACTCTGATTCAATTCAAAATGTTCAATCCAACTGATGATTTGCAACAATACGATTGAATGCAAATCTGAGAACAAACAAAGCAATAGGTAAGCTTCCTTAATCTTTTATGAAACCAAAACTTTGCGTATGCATGAAATATAAAATAAAAACAGAAAACACTAGAAATATTCACCAAGTCAGCCTTCTCTGGAGAGAGAAACAAAGTTAATGCTTCAGGTCTTTTGTCGGAACTAGGAAAAATTGGAGATGTGATTGGTCCGAAGCATGTGGGGGTCTGGGAAGGGGTGGGGGAAGACAATAAAATTAGCCCATCAAAGAGAAGGTCTGCTGTATGGTGAAATTCAGATGACAATTATGGAAAAAGATTGGCTGTGTAAGATCAAAGGGAGTGGTTATTGGAAAAGAAACAAAAGATGTGTCTAGAGAAGGTGTGAATGGCAGAAAGATTGAACAGCTGCTGTCCAGAAGTAAAAGGAAGAGAAAAATAAGATAATAAAACTGACTAACAAAGGATAGGGAGAAAGAGAGAAAAGTGTCCCATCGGTGTAAGGTTTGAGAACTAGAGTTCACAGATGTAAGATGAATGGCAAAATATCTAAAGGTGACATGAGGAATATCTTTGTTACTTAGTGAATGGTTAGGATTTGAAATGCACTGAGTATGGCAGAGGGAGATTCAATGTGACCTGGGTGATCACCCATCTCATATTTTATAGGATTGTCCCATACTTTTAATATTTACCCCCTCCCTATTCCATACAAACTCTCCCTGGGTTGACAATTGTTCCATATTCTGCAGCCTTGCCAGACTGGAACTCTGAAATCCAGAAACAGCAGTTGTCCAGAATTCTTTACAACCAAATGGCAATTTTGACATTCACCATTTGTGGCTCTGCAACTGTGCTGAGCACACTGAACCAAAATAAAAATATGAAACTGAAAATGCTGCAGAAATTCAGCAGATCTGGCACTTTCTTGGATTCGAAACATTAACTCTGTATCCATCTCCACAGATGCTGCCAGATTTGCTGAGTTTCTCTAGCATTTTCTGATTTATTTTGAATCCCCAACATTGGCATTTGTTTTTATTTCACTGAATCAAACTTTGTTGTTCTGTTGTACAAAGTTGTGGTGTTAGAGGGGTTAATGTTTCATGTTACATTTGCTCCATCCATTCTACAGATGTCACTCAGTCTGAGAATGGAGACAAGGAATACCATACCAGCTTTTGAATGGTGCAAGTATATTTATGTCAGCTCTTAGTAAGTATGCCTGATCAAATGAGGTTCTACTTATTGCTATCATGCAATAAACCTTCTTGTTCTTTAAGAATTGTACCTGTCCTGTGGATACAGTATTGAACTATAAACACTACCATTGATCACTAAGTAGACCCAAGATGAAACCAAAGTGAACCACACTTAGTCAGTACCACTTACCACAAGTTACCAGAAGAGTTCATTTGAGAAGATGCCATACTGCCTGCCTATTCTGTGTGAGGAGAGGGAGGAAGAAGGGCAAATTACTAGGTGTGTGAGGAAGACAGGGACGAAAAGGTCCAACAATTCTGCTATGCCTTGGTGCCTTTTCCCTTTCTTCCTCTTGTGCAGGTTCACTGGGCTGCTGCCAGCAGGCACCAGGAAGACAGTAATCATCGGGATAATGGGGCCAGTTACATTTATAGATTGCATGCAAATTATTTTTTCTCATTAAGATGAGAACTTTCTCTCCTCAACCCCACCCACACCCCTCCACCCACCGCTTCACTCCTATCACCCTCCCATTCCCCATTCTCTCCTCAACATTACACTCTTTTCTCTCCCATCCCCAGCAACCCTTCATAATTCCTGCTATTCTCTGCCATTTCCTTCTCGCACCTAATCCACATACCCCCTTATTGTATCCTTTAAACGTTGGTCACTCTGATTATGACTTTCAAAGGGAATTTAGTACCTAAAGAGGAAGAAAAATGCTGGTGGGAGTCAGACCAGCTGAGTTCCTCTTAGAGAAAACTGGCCTGGACACACAGAATCAAATTGGTTTCATTTGCAGTGTCATCATTCTATGATACTGCATGTGAGGGTGGAATGCACAAAACTGGACCTTTCTCAGTCTGAATGAACTTATGGCCTGGAATTGTGAAAGGAATACGTTCCAAAGTAGCTTTTCAAAAACAAGTTGCTAAAATGCAAGAATACATACAAATTATCTCCTCTAGCTCCAGAACTATTGTCAAAGACATGTTCACAAAATGCAAGTTCTACTATAACAGATAAAAAGGATTAAGATTGTAACAGAGAATAAATTCCACAGTTCCAACGTTAATAACTGTTTTGATAGCAACATAATTTTGACAATAATTCTGAAGTTATCACCATTTTGGTTCAGTTATTTGTGTAATTACATTATATTTTCTCTCTATTCCCTTTTTTCATTATTGTCGACACACCCATTGCTCCTGTCAAGGCATTAGGATAGATCACTTTACCCAAACGAATGTGAATGCCATTCTACAGGACATGACTAGGCTGGACTAAAGTGAACCTGCCTCTACTTCACAGCGCCCCTCACACTATGGATGTGTCATCAGGGGAGTTGAGGGGAGGGGGAGGTTGAAATGGCTGCCAACCAGAAGGTGGAGTTGACTGGAGTGTACAGACCATAGATGTTCCCTGAACCGGTCCCCAAGTTTACACTCGGTCTCTCCGATATAGAGGAGGCCACATCGGGAGCAATAGAAGCAGTAAATTAGGTTAGCCAAGTGTCTGATTGACTCAGCATATGCTGGGCCTTCCTGAAAGCTAGTGAAAGGGACAATTGGTGACTCTGTAGCCAGTGGCTGAGAACTCCTGTTGCCTCCACTGATTTTATAGTCTGCTGTTTTCATGGTCAGCATTCCTTGATTCAAGATCCTTATGCATAGAATCAATTTCTAAACACAGGATTTCTATATTACTTCTCGATGCAAAATCCATCCAAGTAAACTGCAGAGAGCAGATCATGTAATGACACACTCATTTTGCAATTTCCAAGATTTTTGCTTTGCTCAAAGTGAGCATCTCTACTGTGATAACTTCCCCAGCACCTCCTCAAGCCTTCAAGTCCTGTATAAAGTTTAACAGAGTGTAGAGTAACTCTGCTAAACAACAACACTGCTTCTCACAGCAAGCTGGGCACTCACTTCTTTCCCATGAACCTTAAAGATGTCCTTGGTAGACTCATGTTTTCTTTCACTGCAATTTATTTGTCCCCTGCAACTTCTTCCTGTGCCCCATTTTTTCATATTTTGCCAATTGGCTTGCAAAACAATTGCAGATAAATAATTTTACATTTACAATACCACATTGTAGTAAACATTAAATGAGTAGGAAATGGTCATTTGACAATCAAGCTCATCTTGCTATTTAGTTTCCACTTTGATACTATATCCCTCTGCTCTGTGATAATTTGGAAATCTTACATTTCCTTTCCTAATACCTCAAAAAGGTCTCCAAATTTTCCCTTTTCTTTCTTCCTTTCATATTTTGAAAACATTGATTTATACCAATGTACACATTCTTTTGATATCTTGTCTGGCAGCTTTTCTGTAAATTTAGTGTGCTAAAAGGGTAATAAATATGTCCCAGAAAAAAAAATTGCTGGTGAAACTCAGCAGGTCTGGCAGCATTGGTGGGAAGAAAGCAGTAACGCTTCTGATGAACAGTCGTTGAACTCAAAATGTTAACTCTGCTTTCTTCTCAGAGATGCTGCCACATCTGCAGAGTTTCACCAGCAATCTCTTTTTTGACCAGCATCTGCAGTTCCTTGTTTTATTTTAGTAATAAGTATGTCATTGGCCTCCATTCCCAGTCCCTGCTCACACACTCGCACTTTCAAAGTTATTAGACATTAAAATCAGAAACCTGTCCTTTTTTACTCTTTTATAGGTAACCTGGGATCTCCCTATCAACACCCTGACAGAAATCAGCTAACACAACACCAGCATGGAACTGAACATTTCATGTGCCTAGTTTATCTAATGTGCCATTGTAGATATCTAAAATCTATATTTTTAATTCTTTATTAGATTTTTAATCAATATGGCAAATTTAGGGTTTTGGGGAAAAGGCGGAAGTAGAGTTGAGGGTCATCAGCTCAGCCATGACCTCATTGAGGCAGAACACACCCAGTGGGCTGAATGGCTTACATATGCTTCCATATCTTATCATCTTTCATTCCTTGGGTTAAGTTGGCATGGATCTCATAAAGTCAACACATCTAAGGGATCATTTTTATTTTCACTGTAATGACATGAAATTTGGGAGCATTCTAAAAATAAGTAATCTACTCTGCCACTTCATAACCCAGGTGAAAGTAAAAATTACTCACCAAATGTATAACACTTATTTGTAAAATTAAGTTTAGCTTATGTCTTCCAGAACTTACAATTTATTATTCAGCCATACAGTTTTGAAAAGTATTGCCATTATATTTAGTAGCCAACTGAGCTTTAAATATTATTCAACTGTATTTAATGTGGTTTTATAAAGTAATCCTATTACAAACTGTGTAACTGTTGCAATGTTTTGGGAATGTAGAAAGGTGTAGGAATGTAAAAGTCCATTAAGGACAGTCTCAGCATTAAGTTGTACATCATCTTGTCCACCCCTGCTCATGATCAAATTATTAAATACTTTCAGGATAAGAAAAGACTGCTATTGTAAGCTTTGTACAAGAAGCGGGAACAATCACTGTGTTGGATGGTTTTCACAAATTCCCAGAAACTAAGCAGGTAACAATGCCCCTTTTAAATCTGGTGCTGGTCTAAAATGAAATGCTGAAGTCTCACTCCGGCATGTACACAAGTGGAGAATACTCATCAGAGTCTGTTTCTCAGTGACAATTAATGGTGTGCACTGAACCAGAGCTGATAACTGACCATTGCTTGTGCAGCTGTGTCTATTGCTACAGAATGGGCACACTGTGAAAGAGAGCCTCCCCTCCTCCACCTCTCTCAATCCCTGTTTCCCACATGTTAACAGTCTCTGTCACCTCCAGCACTTTTACTGACCCATGTTGAGCATTAGTAAAGGATGATAAGTTTGCTGCCTTCGTCCTTGTCCTAAGGGGCTGTACATTATCCTATCAAACATCAGTAGCCATTTCTCCAGGAAATTTGTCAACCTAAGAGGGCTTTTAAGACAAATGAAATGGGCAACAACTTTTCCAATGTAATTTTTTTCCCAAAGAATTGGATGAAGATTTTTTTTGTACGGTAAGAGTAATAAGTAACCACCTGAGACTGGGAGCAATGTTATTAAATTTAAAATGACAAGTCTCTTTTTCCAGTGTACTTACTGTGTATTTCGATAAGGAATTCCTTCATCTTTTCTTTATATCAATTTTTGTCAATTTTACATTTAGAAATTTTTAAAAACTATTCTGCAAACAGAAATCATTATTATTTCTCTATTCCATTTATGTTCTTCAAGTAACCCATGTTCGTAAACTCTCCATTAGAGCAGTACATTGTCAAGTAGTATATGCTAATGTTGTACAATAATTGTCCAACAATTAGTCCAACTATTAATTAACTGTAAATTTTGTGATACAACATTATAATCAACAAGAATGTATACACAGAACATTCATCTTAAGAGTATCATAAATTGTAACTTCTGTGAATCTTGACTGAGTTAGGTTTTCCTTCGTGTGGAGTTTGTGCTCATGTAGCACTTCTATTTTGAGTACACAATACATCCTAACTTATTTATAACATACCCACAATTTTCATGATAATAGATTATAACTCCAGATGACCTACATACTGAACTTTTAATTGCATCATGTGTTCTTTGATAAAAGGAGATTGAGTCAAAACATGACAGACAATGACTGTCGAGGGAAATATGGAATGTTACACCTGTAGAGAGTCAGGAGCACTTCAAGTGGAAAGTCTATAAAGCTATAAATAGAAGCTGATTACCTAACCCTCTCTCAGTTGGATGTCATCTCCTACAGGTATGTTTGTGCTTCATCTTTCAGAGAAGTCCAAAAAAAAGGTTTAAAACTGACTGCAACCCCTGGTCTGTGTGTATTTGTGTCTGACGTCCTAGTGTGTGAACTAATGTGTGCTGTGCATGTTACAGTTTGAGAACAGCCAGTGGAGACCCCTATACTGCAGGCAAAAAAAAGGAAAATTTCTCTCACTGTGAATGCTCACTGTTGAAAGAAACCAGGACAAACAAATTTAAATTGATCTGAAAAGTCAAGAACCTCAAATTAACCGTTCAACTATCAGTGCCGATAGTCCAGTAACATACACCATAACTTTATTTTTATTAAATCAAGGGATGTGGGCATTGCTGGCTAGGTCATCATTCATTGCCCATCCCTAATTGCCCAGAAGGCAGTTAAGAATCAACTGTGGGTCTGGAGTCACATATAGGCCACACCAGGTAAAGATGACAGTTTCCTTCCCTAAAGAACATTAGTGAACTAAATGGGTATATTATTCTCAATTGTTCACTATCTACCTGCGCTTCCTGAATGACTCAGAGACTGATCATATGTATCTTATTAACCTTTGCCCTGAGTCCTAATCCCTTGATCTTAAACTGTGGGCATGTGTTTTGCATTATTATTTCACGTCTTGTTTATCAACTAATAATTAACAATCAAGTCCAACTGGTTCCATTAAAACCTAAATACATTTGGTCTAGTAAAAAGATATCCACAGGGAGGAGACCTTTCTTATAATAATCTTGTGACCAACTGAAGAGATGGGTGAAGAAGGACGGAAAGCCAGTCCATCCGTCATCACCGAAGAACTTGATGACTTGGGATGTCTATCTCCAACTAAAACAAAATGGGGAACCTTGCCCGGGACTAGTCAAAATACAACATTCCCATACAGAAATTTTGCTCCTGTAGCATATGTACCACTCATATCCGATTTTAAAAACTATCTTAAGCTTCAATTCCAGAATAATAACCTGTATTTGTGGAAATATTCTGTATACTGTAGAACCTCGATTATCCGAATGAGCCAGGTGGTGAGTTTCTTGTTTGGATAATTGATAGGTCAGATCATCGATCTGATCGTAAACAAGCAGTAATTTATGATTGCCGGTTATTCTACCATTTCTCGGTTACCCAGCAATGCACGTCCCAATGCCATTTAACTGATGAATGAATGCCAAGTGGCCTAATACCGTTTTTATGGGACCTTGAGATCTTGTTTGGATTCTCCGCAATTCGGATAATTGATGCTTGGAAAACCGAGGTTGTACTGTAATTTGATTAGACATCAAATTTTTTGCTTTATTCTAATGCTAATGAAGCTAAAAACTATTTAAATACAGATAAAGTGGATCTGTAAAAGATGTAAAATGAAAGTTGTGTATTTTCTTCTTTTACAAATGCATATATATCTTTATATAAACTTAAGTAAGATATCAACACATAATGTGATTTAGGTGGAAGAATTGAGCATGGAGGTCAGTGCGCCCATGCCTTGGAAGGTACTGGAAAATCCTGAGTGCCTGGAATCAGGCTTGTTAGCTCCACTCTTTGTACTTCTGTCAGTCAGCACTACAAACTGGGAGCAGAGCCTTGCATATATTTCCAACAGTATCAAGTAATAGCCTATTTGTCCTCTTCCATATGAATTCCAACAATTTTTGCTCAATGCATTGTACAGATTCCTGGATTCTAAGTGGCATCAGCAGAAAAAAAGACTTTATTGTTTCAGTTGTGTGGAAAGAAAAAGGACCTGACTGACTTGCATCTTTCTGAATTGTATTGCATCAAGAAGGAAACAAAATTCCTCCATCTGATTTTCTATGAATGTGGTTCTTGGTCTCAAAGGTACCCATATTATTGTAATGGATCAGTGCACATATTACTTTAAGGTCTCACACAATCCCATATTCTGATTCATTTCCCTGGGCTTCAAAACTATGGAAAAGAAACAAAGAGCTGTGGATGCTGAAAGTCAGAAAGAAAAACAAAAATTGCTGGAAAATCTCAACATATCCTGAAGAAGTGTCACTGGACCCAAAATGTTAATTCTGCTTTCTCTCCAAAAATGCTGCCAGACCTACTGAGTTCTTCCAGTCATTTTTGTTCAGAGCTGTTGAACTCCTTAACTGCATTTTGCTCCTATCTTTTACAGGCTCTTGAAACCCAAGTTTGGTAGCATTTCATCATTACAAGTGGATCTGCCTTCTTTCCAGTGGTGTGATGCCCTTTTCTTTGGATCAATGCTTTTTACTAAGATTTTTCCAGTAAAACAAATCATGTGTCAGGATGAAATCTAGGTGTATGTATTACAAGAGGAAATGTAGGTTGCAGGATGACTTACAAAACAGTGGAGTAGAAAAGAAAATCTTCCTTTATTTATTATAAGGTTTATCCACAATCTGTCCTCCCAGTAGGGAAGCCACAAGGGTTGCAATGCTATAGCCTTGATTCTGTAACTGTGCTTCCGTCAAGTGTGGCTCCCTGCAGTGTTCGTGGGATTGCAGTCCCACAGTTACTGGTTATGTTCAATAGGACCATGCCATGAATAACATCAATAAATTCACAAGAAAGCGAAAAGAAAAGTCATAAAATCTGAACTAATTACTCTGTCCACAGGACAGACTGACTGCAGGCACTTTATTGGGCTGTTCACAACAAATGACATGAGGATAAATATAAAAATGCAGAGTAGGGGAAATGTGCTGTGTGTATCAGGGATATGCCTTGTAATTAAGTGGGATGCATATGATATGATAATTTATATGACATGGGTGACAGTGACAACATATTATATCTCATTATTTTGCAGTGTGACATATGACATGAACATATCTTGTGTCACAGGTTTCTATTTGTCTGTATTTTTTATTCTGTCTATGTTTCATTTTAGTGAAGTTTGAAAGGACTCATTAATGTGATGCCCTGTGTGTGTGCTCATCTGTAACTAAGACGGTTAACAACCATAATATCTCACCTTCATGGATATAGTTTTGTTGAAGTAGGAGATTAAAGAGATTATTGCTATCTGGAATTTGGGATGCATATGTCAGAACTGTCTATCTACAGAGAGAACCATGGAAAGTGGAGTTATGAAATATATATTTTAACCAAAAAAAAACTGGTTGGTGCCAAGATTGGACACTTAGTTGTGGGAGGGTTTTGGGAAAGAACAGAACTCAAAATTTCTGAGTATTCAAAATTAAGTACACAATTGGAAAATGTCACACTATGTGTCAAGAGGCATTTTAAAAGAAACAACTTTGTGTAAAAAGATCATGGGGAAGTAGCTAGTTTGAAAAGTTCAGCTGTAACCTTACAACGGCATTTTTTAAACATTTCTGAGCCAGATTAAGTGAAATGTTTGAAATTGTTCTGGATAGTTTGTGGCATCTACCTTGGTAGCTGTTCTGAATATGGCCAAAGTTATTCTACTTACATTGATGATTGTTTTATTACAAGTCAAATTCCAGAAGATAATGACCTTGTAGAACATTTTCGATGTTTGACTTAAAAACAGAGATCTTCCCCACAATCACAGCTGCAAATTGTCATTTGTGTTGGCAACACGTTCTTGTATATTTTCAGTGCTGTGACCTGTATCAATACCAAGCAGTTGGTGTTGTGACCTGGGGAAGACTGATGTCAAATTTGTGCGAGTGTGATAGCTGGGATAAGAATGCTAAATTCTGAGCCATATCTCAATGCAAAACGCATTTCAGAAAGATCAAACTTCTGTCTTTGTGGAGACAGAAGTTCAGAAATAACCTTTGAAATTATTCTGAACAATAAATAAATATTTTAAAAAGCAGGAGGAGGTCTGAGAAAATATGGCTTTTGCATTTCCTATTGGCATTACTCCCAGATTAAAACATACACAATGGTTCATTTAAATATTATTTCAATTTTAATTTAGCCAGGCACACAGCCAATTGGAAAAAATAGCCGTTTTCGATCACAGTGCAACAGCCACTCTAATGCCAGACAAATAGTATCAGGCAAGGGAAAAATAATGTCTTGAAAGTCTAAAGATCAACTTTCCCCAGTTTTCCATGTCTCTTATGCAAGAATCATGTAAAATTACAAAGCTGTAAACTAGCATTAGTTTAGTACGAGATAATTGTCTCATATTATGTCATTGGCACAGGAAATGAAACTGACCTATTACCAGATCATTAGCTTGCTTTAGTAAACACTTTGTTAACCACAATATAAGTTCACACAAGGGAATTTGTTTGATATGATGCCATCCACTGAGCAGTAAGGAACAACTATACAAACATCAGAATAAACTGCTGTTAAATTATGAAATGGAAGAAAAATATTGCAGATGCTGGAATTTTGAAATGAAAATGCATTGCTGGAAACACTCAGCAAGTCTGAGAGCATGTGTGGGGAAGGATCAGAGATGACATTTTGAATCCAAAAAGACTTCTTCCGAAATCTTTGATGCATGAAGCAAACTCAATTCTATCCCCACTTTATTGAAATGTGCAGGTACAAATGTTGCTTCATTGGTCTTTGGACAGTAATCAGGAGTGGGAGCCTTCACTGATTTCTTTTCCTCTCTCCTTGAGGTACTAAGATCAATTTTAGCATCAATAACAACAGTCTGGCAGAGATCAACCAACACTGAGCGCAGATTAAATTCAGGACCTTTTTGACGGCATGCACTGCTCCATTTCCCCATTAGGCCATCTGCACGGTTTGAATCCAATGTATTAATCAGTGGGAATGATTGATTTGAGTTACACTGAAGAATTAAGTTTCTGCCATTAGGCCTTATGGAAGAAGGCGATGATGCAGAAAGTGTTGCTTCCTTTGGATAGTGTTTCAATTTCCCAAGTTATCTCCATTGGCACGATCAGGAAGCACCTGGGTAAATAGCTGTCCTGTGTGTGGGGATTGGGAGATAAATAAATGGAAAAATGGTATTTTTTTTCCAAATTTAGGGTGTGTGATTGAAATGAGTGGCTTATATCCCACAAGAGCCAGAAGGGAGGGCAATAAGCCCGATGCCTCTAATGCACCTCCTAGTGGCTGATTTCAGATGCCAGCAAGCAGATTAGCTGTGTGCTGTCTCATCTGGGGAATACTGCATGTTATGAAACAAACCGAATATTTCTTTTGAAATAAAGCAGAAAATAACTGGAAGTGGATGCAGAGAAATCATTCTTTTTTTAAAATGCTTCAGCAGTCCTCAAGGGTGCTAAGCAGAATTTGCACCTGAGATGTAAGTAAAAACAGCCCAATGTCTCCAGGAGCTAAAACTGCTTCATTGCTTCTTGTAAGAAAATTCTGGAGGTGTAATTCTTTTTGTGTGCTGGGATGTTTGATGGTTTCCGACACTGTGTGTGGAAAGGCCGTCCGGATCACTGGAAGTGCTGCCTGACATGATAAATACTTCGCCAAGAAAGGTCAAGCAAGGCAATGATAATTCACACCCTAAGGGGGTTTGAGTAAATCTTATGTAATCAAAAGCAGTAAACAGAGGGCAAAGGAACAAACACCCACATAGGCAAAGAAATAAAAAGCTCTCATTAACCCTCTGAGTACGAGTCCTAGTCTGACACAGTGGTCACTATGACACTAATTGGTTATTGACTGAATGCATAGCAGCTGAGAGGACCAAAACAGGGTGGGGGAGTAAATTGATAAAATAACTCAAATTTAAGGTGGCAGTTTTTCAATGTGGAGTGCTTCAACATTAATTTTCCTGATTTTGTTTTGGTTTGTCACCAAGTGAGGAAGATTAAAGTTTGATTTTTGACACATTTTCCCATTGCAAAAATTAAGAATGGAAACATGCACTTTGAAGGCATGCGTTCTTTTTGTTAGTTATGTACACGGGTTGGAAATCAGCAGCTATTCTGATTTGTGACAATTTGCCTCTGATTGCAATGTTTTTGTACCAGCTGCAGCAGTGAAACAGATCACTTCTGAATTGTATTTTGATGCCAAGCTCTTGAAATAACTCAAAGCAACGGCATTTTGTGTTCTGAGACAAAGGGCTCATTTTAAAAATATTCAAGGGTTTTGAAAATTTTAAACCTGGTTGGGCCCACAGAACAAATGGGGCATTCTTACCCTCATTCCTGGAAATTGGGGTGTGACCAGATATGCTAATTTCCGGTTTTAATTTGTGGAGTTTGCATTCCATAAATTGTCAAGTTTTGTCTAGAAGGACAAGAGCAGCAGATATTTGGAACAATGTAGATCCGTGACATTCCCAATCCTTACTTGAATATATACGACCGTTCCTTCAGTGCCTCTCGGTTGTTGGGGAGGTGTTGGCCTAGTGACAATATCACTAGATTGTTAATTGTGAGACCCGGGGAATGTTCTGGGGACTGGGGTTTGAATCCTGCCATAGCAGATGGTGAATTTTGAATTCAATTAAAAATACTGGAATTAAGAGTCTAATGATGACCATTAATCCATTGTCAATTGTTGGGAAAAACCTACTTGGTTCACTAATGCCCTTTTAGGCAAAGAAACTGCCATCCTTAACTGGTCTGGACAATGCATGACTCCAAACTCATAGCAATGTGGTTGACTTATAACCACACTCTTGGATGGGCAATAAATGCTGGCCTAGCCAGTGATGCCCTCATCCCATGAATGAAAAAATAAATAAAAACTGCCAGGAATTCTCTCCATAACACCCACTATACCTATGCCAAATAGATTACAGTAGCTCAAGAAGGCTGTCACCACCACTCTTTCAACTACCAAGTTCCTATTGGTCATTCAGACTGGGAGCATGACTTAGACCATTGTTGATTTCAAAGGGAGTTGCTGGAACATATTTCAAGCCATCCTGCTTTAGTTTGACTTGAGAAAGAAGAGGAGATATAGAAATATTAAAAAAAAAACTCCCAACAGCATTTCTGTAAGATTGTAATGATTATTCCAGAAATAATGTTGGAAATGCAGGGGGTGTAAGCAAAGTGAAGGCAGGTATTCACATGTGCCTAGGGGTATGCATGCCTAACATTGATTTTTAAAGAAAAATAACCTCCTCTGATCCACAGAGTTTTGTTGGGTCAACACCAAAAGTCCCAGCTATTACTACTGGGAAATGCCATATTTACACCAGTCATATTGTTCACTGGTACTTTCACAGAAGGATATGGCCAATTGATGGCTAACCTATCAGCCCAGTGTACTCATCCATCTATAGAGACCATTGGTTCCACTATCTTTGCATGTAAGTACCTCTTGAATGATTTTTCAGTTTTCTTCATGCCAGAAGACAGTTCTTGTGTAATATCTGCCATCACATGAAAGCATTGAGAGAAGGGCCAGCAAGATCTTACTCAGAAGCATGATGGGAAAGTGACCATCTCAAATCAGCTAGAAGCAGAACTGTATTGGAAAGTGGAAGACCTTTAGTAGAAATGACATATTATAGCAAATAAGAAGTGCATGAAAAAACAGAAAGAAAACAAGGAAATGGATACAAGAAAATTTTCAAAAATTACAAGTCTAAATTTAGCTGTAATGTTTTACTTCAAAGAAAAATTTGGGAAATTCTTACCTTGATATTTTTCAACCAGTCACATATTTCAAGTCAATCACTGACAGATTGAAAACACGTTTCACAAAGTACTGGTTATTGTGAAATCAAGCATTAAAAAAACATACTTAGAAATTAGAAAGAAAGTATTCTGACCATACTCAAATAGTAGCAGTCAGTCTCACATTAAAATGATACACAAGCTACCAGAGGATCTGTATAGGTTTCCAACACAATCACACAAATATAATGTAATCAGTCCAATAGACATGGAGACATTAAATGCATTATTTATGAATGAAAGAAAGATGACAAGGCTGTACAATCTTCTGTAAAATAATATTAATTAAAAGTTTTTGCAGTTTATGGGGCTTTAGGACCCGGTGTGAAGATGTAGGTGACAAGTGAGAGGCATTTTGACAGGTGTTTACATCTGTCCTGCAACTCATAAGAAGTGCACTGTACCTTTAAAATACTTAAAGGAATATTGCAGGAAAGGGAATGTGAATGGAAATGAGAATTTACATTTATTGAATGCTTTACCAACTATTATGAAAGATATATATTTTAAAACCAGGATTTATGTTGAAAAGTCTATTGGTTAAAAAGTTGTGCATTTCAGTTGCAATAAAGGCCATTGACTTTAAGCAATGAATCCTTCCCATACTTCACTGCACACGGATATCTTCAACATCAGTCTTCCATTAAAATGAGTAGGCAGTTAAAATAATGATACTGGAGATTCTAAAGGGAAATGAGGATCAAGTGAATGATGCATTTTCGTCTACTAATATTCCCTTAAAATGTAAAATATGTTCCTTGCTTGTTACATATTTTATTATTTTTGAAAGAATCTAAAATGCCACAGTAGTTTTCAAATGAACCAGCAACAGTTACTGTATTCATTGGGCTCTGCAAGTGTGTCTCTTAAATCTAGCTCTGAGGGCACATATGCGGCAAGCCTCATCAGCCATTGTCACGGTTACCCCAGGGTACATCTTCAGCTCAGAAGCCAGCTACACTTCCTGAATCCCAAAGTACCAGCTACCCATCACCTCTTCCCCGCACGCCGCGCCAGGGACCCTGCCGAGAAATCAGCATGCAGCCAGCAAAAGCAGTCTTTCGCCTGGAATAAAAATTAATATTACTTGTCATTTTTCATGTCTGAGCTCTTTTCATGCTTTATCCTCTGGTAATGAGGGCTAAATTACAAATATTAGCAGATTTTCATGGCTAGCACAGAAAGAGCTGTTACCAGAATAAATGTTTGCCTTGCTTCTGTAGGATGCAAGCTTTGCTAATGTAGGTTTGCTAATTATTTTCTAAATAGGCAATAATCTACATCCCCCCAGTGTTGGGTAGCAATTGGCCACGTACCTGCTACTTCCCTTATTTACATGTTTTACAACTTTATCAACTACACTAATTACACTCTGAGCACTGTTTAAAATTTTCTGTTAATAGAGATACAATGATGCACCAGAGGATGTGTATTTATGCTGTAATTACGCCTCTGTTCCTGCGATGCGGTCTCCAATTAGCTGTCGACAGTGGCACAAGCAGCTGCCTGATATTCTAAAGCAGTGAAACATCTGCACGGCGGATGATATGCTCGCATGAATTTTTGAGCCTGGAAATTTACACCCAGGGGAGCAGAGACAAACAGGAGCCTGTCATGTGCGGGGACGATTAGGAATCCTCACCATGGCAACCTGGGAGCAGCCAAGGCATGGAGCTAGGGGACACATGCCCAGCTTTGGGAATGTATATTATATATAGTTAGAGAGCTTCAGCCTTAAAAACAATATATTTGAGGGAGGTTGGAAATCTAAAGGATGTCTTTTGAGGAGATAAATCATGGATTCTGGTTGATCGTTATTGAATTCCAAGACAGAATCAATTTTTAGCAAATCACCATTTGTTTCCATTGGATTAATGTAACTCCTTTTGAATATAGATAAAGCAGACTTACACTATTGTAATGTGAATTCAACAAGGAACAAGGAAAAGCAAAGAATCTAAGATTGTTATCTGCACATTGTATTGGGAGAGAAATATCTTTGGAAGAGTACTTCTGTAATGTTGTAGTGAGTGCTCAGGAAACTGTTAGAAATGCAAACATTAAAATAAAATGCAATTTGTGTTATTACCTTTAAAACGGCCATTTATTTTAAATGTCAAGTTATTTAAACTAAATGTAATCATTAATGACTGCTGTGGCCCTCTTATAATGAAAGGCACGCTTTTTTGCAGTATTGTAGGACATGCATTTTTAGAAATGGCTTTTCAAGACAAAATAAAAATCCCTTTTCCAAACACAAAAAAAAGGCAGGAATTGAGGAAAAATATTTCGGATTCTAAAACAAAAACAGGCAAAAAAAGGGACAGTTCAAAAATGCTTTCTGGTGAAAATATTTAACAAAATGCACTGTCTCTTTAAAAAGTAGAACACAACCCACACACAATGAAAATAACTATTGAAATGTGTCAGCTGTGAAATTAAAGGAAATACTATGAAAATGAAATAACAGCCTTTAGGCCTTGCACAAGGTCCATTAAGCCAGTGACTTCTGAGGACAATAATTATCTTTGGACCACAGTCAGCAAGAGGCTGCAGCCGCAGCTGTGATATCGCGAAAAGCAGAGTATTACATTTTCTGCACAGCCAAACTTTTGAAAAAACAAATTATGGAAACACCAAAGTTAACCTCGTCAGAAGTACCTGCACTCTCTCTTCGACATTTTTTTTGAAAATATGAGCATGACTGGCTGAACCGGAGGGGTGGTGGGGGGGGGCGATGGCAGGGCAAGGGGTTAAGTTCTGAACATTGCCTGCCCACACGCCAACGTCGAACAAAAGGTTCACGGGGCACAATCAAAGGAGTGGCAGCCAAACTGCTGAGCTTCTTAAAACCTCCTGGCTGCCTCGTTTCAACAAAAGGAAAAAAATGAAGCAGCTTGGAAGTTACTGTGCAGAATTCTCATCTAATTCTAGTTGATTGTTATAACCAACTTAAAGCGCAACCATCAAATTTTCAGCATGATATTTGTACTAGGAAAATGTGTATAATAATGGTATGGGTTAGCTCTGGAATAGATCATTTCAGACTAATGAAAATGATATTGCCAAATTGATATCACTGAAGTGAATTAACAGTTTTGTTTTAAATCATACATTCACTTATGATTTCAAAGTTATTGTAATGATGCCAACAGCATTCATGCCAGAGACTTTAATCCAAGTTCAGCCTGGTGGATCTGGTGTTACATTTTTGTCCAGGACAAAAATAATACAAAAACTCAGTATGGCAGCTGTGGAGCCAGTAATAGGTTCTCAACCCAGAATCAATCTGATTGGAACCCTTTCCTGTGCAACACTGATATAAATAATGATATCTTCAGTCCTGCTGTTGCCAGGAAACCATGCATTTGTGTTATGACGTATGTGCACCTCATAATTTAAATACATTCTTTAGGCATGGTTGCACTTTCTTCATTATCTAAGCTATTCTGCTAAGAGTGGATAGCTGTGGAAGGGACAATCCAGATCCACATTTTAGACGTATTTGGAACAAAAGGGATCAGAGTTGCTTCAAGTACTTTTTTGATGTGAATCTGATTACAATGTAAAATCTCCTTCATGTACAAAATTAAGGGTAAACACTTTTAATTTGTTCAAGGTTTCCTGTCAAAGCATGAAGCTTTCTGGATCACTTTTATACATGTCGAGGCAGCAGCTAAGATATTTACTTTAGGACAAATATAGTTGCTCTGTCCCCATCAGTGATTTGGATTGAGATTTTAAATATTTGTTTTGTCCTATTCATGTGACACTTTAAGGAATTAAAGTTTGACCTTCACATTAAATATCTTCATTTGAACCTAATGGATCCAATGCAGCCAGACAGGAGATCAATTATCACTATATGTGCTATGCAATAATATGATACAATAAATGTTAAAAGATTGTATACTATTGGCGAATAAACTTCAGATCTCTCATTCAGCCATAAGACATAGCAGAATGTCTGTCATTACCTATTATTGCATGTGACAACAATCTAAGTTACAGGGAGTTCTTATCTAAAGGAAAAGTAAATCCATAGCTCTCAACTAAGACAAGTAAATCAATACTCATTCTTAGAAATACAGGCGTCACTCTTTTGCTGGTGAAAGATGTGACCTTTCCACAGAGAGTGACATAAACACCAATGAATGTTATTAAGGAGACTATAGAGCGTGATCTCTGTATTGGGTGCACCCAGAGTCCCACCTAATGCCTGGAAAGGTAACTGAATGGGTTGTCCATAGTTTACCCATAGATGAATTGACCTAATCCTAGGGAATCATTTAGCAGGAGCAAAAGTAATAGCTTTTCCAGTAGTTATGTAAAAGGCCAGTAAGGTCAAGGAAACAGAGCAAGGAAAAGATTATGGGATTTTTTCTTTCACTCAAAGACATCTGAGTGATGATGAAACAAAGCCCCTAACTTTGGCACCACAAACAGATATTTGGTTTTCTGAAACTTTCTTTGGGGATTTAGACAATCCAAAGGAAGTCTTCAGTAAGTCTTTTCTGATTCAGACTTAGTAAGTCATAGAGATGTACAGCATGGAAATAGACACTTCGGTTCAACTCATCCATGCTGACCAATATCCTATATTAATCGAGTCTCATTTGCCAGCATTTGGCCCATATCTCTCTGGACCTTTCTTTTCGTATAGTCAGCCAGATGCTTTTTAATTGTGGTAATTGAACCAGCCTCCACCACCCCCTCTGGCAGTTCATTCCTAACATGCATCACCCTCTGCAGTTGCCCATTAGGTCCATTTTAAATCTTTCTCCTCTCACCTTAAACCTATATTCTCTAGTTTTGGACTCCTCTAACCTGGAGAAAAGACTTTGACTATTTCTCCTACCCATGCCCCTCTGATTTTATAAACTTCTCCCAGATCACCCCTCAGCCTCCTATACTCCAGGGAAAATAGCCCCAGCCTGTTCAGCCTCTCCCTATAACTCAAACCCTCCAACCCTGGCAGCATTCTTGTAAATCTTTTCTGAACCCTTTCAAGTTTCACAACATCTTTCCTACAGGAGGGAGACCAGAATTGAAAGCAGTATTCCAAAAGTGGCCTAACCAACATTTGTACAGCCTCAACATGACCTCCCAACTCTCTGTTTACAAAGAATCTACTCAACTAACTCTTGAAAATATATCTTCGAAATAGAATTCTACAGACTACATGACCTTTGGAGGGAAATGTTTCCTGCATTTCCATCTTAAACATATGAGGTCTCCAATATAAATTCTGTCTCTTAGTTCTGTCTATAATAAACTTCTGTATCTGTCAGTCAAACTGTCAATTTACAGCTGAGTCGAGAGTGTGGTGCTGGAAAAGCACAGCCAATCAGGCAGCATCTGAGGAGCAGGAGAATCAACGTTTCGGTCATAAGCCTGATGAAGACTTACGCCCGAAATGTCGATCCTCTTGATCCTCAGATGCTGCCTGACCAGCTCTGCTTTTCCAGCACCACACTCTCGACTCTGATCTCATTTTCTCTCTGTCAATTTACAATCCAATACTGTGAAAAATTGTGGAAGGCGTCAAGCTGTAATAATGTTATAATCATTGTATGTAGGCTTATGGTGATACTATGGTTTTAAGGGGAATATTTTATTTTTTGTGAAGAAAAATCAGAACAGAGGTGGAGAGCAATCTGCTCAAGCCAATAAAGTTAGCTGCTTGTGAGCCTTGGAGTTTTATTTTAATGTTGGAACAATAGAAGCAGCCTGAATGGGTTGGGTCATGCTCCCACAGAACCAGATTGTTTGTTTTTTGACATCCTGCAGTTGCTAGGGTCTTGAAGCTGGATGTGAAAGCTTTTATTCCTGTCTCTGCTACAGTTAAAAGCTGGGGTTCTCTTCCTGCTACTAGAATTGCATGTGAGACAATCTATTTTACTGTATTTGGCTTTGCCAAGGGTGTGTTTATGGGAACTTACCGTATTGGAACAGTAAATTAGTCATTTATATATATATATATATAGTTTTGTTAAGCATTTTGATAGAGTTACAGTTAAGCCAATGCTTTTTTATTTATTTTTATTTTGTTCTTATTTAACTGTCGTGTAAAAATGAAGTGTGTTTTGCTTAAAGTCAAATTATATCTGGAATGCAACACCTTATTCTTACCCTTAAAATAAGAAAAAAACAGGTTTTAGGATATCCTCTTAAAATATTTTGAGTGGATTTGGTCAGGTCCATAACAGGCTTATGAGAACAAATATCGATTCAAATCTCAAACCGAGATTTTTTTGTCGCCTCACAGGCATAGATAGGCTGCTATTTTTCAAAATGTAAGAAGCATGGTATTTAAATAACTTGACAGCTAGTTTCACAGACTTAATCCCCCTTTTATAAGCATTTAAGTTTACTCTAAAAGAATTTTAACACTGCAGGATAAGGCTATCCCTCCAGCAGAAATGGGTTCTTTTTGAATTCAGCAATGAGTACAATGGACCCTAGTGAACTCTGGTTTCGCTTATATAATAGCCAAGTCCTGCCCAAGTTGCTGATGATAATAGGACCTGTGGGAAGTAGGGGCAGTATTTCTGGATCTGATTAATTCGCACTATTTCTGATACATTGAGAAGTCTCAATGATTCCACAAAAATCTCAGCCCTGATATCACAGAGTTGCCTCAGGGCAAGTCAATGCTACAGCAAGATTCACAAATAGCCGTCAGCCCATTTCTTGCATATACCTAAAGTAGGTAACTCCAATTTCACTTGTGGTAACTGAATTCAAATTACCATCTTAAGTCCTGTCACCATCGCATGTGAAAGGACAATCCCATATACACCCCTCAAGACATGAATATGAGAGTGATATATATATTAAATGCAAATACAAATTCTAAACATAGTCTGCAACAGCAAGCATAGTGAGGCAATTCATGTACTGACATGGAAAGGAATTCATCCTTAGAGCACTATAAAATTTGAATCTTAAAATTTTATGAATATTATTATAATTTTGGGACAAAAATGTTTGACCTTTACCAAATTAGTGGTGGGTACATATTCACATGCTACAATTATGGAGGCCAAGGGTAACAGATGCACAGGAACTCGACTGTTTTAAGTTCTCTCCAAGTCACAAACCATCCTGACTTAGAGCTATCATCGCTGGGTCAAAGTTGCAGAATTGCCTCTGTCACTGCACTGTGGAGTATCTTCATCATTCAGTTGAAGGCAACAGCTCATCACTACTTGCACAAGGACATTTATGGATGAGCAATAAGAACGCCAGCCAGTGATGATACATCCCACAAATGAATCATTTAACAAAAAGGCCGAAACAGATACAGAAAACACTGTTCAACTTTACACACTAATTTGGTGTTAGAAGTAAGAGAGATTTCATCCATGGCAGTTATGTCTGTTTTAGCCTGGGTTCTTTGGATTTGCAACTTCTAGGTTACTTTTAAAGAACATTATTAATGGGCTGTACATGATGTAAGACCACAAGACAGCATGCTCTTTGCTGTATGGGATACACCATTATAGCAGAATACCAACACATGACTATTGAGGTCATTGATGCATCTCAGTTTTCCTCAGAGGCTTGTCTGCATGTTCATTAATCCCCAACTCTTCATGTTGTTTCATGCAGCAATGTAGGGATTATTTTTCAGCCACCATGTAGTCACTCTCAGTTCATTCCTCCCCAAACGCCTCACTTTAACTGCATAATGTCCCTGCCTTTAATCCTTATTAGCTGGGGAGGTTAGCCTAATTTAAGGCAATTAAGGTCCACAGTTGCTCAAAGGAAAACAATCTGATCTTGGTAATTTTTTCACTGTATAAAAGTGCATAAAGTTGAACTCACCCTGTCCCCACCCCTTCATATACACAGTTTTCTCAAATGCCAGTGGTTCACTTACTGATGTTCCCCACTCTTGTTATGTAACACTCTGCCAGTAAAAAATGCAGGTGGATTCGTGGTGATAAAGAAGAGGACATCTGCATTCCTATGTGACATTCTAGCTCTGCATTCAATTGAAAAGATATGTGATTTGTGGATCAATACCCAGAGTGAGACCCAGGCACTATTTTTGCGATTCATCCACAAACATTTAGAGGAGTTATGATCAGTTATTTGCTGGAAAGTTCACCCTAATCCATAATGTTTTTGGTGTCGTAACAGTTCAATCAATTGCTCTTTTCCTGTGTAGTGTAGTTTCATTCTTAAGTTCACAACTTCTCACTCAGTTACATCATGGGATGCTCAATCTTTTTGGTAAACTTCAATAGTGCTGGTGAAGCATATCTGCCTGGAAGATAAATTCCCAGAAGTGGTTCAAAACAATCAGTTCTGATCCTGGGCTTAAGGCAATGAAGAGGTTCCTAAATGCTATTTCCACTCTCGGGGTTCATTGGACCATGTTCACCTCCTGAAGTTTGAGTCGATCCTCGAGAGGAATGTCCCAGCATCAAAGTGCTGATGGAGCTGAGCAGTCTAAGCCATTGGAAATAAGTTCCAACTATGCTGTTGAGGTGTGAGTTTGAGGCATTTCATACCGTCTTTAGGACGATTGAATGAGCAGCTTTTGATTTGGATAGGAAGCATGAAAAGAGGCAGAATAAACTGTAGAATGATCAGGAAAATATAAGTGTCTGGCCAAAGCTCTCTTTTAATATTGTAACCATTCTAGTTTGTATCAGATGTAGGTACATTTTTGATGAATCAGGGGGTCAAAGGTTATCAGAGTATGTGGGAACCTGGAGTTAGGGTGATAATGAGATCTGCACAACAAATGAGAGGCTGATTGGCTACATCTTCAAATTCAAATCTGCACACGTTCATAAGTCTGAGTTAAATTGCCAATAAAACTATACAAGGCTCAGAAACTGTTGGTCTTCATAGATCATTATGATGCAGATGGAAGTCATTTGATCTATCATCTCTGCACTAGCTGCCCCAGGGTATTCTAACTACAGAGCAATCTCCCGAGTTTTCCCTATAACCCAGCACATTGCCTCTACTTAAATAATCATCCAATACCCTCTTGATTTCATCAAGTGAACTGTGCCGCCACCACATTTCCAGGTAGTGCATTCCTGCCCCTAACCAGTCACTGCAGAAAAAAAGGTTTTGTTTGCTATACCTTAACCTTAAACATTTAAATCATTTTACTCACTTTAACATGAGTTACTTTTACTTAGTGTAACTTATTTGAATCTTGCTCAGGTACTATTAACTATAAACTGGAAATTAGTAAGGAATATCAATTCTTCATCCTCATTCACAAATCAGTTCTGTGTCCTGTGCCAATAAATTCTTACTTTCTTTAAGCAGTTTTGAAAGGATGTTTTTAAAATTGCTGGAGTTGATACACAGTCCCCAATAGCAGCGGCTCAACAACCAATGAAGCCAGGATGGTGACTCAGTGTCTAGCACTACTGCTTCACAGTACCAGGGGACCCGGGTTTGATTCCAGCCTCAGGGATTGTTCTTGTGGAGTTTGCATGTTCTCCCCATGTCTGTGTGGGTTTCCTCCCATGGTCCAAAGATGTGCAGTTTAGGTGGATTGGCCACGTTAAATTGCTCCATTGTGGCCAAGGATGTGCAGGTTAGGTGGGTTAGCCATGGGAAATATGGGTACGGGGTGGAGCTGAGTCTGTCCGGGATGGACTTTGGAGGAATCAGTGCAGACACAATTGTCCAAATGGCCTCTTTCTGCACAGTAGGGATTCTATTACTTTTCTGTGATGAAATTAGCAAGCTTTTATCAAGCTCAACTGAGCATCTCTGGACAGGAGCACCCTCACAGGGCCTTAATCTCGCTGTCTCTCTATCCAGCAGCCCCTGAATATGTTCCCATGCAGGTCTGCCTTCTCTCATTCCTGAAAAGCAGATGAAACGTCACAAGCCTCTCTTTCTTTTTATTCAGCAGTCTCAGAATGTATTCCCATGTAGGTCTGGCTCCCAAAAGGTTAAGGTTACAGTTCTTCCATTGTATTAGTCACAGATTTGGGACATATCCTAAAATTCTCTGGAACCAACAACTTCAAGAACCGATTAACTGATATTGCTTGTGTAATTTAGTCTGTTAACCTTCAAGTATTAAGGAAATGATTACCTTGAATTATATCAGAACATTTGCATGCTGTTCGTGAAGAAGAAAAAATATAAAGACTGGATTATTGAGATTGTAATAAAAAGAAAGCTTTACTTTTAAGACACATGGTTTTGTGTTGCTGAAATAAAGATACATTTTGTTAAAGCTTTTTGTCTTGTACCTTTTAAGACAATTCACAAGTTTAGCAAAATAAAGCACAAACAAACTTTTTATTGCATGAGAGGAATGCACTAGATTGGTTCCACAGGTTGGCTCAACATCGAGGGCCGAAGGGCCTGTACTGTGCTGTAATGTTCTGTGTTCTATGTTCTATTTGATCCTGACAATATATAGCCCAAATAAGGTGTCTTTGGCAAACCAAAATTACTTTTTTCCATGCTGGTCATCAAATCTGATTTCTAATTTAGCAAGTTTTGATTTTCGTTGATGAAACTGACAGTCACCATTGGATATATTGTGTAAGTGGACTGTGATTAGTCGAGGCATTGCGTGAAGAATCAACCAGTTAATGATGAATTATACTTTACCGTCTGGACTTGTTTAAATTTTAAACCAAGCAGGTTGACTGATTGATCAAGGGATTGCACTGTTCAAGAAGGGGAGGAGAGACCACCCTGGTAATTGTACACTAGTGAGCCTTACATATGTTGTAGGCAAAGTTTGGGAAAGGAATATAAGAGATAGGATTTATAATCATCTAGAAAGGAACAACTTGATTAGAGATAGTGAACACGGTTTTGTGAAGGGTAGGTCATGCCTCAAAAGCCTTATTGAGTTTTTTGAGAAGGTGACCAAACAGGTGGATGAGAGTAAAGTGGTTGATAGGATGTATATGGATTTCAGTAAGGTGTTTGATGAGATTCCCCATGGTAGACTATTGCAGAAAATATGGAGGTATGGAATTGAAGGTGATTTAGAGGTTTGAATTAGAAATTTGCGACATGTAAGAAGACACAGAGTGGTGGTTGATGGGAAATGTTCAGTCTGGAGTTCAGTTACTAGTGGTGTACTGCAGGGATATGTTTAGGCGCCACTGCTATTTGTCATTTTTATAAATGATTTGGATGAGGACGTAGAAGGATGGGTTAGTAAATCTGCAGATGACACGAAAGTCAGTGGAGTTGTGGACAGTGCGGAAGGATGTTGTAGGTTACACAGAGGGACACAGATAAGCTGTGGAGGGGCTGGGAGGTAGCAAATGGAGTTTAATCCGGAAAAGTGTGAGGTGATTCACTTTGGAAGGAGTAAACAGGAAGACAGAGTACTGGGTTAATGGTAAGATTGTTGGTAGTGTGGATGAGCAGAGAGATCTCAGGTCCATGTCCATAGATCCCTGAAAGTTGCCCCCCAGGTTGTTAGGGTGGTTGAGAAAGTATACAGTGTGTTAGCTTTTATTGATAGAGGGATTGAGTTTCGGAGCCATGAGATCATGTTACAGCTTTACAAAACTCTGGTGCAACCGCACTTAAAGTATTGTGTACAGTTCGGGTTGCCACATTATAGGTAGGTCAGGGAAGCATTGGAAAGGCTGCACAGGAGATTTACCTGGATTTTGCCTGGTATGGAGGGAAGGTCTAATGAAGAAAGACTGAGGGACTTGAGGCTATTTTCGTTAGAGAGAAGAAGGTTAAGAGGTGACTTAATAGAGGCATACAAGATGATCAGAGGCTTAGATAGGGTGGACAGTGAGAGCCTTTTTCCTTGGATGGTGATGGCTAGCACGAGGGCACATAGCTTTAAATTGAGGGGTGATAGATATAGGACAGATGTCAGAGGTAGGTTTTTTACTCAGAGAGTGGTTAGGGCGTGGAATGCCCTGCCTGCAACAGTAGTGGATTTGCCAACTTTAATGGCATTTAAGTGGTCACTGGATAAACATATGGATGATAATAGTATAGTGCAGGATAGATAGGCTTCAGATTGGTTCCACAGGTTGGCGCAACATTGAGGGCCGAAGGGCCTGTACTGTGCTGTAATGTTCTGTATTCTATGTTCTATTTGATCCTGACAATATATCGCCCAAATAAGGTGTCTTTGGCAAACCAAAATTACCTTTTTCCATGCTGGTCATTAAATCTGATTTCTAATTTAGCAAGTTTTGATTTTCGTTGATGAAACTGACAGTCACCATTGGATACATTGTGTAAGTGAGCAGCAGTACATTGAGCATGGGATCACAAAATCCATAACTTGGTATGAACAACAGTTACTAAATCTTATTTTTGATTCATTCATTGAACATAAGCATTGTTGGTTAGGCCAGCATTTATTGCCCATCCTTTACAGTTCTGTAGAAAGTAGTATTGAGCTGTTTTCTTGAAACACTGCAATCCTCGGAGCTTAAAGCCAACTACACTGCTAGGGAAGGAGCCTTCGGTTTGACCCAGCCATAGTGAAGGACCGGCAATATAGTTCCATATCAGGACAATTTGTGGCTTGGAGAGGAATTTTCAGGTGGTGTTGTGACTATGCAACTGCTGCCCTTCTCCTTCGAGATGGTAAAGGTCATGGATTCATTAAGTGCTGTCAGAGGAGGCTTGATGAGTTACCGCAGTGCATTATGTACAGAGTGCTGCGACTGTGTGCCATCAGTGAAGGAAGTGAACATTGAAGGTGATGAAGGCAATGTCATTTAGTGGGTTACTTTATCCTGGATGGTATCCAGCTTCTTAAATGTTTTTCAAACTGAACTCATCAAGCCAAGGGAGACTTTTTCATCATACTCCTGACTTGTGATTTGTACATGGTAGGAAAACGTTGGGGAGATAGAAGGTGAGTATCTCACCACAGAATTCCAAGTTGTCTGACCTGCACGTACCCACTGTATTTATATGGATGGTAGGTTTGGTTTCTGATCAATGGCAACTCCAGGTTGATTCAGGGATGGTAATAAGATCAAAGGCTGATAGTTAACTCCTCACTTGTTGGACATGGTCATTGTTAGGCACATGTATGATATCAAATGCCACTTGTCAGACCAAGTCTGGATGGTATTTGGGTCTTGCTATATATGGACACAGACAGCTTCAGTATCTGAGCTATTGTAAACGATGCTGAACATTGTGCTATCATCAGTAAACATCCCCTCTTGTGATGGAAGAAATGTCATTGATGAAGCAGCGGAAGGTGCTTGGGCCGAGGACACTGACATGAAGAACTCCAGCAGAGATGGAGGTGAGATGACTAACCTCCAACAACCACAACCATTTCCCTTTGTGCCAATCACTCCAACCAGCAGAGAGATTTTCCCCGATTCCCATTGACTCCAGTTTTACTAGGTTCTTCGGAAGCTATACTTGGTAAAATTGTGGCTTTGATGTCAAGGGCTGTCACTGTCACTTCACCTCTGGAATTCAACTGTTTTATTCATGTTTGGAATAAGGCAGTCATGAGGTTGCTTTGAGGGGACCTTAACAAAGGTTCTATCAGAGTTGCAAAGTGTGGCATGGAAAAGCACAGAGGCCAGGCAGCATCGAGGAGCAGGAAAGTTAACATTTTGGGCATAAACACTTCATCAGGAATGTTCTATCAGGTCCAAAGTAATTTATTAAGGTTGCCTCAGCTTTGGGACTAATGGAGCATTCAGATGAACATAAGGTACCATCAATTGACATTCTGACTGGAATTACAATGCAATAGTTTTTCTTTATAGCTCCTGAGCCAACAACAAAAAGGACATGATTTTCTATTGTTTTCCTCACTGAAATATCTGCTCAATTACTGGAATCAAGGTTACCTCAGAGTACAATGAGATCTTGATCAGATGGCCCAATGGGCTGAGGAATGGCAGATAGTGTTTAATTTAAATAGATGTGAGGTGCTGCATTTTGGAAAGGCAAATCAGGGCAGGACTTATACACTTAATGGTGAGATCCTGGGGAGTGTTGCTGAACAAAGTGACCTTGGAGTGCAGGTTCATAGCTCCTTAAAAGTGGAGTCTCAGGTAGATAGGATAGTGAAGAAGGCGTTCAGTATACTTTCCTTTATTGGTCAGAGTTAAAAATCACACAACACAAGGTTATAGTCCAATAGGTTTATTTGGAAGGGCAAGCTTTCAGAGCATTGCTCCTTCATCAGGGAGCTAGTGGAGCAGGATCTTAGGACACAGAATTTATCAGTTGTATGGCACTATGCTCTTTTGCTATAAATTCTGTGTCCTGTGATCCTGCTCCACTAGCTACCTGATGAAGGAGCAGCACTCCGAAAGCTTGTACTTCCAAATAAACCTGTTGGACTATAATCTGGTGTTGTGTGATTTTTAACTTTGTCCACCCCAATCCAACACCGGCACCTCTCCTTTATTGGTCAGAGCACTGAGTATGGGGTTGGGAGGTCATGTTGCGGCTGTACAGGTTAGGTCACTTTTGAAATATTGCATGTAATTCTGGTTTCCCTCTATAGGAAGGATGTTGTGAAACTTGAAAGGGTTCAGAAAAGATTTACAAGAATGTTGCTAGGGCTGAGGGATTTGAACTCTAGGGAGAGGCTGAATAGACCTGGGCTGTTTGCCCTGGAGCATTGGAGGCTGAGGGGTGACCTTATAGAGGTTTATAAAATCATGAGGGGCATGGATAGGGTAAATGGACAAGGTCTTTGCCCTGGGTTGGGGGAATCCAGAACTAGAGGGCATAACTTTAAGGTGAGAGGGGAAAGATTTAAAAGGGACCTAAGGGGCAACTGTTTCATGCAAAGGGTGGTGCGTGTATAGAATGAGCCACCAAAGGAAGTGATGGAGGCTGGTACAACTACAACATTTAAAAGGCATCTGGATGGGTATATGAATAGGAAGAGTTTAGAGGGGTATGGGCCAAGTGCTGGCAAATGGGACTGGATTAATTTAGGATATCTGGTCAGCTTGGGCAAGTTGGATCGAAGGGTCTGTTTCTGTGCTGTACATCTCTATGACTCTAATATTTCTTTCTATCTCTACGTGTTACTCACTGATCACCCCATACAACAAGTCATGCTTAATTGCATAGCCTTTTTCTATCAATCTTCTATTAGGTGTTAATTAATTGATAATATATATCAGAATTTGGATACCAAGCACTAGTGGTTTATGCCAGGGTACTGTCACTGATCCTTCTTTCTTTGGGTATTTTCTAATCACCCTGTTTAGAGATGTTATTACACACATTACACATCAGGTCGACCTCAATCCAGGCTGCCTGGCTCAGAGGTAGGGTACCACAAGAACCCAACAATTCTCCTTTCTTTGCTAAGTCTCAGGGCCTGCCAAATTATCCGTAGTAGAAGGTAAACCATTTGAGAGTCTTAAGAAGAGATATCTGCCTTAAATTAAAAAAAAATATTTTCTGACAGCAATAGTTCCATCAACATGAACGAGTGAAGCATAATTACAACGATGACATGACTGATTCTAATAGTACCTCTTCCTAGACGACCCAGTACTCCACCCAAAGACTGTGTTACATCATCACCTTAGATGGAGCTCATGTCATAGATACCTCTTCAGCTTCCTTGCTGAAAAGATTGGTCATTAACCTTTGAAATCTGTCATCTTCATGGAGAACTCCTGTAAAAGGTCTTTCCTATTCTGAGGAAGTCCTCGAGGGAATGTTTTCCATCTATTTTTGACAGAGAAATGCACTTATTATTGAAAGGGGTTTGAGTTGAACTTCTACTAACGTAACTCAATACTTATTTTGCCCCGTCCAGTCTCTCTTTCCACCTACACCTGCAAATCTTGCCAGCCCCTGTGTAACTTTACGCTTTTTAACTACTTAGCTCTCACCATCTCCTTTTCATGATGATGTTCTTGTCCTTCACACCCTGATCTCTCATTAGCATGGTCTGAGAGATCCCTGTTTATGATGAAAATGCTTTTTGCTCTGACTGAACTCTCAACCACCACACTTTCCACCTGGGTAAGCTTGTTCTCACATTCAACAAATTCTCCTTTCATTCAATTTATTTCCTCCAAATATAGGGTGAGTCTTCACAGTTCCTGGATATGTCTATCTTTTTGGGAATAGTTAAAAATCACAAAACACCAGGTTATTGCATGCTTTATCCTAGTTGTACTCAGGTTCCACTCCTTCATGCCTTTTTCTGCATCTGTGCCATTTCTTGTTCTCACCAAAACTACAAATCATCATCAACTTTGTTTCCAATTTCAACCCTCCATTCACTTCATCTTTGACAATTCACTTTCCTAGTCTAACATCTTCACCTGTATCATTTCTAGGGGTAGGCAGTTGGCCAATATCCACTGCAGGTTGACTAATTCTCACAGCTACCTTGATGACTCTTCCTCCCTTTCCACTTCCTGTAAGGACTCTGTTTAATTCTCTGTTTCTTGGTCTCTAACAGCAATATTTTGATGCACCTTCTTTTCATACTAGTACTTCTATTTGTTGTCTTTTTTCCTTAGGTAAAGATTTTCCTCTATTGTGGCTGACAGGTTCCTCATCAATATTTTCAAACCTTCATACTTCTGTCTCACCCCTATTCCAACTTAGAACCATGATTAATTTTGCCCTGATCTCACCTTCTAAGTCAAACCTTCACATTCGGCAGAACTTCCTTTGACATTTGTACCACCTTCAGTATAATGTCACAACCAGTTATGTCTTCCTTTCCCTTTCTCTTTAGCAATAGGAAAGAGCAGTTCCATCTCTAACAACCTGCTTCACTCATTAACTAACCCTCAAATACCTTCCACTCCCGATGTCATCAGATGAGATGTCTGCGCTTTTACCATTTTGCTGTACCATTGAGAACCCCCAAAACCTCCTTCCATGCAAAACACTGGCTGAGATGCACTTCTTTCAATTCAACATACAGTGTTCATGAAGTTGTGTGCTCTATACTGGGGAGACAGGATGTAACTTGGCTAATAACTTGATGTCACATCTCCATGCAGTCTGCAAGTTTGTCTTTGAACTTCTGGGTGCCTGTCATTTCATTCTCTGCTCCACTCACCCAAGCTGACATCCCTATTTTTGACCTTCTTATGTAAACACATTGGGCAGAGTCCTACCTGATTTGAGCCCAGCCTCAATTTTGGCAATTTTCAAAGAGGGATTCTCTCTGCAAGGCCAACAAGTTTGCATAAGCTACCTTCCCAAACTTTTCTCATTAACTATACACCATGACCACACGGCACCCTACTCACTGGATGTGGAAGTATGCTCACTGCTGGGGCTGCCCGGCATTTCTGGTGGTGGAGCCCAGCTATGTGCTCATCTAAGCACTGGCAGTCTGCAGATGCCCAGCACTGTTCCTGACAATTCCCTTTCAGCTGTGTATTGTGTGCACACATAGCTGCTTTGATGCTTCACACCTGACAATTGGCATTGGCACGTGAATTGTATTATTGGTTCCTGAAGTTGCTGCCATGCACGGGCCTTGGAGGGAAAGAAAATTAGAAGGAACTCTGGTTGGGACCAATTTTGCCAACAAGGACCTGATCCTGGTAGATGCGGGGGAAGCACGTAGTCACTGCTCCTAGAGCACATCCTGAGGTGATGGTGACTGATAGAGGGCCAGAGGATAAAGCGGTTAGCTGAGGTTGCCTGGTGCCTGCCCTGACGTTTATGTTGGAAATTGTTGCCATCTGTTTTCTGTCTTCCGGGGAGGTGGGGGTGAGAAGAATATGAAAATATACATTAATGAGGTGAAATAACATAATAATGAGCTTGCTAATGCATGCTAAGATGTGCAAATATGCCTCTTATCATTTACTAGCAAGAATCTCATTCAACACATGCTTCAAAAATAGGACTTTTGATTCTTGACTTCAGGATTTTCTTCACTGCTGATCTCATGGGATTCTCCCAACTTTCTCTCCCATGCTAACCCTGTTTATTGGCTGAAAAGATTTCACCCATAATCTTTCACTTTATTATTTTGAACCTTGTGAACTCAACATAGAGTTCAAAATTCCATATCATTATTACCAGTCAAAAAATAAGAACAGTGATTCTGCTATCCATTTCTGGGATCCTTGATTGTTTCTTTACTTGTACCTTGACAATCCCATTTCGCTTTGTCTTATCATTTCTTTTGTTGTTTAATCTCTGGCCTTTGAGTTTATCAAAATTGTTTATTTTGTTTATTCCCCCTTTTCCTGCCACTGTACTCCCTTAAAACCTGTTACATTTCCGAAGTTTTTCTAGTTCGGATGAAAAGTTATTGAGGTAACACAGTAACTTTGTTTTTCTCCGTCCACAGACGCTGAATGTTTCAGCATTTTCGGATGTATGAATATATGAATTAAGAGCAGGAGTACGCCATTTGATCTGTGAAGCCTGCTCCATAAATTAATAAGTTCATGGTTGATCTAATTATGGCCTCAAATCTACATTCCTGCTTAATCCTGATAGCCTCTGACTCCCTTGGGAGTTAAGGGAATTCAAGGGTAAGTGGTGGCATAATGGCAATGTTACTCGACTAGCAATCCAGAATGGAGGAGAAAGTGAGGACTGCGGATGCTGGAGATCAGAGTCGAGAGTTTGGTGCTGGAAAAGCACAGCCAGTCAAGCAGCATCTGAGGAGCAGGAGAATCGACATTTTGGGCATAAGTCCTTCATCAGGAATGAGAATCAGAAAGCCTCATTCCTGATGAAGGGCTGATGCCTGAAATGTCGATTCTCCTGCTCCTCGAATGCTGCCTGACCTGCTGTGCTTTTCTAGTACCACACTCTCGACTAGTAATCCAGAACGTTGAGTTAATGTTTTGGAGAAATGGGTGTGAATCCTACTATGGCAAATGGGAAAATTTGAATTTAATAAAATGCTGGCCTAATGGTAACCATGTCACACTGTTGATTGTTGTAAAAACCTATCATCTCACTAAGAAGTTCTCCATCTTTAGCTGTTCCAGGCAGCAAGTGGTACCAGACCCACCACAATGCAGTTTTCTCTAAGTTGCCCTCTAGGCAATAGATCCAATTGGAGCCAGTAACATCCTATGATCAAATATACACACACACACACACACACACATAATCTAACCACCTCTGCCTTAGAATAATCAGTGACATTGCTTCTGCTGCCCTCTAGTTAAGAGAGTTCCAAAGACTGACAATCCTCTGAGAGGAAAAGATTTTTCCTCACTTCCATGCTAAGTAGAAGACTCCTTATTTTTATGATGACTCCTACATATTGGTCATACACAAAAGAAGCAACATCCTTTGTTATCCATACTGTCAAGTCCTTCATCACATTAACTTCAATGGAATCACCTCGTGCTTTCTTAAACTCCAATTGGTCCAGGCCCAGTCTGTCTAATCTTTCCTCATAATAGAACCCCAATTCCAGTTTTCGAGTTGAGTAAACCGAGGTGAGATAACAGTGGACTGACCTTTACATCAAAATGTGGCCAAGTGCGAGGATGATTCAAGAGAAGAGTGAAAGTAATAGGGTGGTTGTTATGGGGGACTTTAACTTTCCTGATATTTATTGGGAAAGCTATAGCTCAAGTTCATTAGATGGGTCAGTGTTTGTCCAATGTGTGCAGGAGGGTTTCCTGACACAATATGTAGATAGGCCAACAAGAGGTGAGGCCATACTGGATTTGGTTCTGGGTAACGAACCAGGCCAGGTGTTAGAATTAGAGGTAGGTGAACACTTTGGGGACAGTGACCACAATTCAGTGACTTTTACTCTAGTGATGGAGAGGGAAAAGTGTGCACTACAGGGCAAGAGTTATAGATGGGGGCAGGGAAATTATGATGCTGTGAGGCATGATGCATGTGTGGCCTGGAAAAGTAAGCTACAAGGCAAGGGTGTAATTGATATGTAGAGCTTGTTCAAGGAGCA
>NC_057712.1:85785674-85790243 GCF_004010195.1 Chiloscyllium plagiosum | reverse complement strand
GTTGTATAAGACTCTGGTGCGGTCACATCTGGAGTATTGTGTGCAGTTTTGGTTGCCATACTATAGGAAGGATGTGGAGGTACTGGAACGGGTGCAGAGGAGGTTTACCAGTATGTTTCCTGGTATGGTAGAAAGAACATATGAGGACAGGCTGAGGCACTTGGGGTTGTTTTCATTGGAGAAAAGAAGGTTTAGGGGTGACTTGATAGAGGTGTACAAGATGATTAGGGGTTTAGATAGTGTTGACAGTGAGAATCTTTTTCCACGTATGGAGTCAGCTATTACAAGGGGGCATAGCTTTAAATTAAGGGGGGGTCGGTATAGGACAGATGTTAAGGGTAGGTTCTTTAGTCAGCGAGTCGTGAGTTCATGGAATGCCCTGCCAGTAGCTGTGGTGGACTCTCCCTCATTATGGGCATTTAAGCGGGCATTGGATAGGCATATGGAGGATAGTGGGCTAGTGTAGGTTAGGTGGGCTTGGATCGGCGCAACATCGAGGGCCGAAGGGCCTGTACTGCGCTGTATTCTTCTATGTTCTATGATCTATTACAGAGACAAAGCAAAACAATAGTCAATGGGAATTGGGGAAGAATATTCTGTTGGTTGGCATTATACCTAGTACAAAGTAATAATTGCGGTTGCGGATGGTCAGTCATCTCAACTCCAAGACGTCTCTGTAGAAGTCCCTCAGGGTAGTGTCCCAGGTCTAAACATTTACACCATGTCTATCAATGCTCTTCCCTCCATCATAAGGTCAGAAGTAGGGACATGCACTGATGATAGGACAATATTCAGCACCATTTCCAATTCCTTAGTTACTGAAGCATTCCTGTCCAAATGCAACATGACCTGGACAATATCCATGTTTGGCCAGATAAGTGATAAGTAGCATTCATACCACATAAATGCCAGCCAATGACCATCTTTAATAAGAAAGAGAGTCTAACCATTACCCCTTGACATTCAATGGCATCACCATCACTGAATCCCGTTCAATATAAATTCTGGGGGTTACCATTGATCAGAAACTGAACGAGACGACTCCGATAAATATAAACACTACAAGAGCAAGTCAGAGGCTAGGAATTTTGTGGCAAGTAATAAACCTTCTGTCTCTTCAAAATGTGTCCACCATCTAGAAGGCACAAGTCAAGATGTAATGGAACACTTCCTACTTTCCTGGATGAGTGCTCTAACAACTCTCAAGAAATGTGACATCATCCAGGACAAAGCAGCTCACATCCACAAACAGTCCTTTCACCATTGAAGCTCAATAGCAGCAGTGTGTATCATCTACAAGATGCAGAAATTCACCAAGGCTCTTGTGATAGCGTCTTCCAAATCTACAGCCACTACAATTGAGAAGGACTTGGGAAGCAAATGTATTGGAACTCCACCTCCTATAAGTTCTCCTCCAAGTCACTGACCATCCAGACTTAGAAATATATCGCCATTCCTTCAATGTTGCTGGGTCACAAATCTGGAACTTGATCCCCAAAGGCATTGTGGGTCTTTTGACACCAAAAAGACTGTGGTGTTTCAAGAAGGCATCATCTTCTCAATGGCAACTTGCGTCTTTCTGACCCAGCCAGCGATGCCACCATCCCATGAATGAATGAAAAAGCACTTTCTCTGAATTCCTTCTAACGCACTGGATTCTGATGTATATATTAGGTACATCTTTGCATCTACAATCCTGTAACACACTGAACAGCTCTGTGTTGCTGAACTGAATTATGCCATCTGTAAATGTACTATGCTGCATAGTGCCAGACTATTTGTTTTCTGTTGATGATGGTATAATGTTGTACCCCCGACTGCATGCAAGCAGTTTAAATTTCTGTGCTAAGATGTGAACTGTACTTGCCAATTTGCTATGCCAAAGGTGCAGCAGGAGGATTCAATCAGGATGTAACATGTATTCTGCTGTGTCATATAAATGGGATGGAATACAGCAGATACTGTATTAGCATCACTGTTATCAGCAGCTTTCAGCACCATAGCTAACATAAACACCTTTGCAGATTTCATTAGCATAGCAACCCATAATAATACAAACCATTGTCACATTCCCCTATTCTACTCTAGACCATTTATCTGAAACTGAATGCCAAAAAAGCTAGCTTACTCATCTTGTTGTGGAGATGCCATTGACTAATTATGTTCTCTTCATGGGAAATTTTTATTTATTTTAAATTTAAGTTGTTTATTTGTTGTATCAGATACTCAGTATCAAAACATACTGGCAAGAGCTATTGTTAAGTCTAGCAGATAATTGTCAAAGCTTGTGTGCAGATCACACTCTGGTATTTAGATTCACTGCAGCGCGCTCCTGCACTTTCAACATATAGTTCAAAGAGACAATTCACACTATTATTCCAGCAAAGTGTAATGCTTGAAAGTAATCTGATAAGAAAAGTGCTCGGGGCTGCAACAGAATGAACACTATATAGGCCACTGCACCGAGCCGTTTTGGGCCTCATCTGTGGGTTAATTATATTAGATTGATGTTACATTGGAAATTAGCTCAAATGTGCAATTCACCTAAAAGTCAGGGGACTCTTTGGCAAGTGTGTTGCTTTGTGAGCTGCCAAAATTGTCTTTGCAGTAATTACATTTCAAAAATCATTATTCATGTATATAATTAATAATGGACTACAGGTGTTGGAAAGGTTACAATGCTGATTATTTAAATAGTTGATTATTATATTAGTGCAGTATTTAAATTCAATTTAATGGACTCTACCCCAAACAAGCAATGTAATTTCTCTCTAACTATGTTCGTGTGCCACGTAATTGTAAAATTACCCACATTTTACATAGACACAAGAATGTGTGTGTGTATTTTGACTCCTCAGTGAAGTTTCAATATGCTGTTCTTAACCCTCAATATTTCCCAAGGCCCCAACATGAAGGGCAATTAAGATCATTGAAGTGCTGTAATAAATAGGTGTCTCAATAAATGGAATGGTTTCCTCACATGAAAGCACTGGAAAACACCCTTCCTTTGAGGCTGATGCTCTGACAGATAAGGCTCCAAATCTCTCATTCCCCCCACTGCACATAAATGCCTGCTACAAACTAAAGTTGAATAACGAGTTGTTTTTGGCAGGATTAATGGGTATTATCATGTTAATGGTTGTTTATAGTGTGGTTTGGGATAATCACGTGGTGGTGTGGACCTTCTGGTCCCTTTATGGCCACAGCTCTTCCATCAGCGTGCCAAGTAATTAACTATCTCTTTTTTCTCCCAATATGTTTTAGGATCCCTAATGAGTCACAGATAAAGCAGGCAGGGAGGCTCCAACCACATGCCGCATCAATTTATTCACAGTATTGTGGTTCTACATGTCACAATAGAAAAATTACATTACCAGAACCGCAACAGTCTTTAATGTGAAAATAAAATCATTGTATGAATCTGCAGTTAACAGTGATATTACAAGGCTGGTGACTGATCATGATGCTAGATTGGAGCTCCGTTTTTTTCAGTTGTTATGAACTTGATTGTTGTAGGTAAAACAAAAACACAGCATGGGTGTACCATTTGTTAATAAACTGCTTAGTGTGAATTTCAGTGGGTCCTACCAAATATTCTGACCAGCAGTGTAAAAAGAGAACCTTGTTTCAGCACTGCATATTAAAAACTGGTGTTAATGAGACATTTAAAGAAAAATCCAGCTGATTGGACTTAATTTGAATACAATTTAAAGAAAGTTCTTTGTTCATTCATTAGAATAAAAAATCTTAAATGAATGCAGTGTGAAAATGCTGTTAATTTTGCATGGTAATTAGAAGTTTAGTTAATATGAATAAAATGCAAAATTGCAAGGCTTTTTTTGTTGTATTATCGCCATCAAATCGAGTGATGTTAATACTGTGGAATAGAATTATTTTCATTTTGACAACAACTCTTCCTTCTGGCCTCAACAGCTTGACTAAATAAGTAATATTTTAATTAAAGGTCCACAACAAATCTTCTTTTGCTTGAGACAAACCAGTGTTCTTATGAAAAACTGTTTGGCAAAGAATAATGTCTACACATGTATACTTAAGAGGGAAATCAGGAGGGCAAAACGGGGACAGGAGATAGCTTTGGCAAATAGGATTAAGGAGAATCCAAAGGGTTTTTACAAATATATTAAGGACAAAAGGGTAATTAGGCAGAGAATAGGGTCCCTCAAAGATCAGCAAGGCGGCTTTTGTGTGGAGCCACAGAAACTGGGGAGACACTTAAATGAATATTTTGCATCAGTATTTACTGTGGAAAAGGATATGGAAGATATAGACTGTAGGGAAATAGATGGTGACATCTTGCAAAATGTCCAGGTTACAGAGGAGAAAGTGCTGGATGTCTTGAAACGGTTAAAGGTGGATAAATCCCCAGGACCTGATCAGGTGTACCCAAGAACTCTGTGGGAAGCTGGAGGAGTGATTGCTGGGCCTCTTGCTGAGATATTTGTATCATTGATAGTCACAGGTGAGGTGCTGGAAGACTGGAGGTTGACAAACGTGGTGCCACTGTTTAAGAAGGGCGGTAAAGACAAGCCAGGGAACTATAGACTGGTG
>NC_057712.1:85732403-85785290 GCF_004010195.1 Chiloscyllium plagiosum | reverse complement strand
TTAAGAGGCATTTGGATGGGTATATGAATAGGAAGGGTTTGGAGGGATATGGGCTGGGTGCTGGCAGGTGGGACTAGATTGGATTGGGATATCTGGTTGGCATGGACGGGTTGGACCGAAGGGTCTGTTTCCATGCTGTACATCTCATTTCTGATGGCAGCCATCTTTTGCATTCCCCAGTTGTTACCATTTCATATGAAATTAGCAATCACTTTATATTTGTGGTCGAAGAACTATATGTAAGTGACTCAAATTCATTTAATGCACACCTTTGCAAACTGTACCAATATAGAAAGTGCTGCAGAGACTCAGTAAGTCTGGCAGCATCTGTGGAGACAGAAATAGAGCTAATGTTTTGGATCTGGTATGGCTTTTTTTCAGAAATTTGCCATATTATACTGTATAACAATGGACATCTCTGAATTTAATCGAGGTTTCAAAGATGCAACAGAAATCAGCTATTTGTTCTAATTGGGCGATATTTGTGTTTGTTCCCCATCCAGGCAAATTGCTTTACACATCCCATTCTGATATTCTTTAAATTCATTTCCTACATTCACCTACCAATTGAACCTTGAATGTGACATTGTTTCTGCTAAAACCTTAAATCTTGGAAGACAATTTCAGAGCCCCACAACCTTATATGTTTCTCTATCCTAAGTTTTTTGTATATCATTTGAATTTAAGGCCCCTCATTTTTCACCCTTCAGTTACTGGAAACAGTCAGCCACTCTGTTTCATCGTCTCATAATTTGAAACATGTCTATCATATCATCCTGTAATCTACTTGTCCTAATGGAATAAGAGTCAGTCTATTATAATTCATTCTGTTGTATTGTCTCAGAATGAGGCAGCAGATTCATGAGCTTCTGTTGCATTTTTGTTTTAGAACCTTATTCTGGTTACCAAGAAGACCAGTTAAACATATTAAGACTGGAGGCTTGTGACCAGCAGTGTGCCACAAGGATCGGTGCTGTGTCCACTGTTGTTCATCATTTATGTAAATGATGTGGATGAGAAGATAGGAAGCATGCTTTGTAAATTTGTGGGTGACACCAAAATTGATGGTATAATGGACAGTGAAGAAGTTTATCAAAGAGTACAATGGGATCTTGATAAGTGGAGCCAGTGGGCCAAGGAACAGCAAATGGAGTGTAATTCAGATAAATTCAAGGTGTTGCATGTTGCTAAGACAAGCCGCAGCAGGACTTACACAATTAATGGTGCCCTAGACAGTGCTGACAGACAGAGGGACCTAGGGGTGATTGAAAGTGGCATCATAGTTAGACAGGCTGGTGAAAAAGGCAGTTGGCACACTTGCCTTCATCGGTCAAGGCAGGCATTGGGAAGTCATGTTACGGATGTTCAAGACATCGGTAAGGCTACATTTGGAGTACTGCTTACAATTCTGGTCATGCTGCTATAGGAAGAATGTTATTAAATTGGAAAGGGTTCAAAAAAGATTTATAAAGATGTTACTAGGACTGGAAGTCATACAGAGAGGCTGGATAGACTGGGACTTTATTCTCTGGAGTGTTGGATGCTGGGGAGTGACCTTATAGAGGTTACAGATTTCATAGACCTTATAGATTTTATAACATCATGAGAAGCATAGATAAGGTAATGGCCAAGCTGATTTCCCCAGAGCAGGGAATTCCAAAACGAGAGGGCATAGGTTTAAGGTGAGGGGGTGGGGGGGGGGGATTTAAAAGGGACCTGAGAAGCAACTTTTTCACATAGAGGGTGGTGCATGTATGGAAAAAACTGCCACAGGAAATAACAGAGGCAAGTACGATTACAATATTTAGAAGACATTTGGGCAGGTGCATGGTACGGAAAGGTTTAGAGGATATGGGCTAAATGTAGGCAAATGGGACGAGTTAAGTTTGGGAAACTTTGTCAGTTTGAATGAGTTGTGCCAAAGGGTCTGTTTCCATGCTCTATGACTATGACTTTATAATAAGATCTATCAACCGAGTTTTGAAATGTATACAATTACTGTATAAGACTTCAGGTAGAGCATTGTGCGCATTTTCTGGGCAATACATTGTTGGCAGGACATGAACACATTGGAGAAAGTACAGGTTACAAGATTGTCTTCCAGGGATGAGGAACTTCAGTTGTGTGGATAGATTGAACAAATTGAGACTGTTTTCCAGGAGAGAAGAAGATTAAAAGGAGATCTGACTGAGATTTTCAAAATCAAGACCAGGCTGGATAGAAGTGAAACAAATGGGTGGCACGGTGGCACAATGGTTAGCACTGCTGCCTCACAGCGCCAGAGACTCGGGTTCAATTCCTGCCTCAGACGACTGACTGTGTGGAGTTTGCACATTCTCCCCGTGTCTGCGTGGGTTTCCTCCCACAGTCCAAAAATGTGCAGTCCAGGTGAATTGGCCATGCTAAATTGCCTGTAGTGTTAGGTTCAGGGGTAAACATAGGGGAATGAGTTTCGGTGGGTGTGTTTCGGCGGGTCGGTGTGGACTTGTTGGGCCGAAGGGCCTGTTTCCACACTGTAAGTAATCTAAAAATAAAATGTTCTCTTTTGTTAAAGGAACCAAAACACAAGGATATAGATTCTCCCCGTGTCTGCGTGGGTTTCCTCCGGGTGCTCCAGTTTCCTTCCACAGTCAAAAAATGTGTAGGTTAGGTGAATTGGCCATGCTAAATTGCCCTTAGTATTAGGTGAAGGGGTAAATGTAGGGGAATGGGTCTGGGTGGGTTGCTCTTTGGAGGGTCGGTGTAGACATGTTGGGCCGAAGGGCCTGTTTCCAAACTGTAAATAATCTAAAGCAATCTGCAAAAGAAGCAAGGATGATGTGAGAATTTTTTTTTCCCACTCGGTGACTAGGGTATGGAATGCACTATCTGGAAAAGTGGTGGGGGCAGCTTCAATTGAGGCATTCACGAGAGCTTTGGATGATTATTTGGATAAAAATAATGTGCTAGGATATGGGGAAAACAAACAGGAGATTGGTTTTAGCTAAACATGCTCATTTCACAAGTTAGTGTTGATGGAATGGGTTGAATCATCTCCTTCTGCACCGTAACACTCCTGTGATTAATTTATTACCAAACAAATTCAACAAAGACATAGAATCCCTCAAATCCTGCTGATCTGCTGAGCGTATTCAAACAAGCAATATTCAACTGCAGGAGTCATCACAACTACAGAATCTGACTTCAGGTTTTAAGCTTTTCACTTCAGAAAGAGAATCTTCAATAATCTAAATTTTATATTTATATTTACCTTTCTTCATGAACTCTTTTGAACCTTGTATACATTGTTAACATAGACAATAAAATCAGATGCTTATCCCTCAAGTGTCCTGGAAACTCATATACAAATGCATACATACTCTAGGAAAAGAGAAAAATCAAACTTCTCTGTAGAAATTGGTTTCCTTGAAGTAAATAATACTTTGGCCAATGGCTACTATTGAAGGCAAAAAGGACAAAGCACAGAATGCTCCTAAATCTTGATAATAAATTAATCACAGAAGTGTTACAGTGCAGCTTTGACAAAGGGTCAGTTAGACTCGAAACATCAGCTCTTTTCTCTCCTTACAGATGCTGTCAGACCTGCTGAGATTTTCCAGCATTTTCTCTTTTGATTTCATGCTTCTAAATCCATTGCTCTGACATGTGTGACTGTCACTAATCATGCATGTTTTTTAAAAATCCTTGCAGATACAGTTTGCTCAGAAAATATAATCTTGAGATGTTCTTTCAATTACTTTTTCAAAAGAACATGTACATTTGCCCTTGAACTCAAATTCCAGGTTTTCTTTTCAGAAGTGGGAGAGATCAACCAGGCAGCTTGTTCTTATCGGGATTTCCTCCTTCTGAATCAAACAATAATTACCATTGAAAGCCACTTTTTCAAAACAACCCCAGCAGGTGACGACAACAAATCAAGCTGTTATTGCCAGGCATGTGATTTACAGAAAGGTTTGTTAAAAATACATCTCAATGTCCACAGTGAACATTCAATGACCTCTTTTAAGGAAATTACTCCAGGTATCTCCACAACATGAAATAAATCCATTTTTATAATCTTTCAAAACTTAAGCCCTCCAAACAATATTTAATATTAAGCAGCTTTGTAATAATTTTCTTTTACCTTGTGATAAAAGTGAGAAATCTCTTTTTAATAATTTTACCAACTTTAGAAGGTGACTTTACCATCTTACAGACTCTCATGACCACATAATCAGGTGTGATCTCAGAGTGGCCAATTGGTCCATGAGCTAAGAATTTATTTAAGCCTTTTTTTTTGCACCCTTTTAGTTTTTGAACATTTTAATTTAAAATAAACCTAGCACAGCCTAATGCTTTGAACAAGATAAAACATTAATTTATTAAACATTTTGTTTAAGTAAAAGTAAGATGAAGTTATTGGTTAATATACAAGTTTCAAACGAGCTAATGAGGAAAGGTAAATATAAAGTTTAGATTATTGCAAGCCTGGTCTGATTGAAGACTCTCTTTCTGAAGTGAAAAGCTGAAAATCTCAAGTCAGATTCAGTAGTCGTGGTGACTCCTGCAGTTGAATATTCAGTTATTGCTTGTTTGGACAACCCCAGCAGCTCAGCAGGGTTTGAGGGTTTGCAGGGGATGGGAGAAAATGTTTTTTTGCTCAGCGCTAGCTCTGCAGATAGCTTGGACTTTTTCAACGGAACAGTAGGTCATTTCAAAATGCCTCATCTTGCACTTCCTTTCGCTGAAGGGATCTGTTCCGATGGGGTTGGTCTCTGCCTGAATCATGCTGGGACCAGAGTCCTGGTAAATTGCATAAATAGGGCTATGTGGAGGGCATTCACTGAATATTGTCAGGGGGGTGGGGTGAAATGTCAATGGTGGGGAGGGCTCAGCAGAGATTAATAATGTTTCCATGACAAGTCATAGGAAATAAAGTTTGGAAAGGGTCGGGAATCTAACTTCAGGCAAAGCAGATAAGTGGACAATTGTGAGAAGGGAGGCAGTCAATGCAGGGCTGAGGGCGTTGTACTTAGATACATGCAGTCTACAAAACAAGGTAAATGAACCTGTAGTGCAGAGTCAAATTGATAGGCAAGTCTTGGGTATCACAGAGTCACGGCTGCAAGTGGAGCAGCGCTGGGAACTATATATCCAAGGTTCTATTGAGGGACAGGCAGATGGGCAGAGTGTGCAGGGTTGCCTTGTTAGGAAGAAATGAAATTAAATTGATAGCAAAAAGGGATGTTGAGTTGGAAGTCATAGAATCTGTGTAGGCTGAGATGAGGAACTGCAAAGGAAAGGAAGGATTGTGATGTGAGCTATGAACAAGCCTCCTCGCAATAGTCAGGACGTGGGGAAGAGAATAAATCAGGAGATAGAAAAGGCATGTATGATAGGCTCTACTACAATTATCATGAGGAACTTCAATTTATAAATGGAAAGGGCAGATCAGTTTAGTAGCAGATCTCAAGGGAAGGAATTATTGGAATGTCTAGCAAATAGTTTCTTTTTGGAGCAGCTTGAAGTAGACCCCGCCAGGTAACAGGCTGTTCTGGATTTGGTGATGTGTAATGAGGCAAACTTGATTAGGAAGATTAAGGTGAAGGAACACTTAGAAGGCAGTGACCATAATCCGATTGAATTCACCCTGTAGTTTGAGAGGGAGAAGCTGGAATCAGATGTAATACTATCATAATTGAGTAAAGATAACTACAAAAACATGAGGGAGGGGTTAGCCAGAATTGATTGGAAGGGGAGCCTAGCAGGGAAGACAGTGGAGCACCAATGGCAGGAATTTCTGGGGGTAATTTAGGGGACACAACAGAAAATCATTCCAAGGAAGAAGAACCAAACTGAGGGGAGGATTAAACAAGGGAAGTTAGGAATAACATTAAAGCAAGAGAAAAAGCATATAATGTGCTGAAGATGTATGAGAAGCCAAAGGATTGAGAAGCTTTTAAAGACCATCAGACTATAACTAAATAAGTAATAAGGGGAGAGAAAATGAAATATGAGAGTAAGCTAGTTAGTATTAGAAAATAAATTGCAAGAGTTGTTTTAGACACATAAAAGGTAAGAGAGAGGCAGGAGTGCACATTGGATCACTGGAAAGTGAGGCTAGAGAAGTAGAAATGAACGAAGTGAACTGAAAAGGTACTTTGCATCAGTCTTCATGATGGAAGACACCAGTAGCATACCAGAATTTCAAGGCAGTCAGGCACAGAGGTGACTGTAATGGCCATCACTAATGAGAAGCTGCCAGGAAGTTGTAAGGTCTGAACATGGATAAATCACCCAGACCTGATGGACAACACCCAGACTTCTGAGGAAATAATTGAGGAGATTCTGGGGGCATTAGCGATGATCTTTGAAGATCACTGGAGTCAGGGATGATCGAAAAGGACTGGAAAATGTCTAATGTAACACCCTTGTTTTAGAAGGGAAGGAGACAGAAGACAGTAAGGTATAGGCTGGTTAGCCTGGCCTCAGTAAGACTTTAGAGTCTGTTATTAAGGAAGAGATTGCAAAGAACTTGGAAATGCATGGTAAAATAAGGCTGAGTTAGCATGGCTTCCTCAAGGGGGAGTCATGTCTGACAAATTAGTTAGACTTCTTTGAGGAGAACCTGAGCAAGTTAAATGCAGGAGAGCCAGCGGACGTGATATACCTATTAATTTCTAGAAGCCCTTTGACAAGGTGCTGCACAGAAGGCTGCTAAATGAGACAAGAATCCATGGTGTCTGGGGAAAGATACAGGATCGGCTGAGTGGCAGAAGGCAGAGAGTGGGGTTAAAGGGGTATTTGAGGAGAAAGTGAGGACTGCAGATGCTGGAGAACAAAGCTGAAAATGTGTTGCTGGAAAAGCACAGCAGGTCTGGCAGCATCCAAGGAACAGGAGAATCATTTCCTGAAGAAGGGCTCATGCCCGAAACGTCGATTCTCCTGTTCCTTGGATGCTGTATGATCTGCTGTGCTTTTCCAGCAACACATTTTCAGCTCTTAAAGGGGTATTTGTCAGGATGGTAGCCAATGACTAGTGAAGTTCTATCGGGGCCTGAGATTGGACCCCAACTGTTCATATTATATATTAACAATCTGGACGAATGAACTGAGGGCAGTATTGCTAAGTTTGCAGAAGACATAGGGATAGGCAGAAGGGCAGGTCGTGTTGAGGAAGCGGTTAGGTTGCAGGAGGATTTGGACAGACTAGGAGAGTGGGCAAAGAAGTGGCAGATGGAATACAATGTGGGAAAGTGTGAGGTTATACACTTCGGTAGGAAGAATTGAGATGTAGACTAATCTCTAAATGCGGAAAGGCTTTGGAAATCTGAAGCACAAAGGAACTTGAGAGTCCTAGTTGTGGATTCTCTTAAGGTTAACATGTAAGTTCAGTTGGCAGTTATGAAGACAAACATAATGTTAGCCTTCATTTCAAGAGGGTAGAACACAAGAACAGGGATGTACTGCTGAGGCTGTATCAGGCTCTGGTCAGACCGTATTTAGAATATTGTGAGCAGAATTGGGCCCTATATCTAAAGAAGAATAGGTTGGCTTTGGAGGGTGTCCAGAGGAGGTTTACAAGAAAGATCCTCAGGATGAAGGGCTTATCATATGACGAGCTGTTGAGGACTCTATGTTTGTATTCAATGGAGTTTAAAAGGATGAGGTGGAGGGGGGGATCTAATTGAAACTTACAGAATACTGAGAGGCCTGGATACAGTAGACTTCGGGAAGATGTTTTCATGGGTAGGAGAGACTAAGACCCAAAAGTATAGACTCATGGTGAAGGGATGACCTTTATAACTGAGATGAGGAGGAATTTCTTCAGCTAGAGGGAGGGCAATCTGTGGAACTTATTGCTACAGAAAGATGTGGCGACATCTTAAATGTCTTTAAGATGGAGCTCTTGATTCGTAAGGGGTTCAAGGAGAGGTTACAGGGAGAAGGCAAGAGAATGGGGGTTGAGAAACATATCAGAAATGATCAAATGGTGGAGCAGATTTTGGGGCCAAATAACCTAACTCTGCTCCTAAATCTTATCTTCCTATGAAGACCCTCTCCAGTGATATCTTTCAGAGTTCTTCTGCATACAATGGCTTTTGTAACCTGTGCTGATCATAATGAAAGTAAATGGCTGTCTTGTCATTTGCATGTGAGCCACTGTTTCATAAAGCAAAGAAGTTAATTGTAGGAGCAAATTACTGCAAATGCTGGAATCCGTACTGAAAACAAATACTCAAACTCACAGTGAGTCAAACAGCATCCATGGAGAGTAAGCAAGCTAATATTTTGAGTCTACATGACTCTTCATCTGAACTCTGATGAAGAGTAATCTAAAATAAAGAAGTTAGTTGCATGAGTTCTTTTTCTGTCTTTTGTTCTCTCACAAGTTTTCAATTCTCACACCTTCAGAAAGATCCATTTTGTTGTTCAAGTGTTAATCAAATTATAATTATCGACCTTTATGATTGATGCTGATGGAACACAGTTCAGTCGTGTTTGACATGGCCACTGTAACAGACTACCGCTAATTTTTAAAACTTAACTTAGACTTTAGAAGGATTTTTTTTTCAAATTATAGTTTCTTAAAGTCAGTAATATCGGAACTGCAAATTTGTGACACAAGTCCAGGCCCCAAATACTACTGCCTTTTCACTGCACCCAGCGTACTGTCACTCAGTATAATTACAATCATTAATGTTCTATCTCACAGTTATTGGCACTGAATTCAATTTGCTGTTCTGTTAGTCCATTCTCCTTTATTATCAAACACCCTTTGTAGTTCTTTTTGTTTCCTATATCTTCTATTTTGAAATCATTTGCGACATGGTTCTTAATACTCAATGTGTGGAAATAGAAATTGTCCCAGGACTGAATCATTAGGATATCACAAACCACCTCCAACAACGCCACAAAAATGCCTTAATCCCTCGGCCTAACTTTCCATTGTCAAAATAGATAGCTTAAGTTGGGAAATTGTCCAACTCACCCACAATTTCAGTAGGTCTGGCAGCATCTTTGGAGAGAAATCGGAGTTAACATTTTGGATCCAGGGACCCTTCTTCAGAACTCAGTTCTGAATTCAATTTCTGTTTTTGTTTCTGATTTCCAGCATCCGCAGTTCTTTCAGTTTTTTTTAATTAGTTGGCTCTGATATTTGCTCCATGGAGTGGGGTGAGATGTGGAGCACCGTCAAGCCCACTAATCCCAGCATAGACCAAAGAGGCAGATGAATGCTGAGGCAGCCTAGTTAGAATGTGTTTCTCGTCTGCTTCAGGAACTGTCAGGGTATTAAGTCCTCACCCCCATTATCCCTACTCCACCCCTAACAAGCAACCCCCCCACCCCCCACTACCATCCCCTGCACTTCTAACAATCTTCTAATTATTTACTACAGCTCTCATTCATACATGAGACTGAAAAAAAAACTGTTATTTATGAAACCCATTGAGTCAAATGGATAATTTCTTACAAAAAAATCACATAAATGTTTATTCAGATCCCTCATCAAGAACTGCTAACTTTTTAAAAGCCTCTTTAAAATGTCAATCAACCTGAAATCAGAAACTCCTTTAAAGATACATGTAACATTTAAAATTCAAACAAACATTTAAAATGGTAATAACTTTCATAAAATATAAACAAATGCCACTATTGAAACTGTTGGAACAGATGGTATTCTTTTCTGTCCTACATCAGATGGACTGTCAATCGAAGCATTCCAACAGCTTCGACCTATATTTTTATTATTTAAGAGACCATGGGATATATAAAACTTCCCTCCTGTCACATAAAGAGACTTTATCCACTGTTTAAGAGCATTAATGTCTACTCCTTCAATTAATGACTCCCACATTATAGTTTAAGGCCCTTAGGGCAGTCAAAATGAGACCTACGAATTCAGCACAATATACAAGTGACTCTGTTGAGTGTGGGTTTTCCCCACTGTGAGATTCATGCCCTATCTCTTTTATCTGCTGGCAAAAACTGCATCAATTGAAAATGGCAGCAGGACTTCTGCATGGAGTTGCCACCCACTATTTCTAAAAGTCCAGGGAGTCTCTCCCACTATGCAAAAATCAAGTTCTTTCTCTCCATATCTCTTTATTTTTTAATAACTTTTTAAACCTATTTTCTCTCCTCTCTCTAACTCTAAATCATTTATTCTTTCCCAGTAATTTCTTAATTCTTCTCATGGAGTCATACAAGACAGAAGCAGACCCTTTGATCCAATTTGTCCATGCTGCACGAGTTTGCCAAGCTAAACTAATCCCATTTGACTGTGTTTGGCATGTATCCCTCTATACTTTTCCAAGTCATGCATCTGTCCAAATGTGGAGAAAGTGAGGACTGCAGATGCTGGAGATCAGAGTTGAGAGTGTGGTGTTGGAAAAGCACAGCAGGTCAGATGCTCCTAGGATGCCGTCTGACCTGCTGTGCTTTTCCAACACCACACTCTCGAATCTGTCCAAATGTCTTTTAAATGTTGTAATTTCTATTTTGAAAGACTGTCACATTTTTAGGAATGAAAGTACAGGATTTGAAGGAAACTTTGTCAAGGCCTTCCTTAAAATTCATGTATTTCACATCTCAGTCCTGCATCTTATACGGATATTACATTTTAAAAGATTTCTTGGAATCTGTCAAGCAGTTCCAACTGCACACTTTTAATTTGTTTTGTGTGTCTCAATATGTGATAATTTAATGGTTAATTAAAGAATCAAAACTGTTCCCTATCATAGCTATTAAACTTATCCATTAGCTGTGTCTATTTTTTTGAAAAGAAAATCCATATTCCAGTTCTGGCATAAATCTGCACTCAACAAAATACTGAGGTATAATTTCTAGGGGCACTGCAATTGCCCTTTAACACTTTTAATAATAAATAGAGAAATTTGATCCATGAGAGTATTTCACATTTCCAGGATATCCTAAGGTGCTTCATAGTAAATGAATTTCTTCTGGAGTATTGCTTCATTTATTGGCCCAGGTTTTCTGAGAAGTGACATTACAGCCAGGTTGCCTCACAGCTGAGTGGACCCACCTTTACATTTCTAGCCGATGGTTCTAACCCCATCTCCTTCAGAAATGTGGAGAGTACCTGAAATCAATTCATTTCCTTGTAGTGAAGGATAGTTAGGGGAAGTCAAACCATGCCCCCTTTAGCAGCAGTCAATGGACAGTATTCTATGATTTAAATGGCTAGCAGTTCAGCCAGACTCTTGGCAGTTTATGCAATAGGACACTGTATACCATGCTACATATATGATCTTCATAAGATAGTCATGCATTGGAACTCTTTCTTCATCTTACAATAAACGAAAGCAATGTCTATGATCTTAACAGTCCGAAGTCTCTTGACAGATACTATGAGAACTGCTGAGTTTCCCCTGAACTTTCTGTTTTCCTTTCAGACTTCCAGCACCTTGATTTTGTTTTTTGGGAAATCAAGAATTTTTAATTGGATAACGAAAAGTTCTGATTATGTGAAAAAGCAGTAGCAGGCATGGCCGAGAATGGGTCAGATTTAACTCCTAAATTTGATTTGACAAAGAATATTTGACTTGTATCAAAACTCAGTGAGGAAGGAGTTGAAATGTATTTTGTCTCATTTGAGAAATTGCTATAAAGTTACAAAGGCCAAGATAAACTTGAAAATTTCTATTTCAATATTGGTCAAAAAATGAGAGGTTGTTTTCAACCCTTGCAGATGGCCAGACTACAGAATATGATAAGTTTCAGATTACTGTGCTGAACATGTTTCTGTTTTTATGGAAGTGTACAAACACTTACAAATATTTGAGGAAGAGACAGAGTTGGACTTTGTGGAATTTTCTGTAGGAAAGCATGGTGCAGTGACTGATAGGGTCAATCCTTTACAGTATGAGCAAGTTGAAGAAGGTGCAAGTTCAGCCAATGAAAAATGCAAAACTAAATGATCATCAGATTGGCTGAAAAGTAATTTTACATGTGGGTAACCAATAATAAGTACTTCCTCAGGTTCTTGGAGTCCATAGTCCTTGATTAAATTCTAAGAAATTGAATTCTAATCCTTTCACAAACGATAGAGAGTAAAGCGAAAAAAAATTGAAACTCATCTGTAAGGCAACTGTCTTTATTGCTGTTGCTTCAATCACTCATGATCTCCCTTCTGTAACCTGATGTATAATAAATGGCAAATTTTACAAAAAATGGTGTACATAGAGAAATGGACCATCAGAATACTTATACATGTCCCCTTTTTTTTTCTTGGATGACATAGTCAGATCCAAATATCTTATTTACACAAAATAGTAATAATCAGAAATAAGTCAAATGGATTTGTGGCGGCACGGTGGCACAGTGGTTAGCACTGCTGCCTCACAGCGCCAGAGACCCGGGTTCAATTCCCGATTCAGGCGACTGACTGTGTGGAGTTTGCATGTTCTCCCCGTGTCTGCGTGGGTTTTCTCCGGGTGCTCCGGTTTCCTCCCACAGTCCAAAGATATGCCGGTCAGGTGAATTGGCCATGCTAAATTGCCTGTAGTGTTAGGTAAAGGGGTAAATGTAGGGGAATGGGTGGGTGGCGGGTCGGTGTGGACTTGTTGGGCCGAAGGGCCTGTTTCCACACTGTAAGTAATCTAATCTAATCCTGTTCAGGTATGTTAAAGACTTGTCCAGCTCCTATGCTGTTGGACGACAACTAAATAAATAACTGGAGTCTCTTTTGAATTAACACATGATTTTAAACCATTTCATACTTAGCACACTCATAGAAATCCTGCAGCTGGAGTCATAGGGACTAAGTCTTATCAACTTCAGATGCTGAATATATTCTGCATTTAAAAAGGAAAAGCTATCCACAGTTTGGAATATCTTCAAGTCATTCCTTACTGTACAAGCCACAATAGCTAATTGTACCATGAACAAGAGAAAATCATTTTCCTTTCATTTTCATTAAACTTCAAACCCATTAAGACCCCTTTGACTGTCATGATAGGCCTTTGTGTTTATCCAGAGAAAGATAACCAATAGTCCTGCTGTTGTCACTTCCAGGTGTCAACAGAAATGATTCTGGCTTTGGATTGGCATAATTAACATTCATCATTTTCATTTCTGATTCAGGGTTGTTTCAGATAGTTACTTGGGTGATTTAAAGACACTCAGCAAAAATCACTTCAGAACAAAAGGAATCTTTAAGTCAGCTGTGAGGATGTTAAAGACTCCAAATACAGCTGAGCTATGTACCAAATTGAAAGCACTGCCTTTCTGTTCTCTGGAGATTTCTGTTGCAACACTGGTGCACACTGCATTCTGGTCAGTGTAGATGGAGAGTGGCAGCAGAAGATGAAGTGTGACAATTGTGTCCAATGATGTTTCCATTTGACACCATACAGAGGGGGTGAAATTGAGTTAGTGTTCTGCTGACATAAAGACTGCACTGAATTTGGCAGCCGCCATCATCTGCATGCGAACAGCGGGCTGCAGGCACCAATCAGGTGTTCAGAAGCTCATCAGTATCTACAGCAGTGATTTGGTTGTGAACTGGCAAATGCCCTTAAAAAATCATTTGACAGTGGGGTTGATACAATATTGACAGGAATGAAAATTGAGCTGCCAACAGTCTACAGCTGTTTTGTGGACCTACAAGGAATTCTGGTCTCCTCGCTATAGGAAGGATGTTGTGAGACTTGAAAGGGTTCAGAAAAGATTTACAAGGATGTTGCCAGGGTTGCAGGGTTTGAGTTATAGGAAGGGGCTGAATAGGCTGGGGCTATTTTTCCTGGAGTGCTGGAGGCTGAGGAGTGAACTTATAGAAGTTTATAAAATCATGAGGGGCATGGATAGGGTGATTAGCTAAGGTCTTTTCTCCTGGGTAGAGAGGTCCAAAACTAGACAGCAAAGATTTAATGTGAGATTTGAAAGGGATCGAATGAGCAACCTTTTCACACAGAAGGTGGTGCATGTATGGAATGAACTGCCAGAGGAAGTAATGGAGACTGGTACAATTAAAACATTTAAAAGGCATCTGGATGGGTACGAAATAAGAAGGGTTGAGAGGAAGATGGGACTAGATTTGTTTAGGATGTCTGGTAGGCTTGGATGAGTTGGACCAAAGTGTCTGTTTCTGTGCTGTACATCTCTATGAATTACTTTCACTTTCACAAAATCCTAATACTTGCAATGCTTTTCACTGCTTTCAGTGGTCTCGAGCTAGTTGAAGTCCAATCGAACATCAGGGTTTCAAAACTAGCTGAGGATCCCAAACAAAATTAAGAGCCCGAGTAACACAAACTTGCTTAATCTAATTACATTGTGAGACACAATCCAACCTTCGACAAGACTTCACCCATGAAAAATGCCATTCAGTTATCCAAGTCCCTTGCTCATCTAATGTTTCCTCAGAGAATTTTCTGTTACTCCTTCCATGAAGACAAATAAAAATTGACTTTAATTTCTCCAGAATTTATTTGTCCTCCATAATAAACTCTCCTATCCCTGTATTCTTTCTAATCTTTTCCATTTCACATAGCAATAGAAGCTTTTGCCATCCCTCTTTGTGATACTTGCTAGCTTGCATACATATTCCCTTTGCTTTCCTTTTCAGTTTCTTGGCTGTCATTTGCTGGTTCAAAAATTGTTCTCAATCCTCAAATTAGCCACTATGTCTGTCACTCCTCTAAATCACTTCCTTTGACCTAATGTAATCTCCAAATTCTTTCACTAACCATGGTCACATCATCCTTCACTTTAGGTGTACATGCCTTAGTGGAATATATATATAGCTTGTAGATCTTGCGTTATTTCTTCAAAAAATATCCAATGCCTGCAACTATCAAAAATCATATTTTTCTTCCAATCCATCCTAGCCAATTAGTCCCTCATATCCACATAATTTTGTTTCCTCAAATTTAAGACATTAATTTCAAAATGCACTATGTCACATTCAAATTTCAAGTAAAATTCTATTATATTATGGTTGCTATTTCCCAAAGCATTATAGCAAGATTATTGCAAGGTTTCATTAAAGCAAGGCTATTACATAGACCTTTCTCATTACAAAACACCAAATCAAAAACAGCTCGATCTCAACTTGGCTCCTCAACAGACTGATCTGGATACGCATCTCATACACATTCCAGGAATTCATCTTCCATAGTATTACTGTGTCCTGGTTATCTAAGTCTGTATGCAAATTGAAGTCATCCATTAATACTGTATTACACACATTACATACATTTTAAATTTCCTGAATTTTGCATGTCCAACGTTAGTGCTATTAATCCCTTAAATAACTTCACTAGTTTCTACAGCTGTAACTGTGGCTCCAGGCTGGTTGTTGCCTCCGTGGTTACGGGTCCAAGGGTGTCAAATGCACCTACTGGACCCTTTTCTGGAGGACAGAGGTCATAGTTCATGTTGTTAATGTTATGACTCACCAGGGGAGTGGGCTGAAAATTAATATTTGCTGTTCTGGGGTCATCACAAAAGTAAAGATTTTACAAGTGTGAAATGTTACCAATTTACCTGACTTTCAGAATCAGATTTCTCCGCTGAACAAAAATGACTATTTATTACAAATAATTAAAAGGTAAAGGTTAAGTCACCACAGTCTTACCAGACCATACAACTGCTCTCTCATTAGGGGAAGATGACTAATGGTGGTTTAACCTGAGGGTCACCTACCTCAGATGAGGGGGGAGCTTGAGAAGGAGAAGCCAAACCTTAGTTGTGGGGAGATTGTTGGAGTCTATAATCAAGGATGGGTAATTGAACTGCAGGCTCTGTTACACTTGAGGCAATTGGTGGTCATGGGAAGAGGTGGGTAGACGTTTAGTATCACAGCACTGTCTTTACTCTGTTTTTGCCTGGCTCCAATTTTTTCCCAGCGGCAAGTGTGGAGGTGCTCAATGCCTTCCCAGAATGCATCTCCTCCACTTTGGACAGTCTTGGCCCATTGATTCTCAGGAGTCTGGCAATGCCGCACTTTGCCAGTGAGGCCTCGTGGGTATTGCTGAAGCACTTCCTCTGTCCACCTGAGGCTCTTCTGCCATTTCAGAGTTGGGAATGGAACAACTGCTTGGGGAGCTTTGTGTCAGTCAGGCAGACAATGGCCCAGTCCATCACAGTCAATCAAGGTGGATCAGTGCTTCAATGCTGGGAATGTTGGCTCCGTCGAGGAAACTGGTGTTGATGCATCTTTCTTCCTAGTGGATTCGTAGGATCTTGTGCAGGCAGTGTTGGTGGTACTGTTGGTGGTGCTTTGAGGTGTACACAATCCATGTCTCAAGAGTCATATAGGAGGCTGGGAACCACCACAGCTCTGTAAACCATGAGTTGATGTTGTTGCCCACTAGAGGCTGCTCTAGCACACTGGAGGTGATGCCAGATCTCTTCAACAATAGCTGCTTTGGCCAACAAGTACACTCCTAAGTTATTGGAAGTGGTCAACATTCTCTAAGGTTGCCCCATGGACTTTGATGATCAGGGCTCACAGTACAATGTCAGGCCAAGTTGTGGAGGATCTTCGGCTTGTGGATGTTCAGGTTGAGACGCATGCCCTCATATGCTTCCATAAAGGTGCTGATGGTGATCCAGAGTACATCCTCTTAGTTTGCACATATGCAAGCATCTGCATACTGCAGCTCAATGACACTGGTTGGGGTGGCTTTGGTTTTGGCCCAAAGGCAGAGAAAGTTGAATAATTTCCCACTGATTCCGTAAGTTAGCTCCATTCCAATGGGGTGCTTGTCGGTGGTGAGGGGAAGGTATTGCAGTGAGGTAGATCAAGTTTTGGGATGATAATGCAGCCCTGCTTGACACGGATCCAAAAGGAGAATGTTTCGGTAATGAAGCCATTTGTCATTGCTCGACTCAGACAGTACTCTCCAAACCCAAAACCTCTGCCTCCTCGATGGACAAGGGCAGGAGCTGCATAGGAACAGCACCATTTGCAAGTTCTTCTCCCAGCCACGCAGCATCCTGACTTGGAAATATAATGCTGTTCCATCACTGTTGTTAGCTCTAAATCTGGGCCTATTTCGACTGTGGCTGTTCAGTAGAGGGCAGTCCACTAACACCTTCCTAGGACCAAATTCTGGTCCTGTCTATGATGCTCACACCCCATGAAAAAAAAATACTAAAAAAAAATCATATCGTATACAGAGCCCCCTTGCTGAAATGAATTATTGAATGGGCAGACATCAGCTCAGGATTCTAAAGATGGTAATCACTGAAGACAGGAAAGTATATATTTTTTGAAATAACATCCCTGTGACAATGGAAGGAACAGGAGTCATGAACCCCAGCATCCCATTTCAATGAGTATATCCCACAGTCCAGTCTGTGGCCACTGCCATGAAGCTGCTTTCCCAATGTTGCTCCCTTCCCCCATGCTGAATATACTCATGAAACCCAAAAATCAAAATCTACCCCAATGAAGGAATATGGTGCATTTCCTTAGGCTTGTGACCCAGGATCAGAACAAATGCAATAACTAGAAATGTATTAAGACGAGGGGTAAGTCTTGAACATATAACTTTAAAGTAACAATCAGAAGTCACTATCAGAGCCATTAAACCATTATAATTATATTTATTAAACTGATTATGGAATGAATGCTGAAACAGATCACTTCTGAATGAGCAGATAGATTTGTGGCCAACTAATATATAAACAACAGTGACTTTATAACATGGCTAATTGGTCTTACAAGCACAAATCAAAGGCTTATGAGCTAATTGCTGAAACCATTTGGCATAAGTAATGATATCAGTGTACATTGGAATTGTCCTCTAATCACAGGTCAACTCAGTTGTCAAATATATCTGTAGGCAGACAAGGCAATTCCTATGTGATGGGATGGCAACAATTTAATGGTTAGTTATTTAACAACACTCATTATAATTAAATAGTAACGTTTTCAAATTGACTGGAACGTGATATACATTAAAAGCCTGCTCTACAACCTCCAAGCAAGAGCTTCTCAACAGCTGAGTAACAAATCTGAGTGCAAAAGAATATATAACCTAATAAGGTGCATTATTTGTTTTGATATTTATGTTTTCTTCATGGATAATGTCAGATCTGATGATTTATTCCAGGGCATGGAGATGCAGGATCCCAAGTAGCTACTAACTAAATTTAAAACTGGCACTAGATGGCACATACATTAATACAAAGAGCCTAGTTCTTTGCTGACAGAAATAATAGGGCACTTACTCCACCTGTTCCATATCAACAGACTGGGTGATAGACATTCACTGGTTCACTTCTCAGCTCAATGCCTTGACCAATCAACCTTTCTGGTTTACAATTTAACAAAGCCTGGAAGTTAATAGTCAATCAGCATTGATGGGTGCAATCTTCAAAGCAATGCCTGTCAATTAGAGTCCACCTTCCAAACAGTCAACACTCTGTTCTCATGTTGCTTAAATGTTTTATTTCTCTTGAATTTATATTTTTTGCAAAATATCCCAATGAGTACATGATGTAAAGCTTTGATAAAATATGTCCATTTTCAGTAATACTGAAGGTTTGCAATACTAAAAAGCTACTCGAATGTTGCTTGTTGGGATGGAATTATCACCTATATCAACAAAGTCTGAATGGTGAGTCGATGTTAGGGTGTGTGCAGAATGGGGGTGCAGATTCACTCGTCAGATGTTCCCTGACATTAAGCACCTTGAGAATGGTTGGAAAAACTATTGTCCAATTAGGCATACCTTCCTAAACATCAATGTGTTTGGCCACGCCTTTGGAAGTCTATGGATGCCACCTTTACTTTCTGAGGATTTGGCATCAAGATTTTTTAAAAAATTATACAGGTTCCTATTTCTCTATAATGGAGCCACTGGGACAACATGCTCCTGGATGAGAAGGAGAGGAACTCAATTTCATCTCAGACTCCTCAGCCTGGCAGACAATGTTTAGTTAGACTGCACATCACCTGCCTGCTTTACTCCTGCAGTTTTGGAGAGCGCCAGTTTAAAATGTTTTAAATCTAATCCAATGTGAAACAAATTGCTACTAAATTACCACCCCATTCAAAAAGGTCACGAGGTAGCTGTTATGGAAACTAGAAGTTACAAGTTCAGTATCCAGGTTTAGGCAATCAGAATACAAATCACGGACATTAACACAAAGTTTGAATAATATTTTAAAGAATTAGAATAACTTAAGAAAATTGAATAAAACTTAGGCATATTTGCTGCACATAGAGAAGACATGGCAGCAGATCTGGAGCACAAATCAACTGAAAATTGTATTTTATAGGTGTTATCTCATCATGTGAACATCCACCATATACTATGAATGAAAATGCCAAAGTGGCCAAAAGTCACAGTCAACAAACAGGGTTCAACATGAAGAACAGTCTTGAGAGAGAAAGAGCTGAGACCAAGAAGTGATACAGAGGTCAGAGACTGACAGGCAGTGTAAGAAGATAGGCAGGCACAGAAAAAAAAAAGTTAAGAATGGGTGCAAATAAGTTTCAGAGATCAGCAAAGGCGACAAGAACAAAATAAAGAGGGGGCTCATGTTTTTACAAGTAACATCAAAAAATTAACCACAAGACTAAACAAATTATGTCAAAGTGCACTAATGTTTATTGCTAAAATGGTGGGTGAACTTGAGAAAATGAAACCATATAAACAAATGGGGTTCAAAACTGTAGGAAATCAGCCTGTCTCCTGAAAACAGATGCAGGTCTGTGACTTGTGATATAATTGACAACAATTTAATGGAAACTAAAATTACAGACTGAAGAACTAAAATATAGTGTTTAATAAATAATTGGAAGTGGAATAAGCAAGATCTAAGCGAAACAGTTAGTAAAAATGAAGATGAACAGAAGTTAATAAACATTAAAGTGGTTACATATTAGAGTTTTTTTTAATCATGTAGAAGACTAAAAACACGTGCATGCCTGGGGACTCTGCAAAGCAGATTGGTTGAGAACTGAATACATTTATGCAAGAGCAAAATATTTTAATGAGAAGAAAAATAGAGTGGAGGTATTCTGACAGAGTGAGATAAAATGAACTATAGGTTTTTTTATTTCAAAGTTTTTCTTGACCTTACAGAGAATATTTCCACAGAGGGGGAGATATGAACAGTGAAATCAATCTAATTTATTTTAAAAAGGGCCTGAAACTCCTTTGGCCAGAAGAGGTAGTGACCACACAGGCACATTCTCTAAGAATAACTGATTCAAACTACTCAGTGTTCCTGTCCAAAACCATTGCTAACTCTCTTTTTCAAAAAAAATGATTGCAATCACTTTCAACAACAGTTTCAGGCAATAAATTTTATGTTCTATCTGCTCTTTGTAGAAAGGCATTTTAAATTTATTGGTGATATTAAATTTGCAATTTTGTTATCACTCCATAATTATTTGCTGTACATGATAAAAATGGATTTAATTGGAGTATAATCCATAAGAATAAAGAAATAAAGAAAAGTTGGTAGAAAATATTGCCTATATCCACAGTTAGAGTATTATTGTTCAGTCCTGGGCACACCATTATCAAATGTACATTAAAGCCAGGCAGTATATGTAGCCTGGATTTAGCAGGATGGTGCTAGGAACAGGTGCTACTTATGAGCAAAGTCATAGAACTACTTCTGCTGAAACAGGAAAGGCCTAGAGGAATTTTAACAGAGATTTGTGAAATTACGAAGTGAAAAGGGCAGTGAGAAACTAGGATCATCAAGAAAATAAAAAATGAAGTTCAGGTTAAAATTGTTAGAGCATGAAATAGTTTGCTAGTTTAGGCACTTTTTAAAAGACATTATTTAAAGCAGTTGGTTACATTGAGGAATGGATCAGTGTGTTCACTTTCGTGCTGTTCAAATAAAGACATGCATATATAGTCACAGAGAAATGATGGGCTGCAATTCCCAGGTGTTTCAGGGCCCTCATTGTGGAACCAAATGAGGGTTCTGAGACTGCACACGCCAACTGTGAAACTGGCTCAGCAATGTTCCTGGACGAACCCACTGTCTCTCCAACCTAAATGGCAACCTTCAACCTTTCCAGTGAGATGCAGAAGTCAATCAAAAGGTTGGCAGCTAAAAAGCACTGGTAGTGACCACAAGGTGTTGGGTGCTGTTGAGGCAGTTTGAAGATTGAGAGGATGCCTTCATTTTGAGACGTGCTCAAACAGTGAAATAAATGTGAAACATCAGAGGGGACCAAGTAGGTAGGTGTCTCTGGATAGCCTACTGGGACCACAAACATGAATGTCTCTTTCTGTGGCATCATCTTTGGGCCGCGGAGAGCCCAGCTCTATTGGCTTTGTGAACAGCTGCAGTGAGGCAGCTCCCATGAACTTGGCACTTGCTCACGATAGTGGAATCCTGCCCTGCCTCTGCAATATGCTGGCAAGTCCTGAAAAATCATCTCTAATACAACCTTTAATTGTTTAAATTGACTGTCTGGCTCTTCTTGTCCTGACATGGCTTCCTGTTTCTTCCTGGTCCTCTTCCCTGTCTTCCTGCCTGCCAACCAGGTCTGGAAATAGCCTGTCCAATTGTATAGAAATTGGTTGACACCACACCCATTTTACAGCAATTAACAGGTGCCCAAATACTTAATATGGAAGAGGCACACGCACAATCTACACTGAATTGCATGTGCCACTTCTGCCAACTGTTGAAAAGCTTCACAATTTGCGAAATACTTTGTTTTAATAGTGCTGCAAATTTTGATATCATCCCCTCAGTTTTTATCTACTTGACTGCTGTCTCGGTTTTAAAGCACCAAGAAAAAAGGGATAACCACACAATTCCAGTCTAATGAAAATAATCTGTTGTCCTCAGTCATAGAGTCATAGAAATGTACAGCATGGAAACAGACCCTTCGGTCCAACCCGTCCATGCAGACCAGATATCCCAAACCAATTTAGTCCCACCTGCCAGCACCCGGCCCATATCCCTCCAAACGCTTCCAATCATACACCCATCCAAATGCATCTTAAATGTTGCAATTGTACCAGCCTCCACCACATACTCTGGCAGCTCATTCTATACACGTACCACCCTCTGCGTGAAAAAGTTGCCCCTTCGGTCTCTTTTATATCTTTCCCCTTCCCTCCCTAAATCTATGCCCTCTAGTTCTGGACTCCCCGACCCCAGGGAAAAGACTTTGTCTATTTATCCTATCCATGCCCCTCATAATTTTGTAAACCTCTATAAGGTCATCCCTCAGCCTCTGACGCTTGCTTCCTGTCCTCCAGTTTTGTGGGTACACTTTCTGTATACCCATAATTGCCATTTTCCTCTTCATTTGTCATGACATTATCTTTGCCATACTTTTTTTACACGTTACTTTATCAAACAATTTTTGAAAATCCATGTAAATCACATCAATTGCATTCCTTTATCGACATTCTGTGTTACTTCCGAGAAGATTGATCAAACAGAAATGTTCATTCAGAAAGCTTTGTTAACCTGGCTTTCGGTATATTTGAGCAGGGTGTATTTGAATTGGCTTTGAATGTACACCAGGAATACTCACATTAAAAGGCAAAAAGAATCATCAACAGAATTTGATCTTTGGCACATTCCATGGTCAAAATGTAATTTTGCTTAAACTGCATCACAATTTGGCAACAAGTATTAAAAGAATATTTTGTGTAGCACATGTACATTTCTGCAAGTAATCTTTGAATAATTTTGCAAAGCTTTGTTGCCCAACAGTGTTAACAGATCCCATGAAAATAACTTTGCATTCTTATGTTTTCCATCATTGTATTTTCTGTTCAGGCAGACAGGTATCTCAAGGATTAAATGCAGCACACCTATTGGCATCTTGCAAAATTTAGTGTGATAACTCTTTTGACTGTCGCTCAAATGTGTTGTCTCAAATTTGTTCCGATTCAGGTTGGACCACTAGATGGAGAAACACTGCAGAAATAAAACATTCTTCCCTCAAATGGAAACAAAACTAGGCGTTTTTAAAATCCCTTCACCCGTCAAGCTGATTGCAGAAGCAGTTCTAGCAGTTGCCACAACAGTATACGCCCCAGATTATCTACAGATTACAGTAGGAGAATGTGTGGAAGTGTGCAGAGTAGTAGAACTGTAGGAATATAGAGGGAGTGATCAAGGGAATAATTTACATTGATGCAAAATAAATTAGCTTTCTTACAGATAACACACGCACAAATGGCCGATATAACTACAATTTTAAAGTTCACCAATAGCTCTCAAAATTTAGATCTGTATTAACATTTGTATTGAGTACACACAGTAAATATAATTCTTGAATTTTCCTTTGCTTTAAATGAATCAATTAGATCTTAAGTGTGAACAGCAGTCACAATTGTTCACAACTGAAATGTAATTTCATATTCAGGTAATATGGATTAAGTGAACTCTTTGCCCTTCAATTGATTTCAATGAGCAGAATCTGGAAGAATAAGTAATACTTCATTCCAACCTCACATCACCCTTTAATTCAACAAACACTAAATTTTCTCTGCATCTTGCAGCACAAGGAATGTGTTTCAATGGATACTTATAAAATAGTATATCTTATAACCCTAATGTTAAAATTTATTAATGGAAATCCACATGATATAGCAGCCAGCACAAACTTAATCATTCATCAGGAGAAAGGAGATGCAGTGGACAATGATGTGTGTGACACATCAGAAAAACAAATTACTGCTTTCATGTTCCAAAAGAAAGAATAATTCAAATTTATATTATTATTTACAAGATGTTAATACAGCCTTCATAACTAATGAAGTATAATCACTATTGTTATGTCGGAAATGTCATATCCAATTTACACACAACAATTTATTGTTGATTAAAGGATAAATTTTGGCAAGAGCACTGACGTGAATTCTCCTGATTTGTTTAAAATGGTACCATACATGGGATTTTCCTTGCATCCAACATGGAGACCATGACTCAACGTAACATCTTGTCCAACTGTGCAACACTGTCTCAGCAGTGCACTGAAGTGTCAACCTAAATTTTATGTTCAAATTACTGGAGTTGGAGCTTTTGACTTCGAGGTGAGAGTCCTGCCAAAAGAATTAAGACCGCCACCTAAACTTAGACTGATGAAAGTAATCTGGCTGATGTGATGTACATGACGTCTGAATGGTGTTTAAGCAAGTGCCACAAAGTAGGATTGTCAACAAAGTTGAAGCCCATGGATTAAAGAGGATACTAGCAATATACATACAAAGTTATTGAATGACGGGCAGCAGAGAGCAGAGGTGAACAGTTTTGTTTGGGACTGGACGAAGATAGATATTTAAGATCCCTTCGAGTCGGTGTTAGGAGTCTTGATTTTACTACTAAGTATTAATGACCAAGACTTTAGTGTACAGGGCACTATTTCAAAATTTAAAGATGACACAAAATGTTATGCTAAAAATCACACAACACCTGATAAAGAAGCAGCACTTCGAAATCTAGTGATTCCATATAAACCTGTTGGACTATAACCTGGTGTTGTGTGATTTTTAACTTTGTCCACCCCTGTCCAACACCAGCTCCTCCACATCAAAGTTTTATGGATTGTGATGACAATAGGAGGACAGACTTCAAGACAACTTCGATGGTCTGGTGGAAGGGATAGGTAAGTAGGCAATGAAATTTACTGAATTTTAAGTGATTAACGCTGGCAAGAAAAATGAGGAGAAACAATGTAAAATAATAATATAATTCTAATAGGTGCAGGGGCAGAGGGACCTGTGCAAATATCACTAAGATGGCAGGTCTGGTAGTGAAGGTAGTTCATATAGTATGCGGTCTCTTGGGTGTATAAAAAATGTCATCCTGGACATACAGTACAAAAGCAAGGTTGTTATGATGAAATGTATACAATCCTGGTTTAGCCTCAACTGGAGTGCTATCTAATTCTAAGTACTGTATTTATGGTACCTTCATGGTACTGAAAACACTGCAGTATAGAATCACTGAATCATTATGGTCTCAAAGGAGACTATTTGGCCCATCACATTTGTACTGGCACTTTGAGCATTTTAACTTAACACCAAAAGTTCCCTTTGCCCTATAATCCTGCACATTGTTTCTATGATATAATGTTCCAATGCCCTTTCGAATGCTTCAATTAAATCTGCCTCCACCACACTTCCAAGTAGTGCATTCCATCCCAACACCACTCGCTGTATGAAAAAATTTATTTTTCTCACCTTATGTTTGTTTCTTTTGCAAAACTCTTTATCACTCTGCCCCCTTGCCCTTGAACCATTTTGTAATTGGAGGTATGGAGGGACTTTTTTTTACAAGGTGTGGTTGAGTGATTGGGCTTGTACTCTTTAGAGTTTAGAAGAATGAGAAGCCCCCTTACTGAAATGTATAAGATTCTTAGGGGACTTAACAGTGTAGATGCAGAGAGGTGGTTTCCCCTTGTGGGAGGGTTTAGCCTATAGCTTCAGAGAACGGAATCACCCATTTAAGATAAATGATAAGGAACATTTTTTCCTCTCTGCAGACAACCATCTGTCCAATCTCCGTGGCTTGGCAAGTCACCCAGAACTTACAGCCAAGACTCAGGGTGTGGAGCTGACCAAGGACACTCCATCTCCACTCTAGACAATTCATGCATTGTGGATACCCCTTCCAATTCCCTCATACACATCTCATGACATATTATAGATAAGGTTGAAGGACCCCTTGTAGGTGAACCTCAGGAAATGAGATATATCATAGAATTTTACAGTATAGAAAGAGGTCATTTATCCAATCATGTGTGTTCTGGCTCTCAAAAAAGCAACCCAGCTCATCCCATTTTTCAGCACTACTTCCGTAGCCCACTAAATTAATCACTTTCAAATATATATCCACTCTCTTTTGACATCTCTGATGGAATCTGCGTCCACCCGCACTCTACCAAGACATTTCTTTTCATCTTACTCCTAGCTCTCCTCCTGACAATTTTGAAATTGTCACCTCGAATTACTGACCTACCAACTGGTAGAAACAAAATACTCTTCTTTACCCTGTCAAAACTGTTAACAATTTTGAAAACCTCAATACGGTTGCCTCTTAATCTTCTCTGCTCCAAGGTGAATACACCCACTTTCTCTTACCTTTCCTTGGATCTAAAGTTCTTCATTCCAGTAAATGTATCTGCCAAAGACCTGGAGAAAAATGTAGAAGGAGGTAATACCTTGGAAGCAATCCCAGTTAGTGGTTTTGCTTCCATTGAATGGCATGGCATTTCAGCAGTTAAGGGCAAAAGTCAAGATCATAAAGACAATGCAATCCCAATAAAATCAGAGAACTCCCCTCTGCCCTCGGAGAAAAGATTTGTTAGAATTTCTCAAAATTATGCAGGGTCTGAGCATATGAGATAGGGAAAAACTGTTCCCAATGGCAGAAGGGTCAATAACTAAAGTCCACTGAGTTAAGATGATTGGCAAATAAAGTAATAGTACGTTGAGGATTTTTAAAAGTTAAATGCAATGTGCAGTTTGGATCTAGTATATTCTGCCTGAAAGTATGATGGAGGCAGATTCAATTGAAACTTCTAAAAAGAAAATATTTTAATTCGGCGATAAACTTGGCAGAGAACTGTCATGAACATGACAGGCTGAATGGTGTGCTTCTGCTGTCACCATTCTTCCATGGTATGGTTTTGTTTTGATTATGGGTCAGGGTATTATTTACCATGTGCTTGTTCCAGTAAAGATTTTATCCAAAAACTATATAAGGATGCCATCAAAGGCTTTTGTTTGTATCCCTGCAGCTGTGACCAAATAGTTTTCAAATTAACCTTTTTACCACCCATTAAGCCTTATTTCAGCTCATTCAAATGTCTGACACTTCGCATTTTTTCAGGAACCAATAATTCAACTCTTGCGATGTAACTGATCTGAGTTTTAAAGAATGGGAATGAAGGAGTAAAGCGACATTATTGTTTTCACTGCCTATATTTTTGGTCGAAGGGTCCTGGACTTGACAAATTCAGAGCAATCAATGAAATTTCACAAGAACCAATAAGGGTGCACGTGCAAAGATATGTTAGCAATGCAAATCCAAAGCTGTTCTGACAGATTTCTGTGGAAATCAGGTGCAAACATGTCCCCGGAGGAGGGAAGGAGAATACGCTAAACTAACGCTATCTAAATCACACAGCATGAAGTCTTTGGGGTATTAATGTATGATAAAAAGTATAATAAGCAGAGCAGTTGAATAACCTTAGAACAACACAACCAAAACCTAAGGCAAAGAATTGATGTTAGAAAATAAGGTCTTCCACTGAAACCAATTTGCCTTTGTGGTGTTCACTATGCTGTGGTATGGTATCTATGCTGTTGATGACTCACACATTGAGAAAATATAAATCTCATCAACAAAAAACATTTTTCCAACCTTCAGTCAGAAGGCTGCATACCATTTCCAGGGACTCCCCACTGTTTACAATATTTTTATGGGTGTCTTCAAGCAGTATGATCATCAGTGAAAGGAGAAATTATAAAGCTACACTTTCAATCTTGCTGCCATCACATACCAACAGATGCCAGTCCTAGGAGACAGTGTAAGGAAATTGGCAGACTTACTCAAAGTGGTAGAAATGGTGTAAATTATATTACAATTACATTTGCAGGGCAATTTTCACTATGACTGAAGAGCAATACAATCTAGAAGCTTAATAATTGTATGAAGTTCATTATCCATTTATTATATCAGCTGCTTTAGGACGACAACAACAACAACAAAAAATTGGAAATATTTTCACCCCATCTGATTTGTATGAGAATTTTTTTAAAAATAGCTGAAGATGCAAGAAAACAGATTTGCAAGGAAATACCTCGAGAGGTTCTCAAGTTTTATTTGTATTCTATTTTTGATACGATTTAGGAAGTGATTGATTTTCAGAACTAACAATAGATAACAGATGCAAACTCAGTGTACATTACACCCCCACCAAAATAACAGAAGTTGCAATGTTTGTAAAGCTGGACTCATACTATTCAGCTAAGAAGTACAACAAATTCTTACAGCAATTGGAAAATTTAAAATATATGCAACACGTTTAAATGTCTGCATGCTTTGTGTGATAAACTTACACAATTGTGTGAAAATACCCCTTTACACTTGTTTAAGAAATAACATGGGATTTCAGAATCCTTTTGTCTGCTTTCCAAGATATTGTTACTATGCTGCTTTTAGCTGTGTTATGAACACGGAGCAATGCAGTTGCCTGCAGTATGTGATTGAAGTAGGCACAGCAGTTATTTTCTTTGTAGAGCTAAATATCGTACTTACTTCTCTGATGCATTGTGAAAGAATTAATAAGTGGAGCAGTCATCCCTTTAAGTATAGTATTTCATTCCATTTATGGGATTCTCAAAACGATGGCCTGTTACCCATCGTGAAAGATGCTAAGTAATCTATATTAAACAAAGACATATCAAGGCACCTACTGTGTTTGTAATCCCCTCCAAGTAACATTTTTTAAAGACTGCATTTTTTATTTTCAAAAGCCTGGTGGTATAATATTTTGGAGATTTAACAGGCTGTGCGTTTCTTATCTCAGCTAGCATTGTCTCCACAGTGGAGATGATAAAGTGGAAGGAAAGTCAGCTCCAAACATTCTTGCACTGCTTAACAAAATGGTCAGTATTAAAAATGCACTGAGGTTCAGAGTGAAATCACCTGTCTGTACCTGCATAGAGACATGAGTTCATTGGAGAGTGCCAAAGTGATTAATGAGAATGGGTCCAAGAATGAGAAATTTTTGTCATGAGGATAGATTGAAGAAATTAGTTTTTTCCATCTTGAAGAGAAAAAGGCTGAGAGGGAATCTTATAGAGATTTTCAAAATCTTGAGCAGCCAGATAGATTTTATAAGGAGTAGTGGTTCTCACTCATAACTGGAACAGGAAAAAGAGGCCATAAATTTAAATTCATGGACAAAAGAAGTAAGGGTGATATATGATAAACCTCCCTCACAGTGAGTAGTTAGGTATGGAATACACTTCTTGGAAATGTGGTGAGGGCAGTTTCAACTGAGACACTCAAGAGGGTATTAAATGATTAATTGTTTAGAAATAGTGTGCAAGGGAATGGAGAAAAGGCAGGAGATTGTCACGAAGCAATGAAGCTTTTTTGAAGAACCGATACTGATATGATGGGTCAAATGGCTTCCTTCTGCACTGGACAATTCTGCGATTATTGGCTTATTCAAAACCACTCCAAAATCAGAGAAATAGCTTTTAGTGTTGATTACTATTGGTACATGATCTTATACCTCAAAAATAAAAAGTATAAAGTGATAGAGAAAGGGAAAGGAGAATGAGAATAAAGCTGAGAAAGAAAGAAAACCTTATTAGTACTGGCTAGCAGGAAGTGATGTTGAACTGCGTTTTCAATTTCAATCCAAAGATAGCACTCGTGACAGTCCTCTTGTATAATCTTTGTATTATTCAACAACATCCTTCCACTCTTGCTCAAATTAATTTGTGACATTTATTTTGGCTAACAGATAAGGGTAAGTCTGTTGGATTGGGCCCACAATCCCATGATTATAAGTCATATCATCATTCAGTGATAAATAATTTAAAAATATTGAGCCAGGGAAGCAAAAACGGTACTCTGCCAACAAAGTTCCAACCACATACACACCTTCCAAATTCTGCTTCCTGTGTCAACTATTGATGTGTTTGTTGGCTTGGAGAACATTATCCAACAGAAATGTTCTGATTGGAATTAGTCTCAAAATTACAAATATTGAACTGATGAATTGGACTATCAATTTCTCAAAAGCTAACTGAATGGCTACTCAGCTCCACAACAATATCTGTACTTCCTGGTTTGGCTCCAAATTTGAACATTCCCTCACCTTGTAAGTATTCTTACTATAGTGTGCTGCAGCATTCATGATCAAAGTAGTGACAGGAAGTTGGAAGAAATTGTGCACTAGTATTTATGCAGCTCTGATTTTCATTTGCAAATGTAAAGGTGCTGATACTGCCTGTACAAGAACACTTCAACACAGCAACTGCAAATCATCAAACATAGAAGCTATGACAATATGAGAGCTACCTGAAACTATATTGTATTATTATAATCACTGAGAAACCTAACTTTTTCATTGTCCTCTTAATATTTCTTTATTTAGACAAAAGCAATAGAGAAGAGATTTACCAGGATATTGTCGGGTATGATATGTTTGACTAATAAAGGCTGGATAGGCTGGGACTTTTTTCACTGGAGCATAGGAGGTTGAGAGATGACTTTATAGAGATTTATAAAATCATAAGGGGTATAGTTAAGGTTAATGGTAGGTGTCTTTTCCCTGGAACAGGCAACTTTAAGATTAGGCAGCATATTTTTTAGGTGAGAGGAGAGAGATTTAGAAAAGCACATAAGGGGCAATCTTTTTAAACAGTGGGTTGTTCGCGTGTGGAATAAAGGTCCTGAGGAAGCATTGGATGCATGTACAATGACAACATTTAAAAGACACTCAGATAAACAAAAGAATAGGAGAGGTTTGGAGGGATATGGGCCAGGAGCAGGCAGGTGGGACTAACTTAATTTGGATTCTGTTTGGCATGGACTGGTTAGGACTGAAGGTGCTGTATGACTGAATGATTTGTGACTCCAAATATTTGGATTATACTTGACAGCTAATGCCAGTACCAACAGTGAATCACCAGCAAAGGCAGGGAAGGTTTTGCCTGCTCTTCTTGATAAGAGAAGCACTGATTGACTTTGGTTTGTAGTGTAATGGACTATATCATTTTATTGACATCAGTGAAAATGAACATTGGGAAAAATGCATAACAGGCAACCAAATAAATAGTATCCAGTTTACACCATTACATAGCAACAAAATGACCCCTGACTGCGTGAATTTATTCATATTACAGTGGTCTTAAGCTTTCCTGACACGTCAGCATGTGAAAATGGTGGGCAGGAAAAGACCAGCTGGTCCAGAAATCCAACCCATATCTCACAACTAGACCCATTTACTACATCCTCATCACTAACTACTCACAACCATGTAATCTACTGAGAAAGGCACAAAAACCCGATGGGAAACAGTAACTCAGGGCCAATAAGGGAAAGAAATACTCTGGATGTTCCTCTCTGACCTCTTTCACTCAATCAAAACTGCTACAAGAGTTAATATGAACGAATAACATTTATATTATGTTCTGATTCTGGATAATTTTGATCTGTGATCTTCAACCACATAATGCCCAAATACATTGCATGTGATAGGCCTATTTGCTATCACAAAACTAGAGGACATAGATTTAAGGTGAGAGGGGAAAGATTTTTAAAAGGGACCTGATGGGCAGCTTTTTCACACAGGTGCATGTATGGAATGAACTACTGGAGGATGTGGTCGAGGTGAATAGAATTACAACATTTAAATAATATGTTCACTGGTACATGAATGGGAAAGGTTTAGAGGGATATGGGCCAAATACAGGCAGGTGGAACTTGCTCAATTTTGAAAACATGATCGATATGGATCAGTTGCACCGAAGGGTCCATTTCCGTGACTCTCAGACAAAGACTTACATTTTGCAAAGTTACATTTCATTCAAACCTATGGCTTAAAGGGTGGTGTGGAAATCCACTACGCTATTTAGCCCCACAAATGTCTTTTTTTTTTGACCATAAAATACCATTCAAACTGGGCACTACTTCAAAATCAAGGAGACAAAAAAACATTCTCTTAATATTAAGTACAAAATGAAAATTATGGAAAACTGATCTCTCTGTTCCCAATTTGCAGATCACCATAAAAAGATATTTCTGAAATGTTCTTAGTTCAATTAAAAATAAATATCGACATTATATGCAATTCAATTGGCACCAGGCAGCACATTATTTTTCAGTTAAATCTGATGCTAATGTGAAGGAGTCCCCTGTTTAATTGAGGGACACAGTTTCTGGGATGTGACTACAGGCCATCTGTTCCTCATTATTTCTTTAAATCCAACAGGAAAAGGTATCAGTTTGGCCTCAAATGTAAAATTCTATAAATGCTATGCATAACTTGTAGTAAATAATGTTCAGTAAAATACTTCTTAAGGGTGTTACTGCACGTTATTTTAAAATATGTTAGAGTATTCACTGAACTGCATCTGTACTTGGTTCATGGAATCCCCTACACAGATGAGACATGGTATTGATTGCTTGAACAATTAAAACAGCAGTGCAAATGAAAATATAGGTTAACGTCATCCAGGAGGCATTTCAATCACACCCAAATGCTATACAGCCGCCATTTAATCCTGCCTGAGAGAGTCAGGCTAATGTGTTAGGGAAGTTTTTTTAAAATTAGGGATTCTGTATCAATGGGAATCACAAACAAACATTATAAAGGAGTCAGATATTATTAATGACATACTTTGTATGTCGCATTATAGAGCTGTGTGTTGATCAAGTGTTTAGATAATGTGCTGTAAAATTTGTCCCTAATACATTCAAGGGTGGATTCCAAAACATCAGCTGTAACAAACTACACTGCTTGTGCAAAGTTGTTTGAAAGTCGCAAACCATGCCTTGTTTTCCCAAGTTGTTAAACGTCTGCCAATGGCAGGGTGCAATCCATGTAAATCACATAATGGGAAAAGTACATTTATAGTATATCTGACTGAGCTGAATGCACAACCTGCTCATTGGACTCAAAAAAGTAGAAAATGGTTTAAATTGCAATTCTGGTGTCACTACTCTTGAGGCACAAGCATAGAGCCATTCTTCAGGCAGATCTCTGCTCCTCTAAAAGCAGGAATATCATCTGCTTACATTGTTATCCCCAAGATCAGGACTGCCATCAAGTTGTATTTCTGTAAGATAACTGCACTGTTAAATCAAAATGTTGGAAATTCATAGAATAGTTAATATCTGTTGCCTGATGATTTGTTGACTGACCAGTTGAGTATTGCCAACATTTTCCAGTCTTGTTTCAGAATTCTGGCTTCTGCTGTCTAAAACATCGAGTGGATACACAGGTCACCAGACATTATCTATTCACTCTTTGTGTCATGGTAATGCACATATTTTACTTCACTTAGAAATGCTGCAATAGAATCACGTTTAAAAACCTAGTTTGCTATGTTTCAGAGTATGGAGTGTTGTCCCTGCTGCTTGTCCGAATGCAAGTAAAGGACCACCAAGGATAATTAAACATAGTTCACTAACACCAAGAGATTTAAGCCTGGACAAGAGTTCAGTGTTGTGGTCCTGTATTGTTAAAGTAGAAAACTTTGAATAGGGTTATGGTGCAGAAATAGTTAACATGCACCATCTGCATACTTTGCGCTGTCAGTCACTAATTGCATGCTACTTCACAGTTATGCTACAGTGTCAGAACAAGGATTTGACAGAACTGATACAGTGTCTGCTCCAGCAGGTGCCTAACATCCTATGCACCATCTTATAACTGTTTTAAATGAATACTACAAGTCTGATGCCTATTCATGACTACAATACTATTTTAGAGTAAGTAAAACTTAATTTGTTTGTCTATCAGCTAAGGAGAAATTCCGTCAGTATTCAATGCTTATTAATTTAAAAAGCACAGAAAAATAAGGATTCATATTAGGTGCATTCCTTGCTTCCTTCAGGGAGGGGCTTTTTGCCAACCTAAGCCAGTTTGGTTTATATACGACTTCAACTGCACTTTGAATAGTTGACTCTTAATGCTCTTGGAGCAACAAAGAGTAGGCAATAAATATGACTTTGTCATCGTGGCTTGCATAGCGAGACTCAATAATAAGAGGCTATTTTGAGGTTAAGTGAAAAGAATAAAATTCTGTGATAAATGTTTATCTTCCAAAATCTATCTATTGTGATTCAAGCCATCTTAGTATCTTTATAAGTTACATTAAAACTTGTGAGATATCATATTTCCAAATTTGTATGTGCACTTATGGATGAGGTATCTCAGAGTGGGTGGAGAGAGTCATTTAATGTGGCAAAAGCTTGAAATGACTCAACAATGGCAGCATCTCACACAGAGCACCATTAGCAAACAAAAAGGGGGATGGTCAGCAGTATTTATAAAACAATTTTGAACACAATTTACGAACATTTATCACAATAAAGATCGATGCAGCATTGTTCTTTGAGCAGAATGTAGTTTAGCACTATTCTTCACTCTATAGTTTGATCTCCAGCTCAAACTATAAAATGTAGAAAAGTGCCGATCTGCACTAGGCTAAAAGAGCGGCACCACCATCAATCTTCATTATGGGAACATTTTTATGCTTTACGCTAGCGATCTCTTTATAAACACTGCTAGCTTCCCTCTTCACAACGTGTTTTGCTGCCAGGATTGTTTAATTCTTCCTTCGCTTGAGTGACAGCGTCACATCTCTCTGCACTTACAGCCAGCAACAGGAACACAGAAAGACACAACAACATGGAAGCTGAGTAAGAGCATTATCACTTTGCTGTTGTTAACTCCTTAATTCAATAATCAATAGTTAAGAAAGAAGACAACACTATTACTGCTGCCATCTGAACCATATGAAATGAACTGTCTAAGGCAATGAGTCTGGGTAACAGATATAGGGGACTAATTTTGACTTGTGTTATCATACACGATGTAGAAAAGAATAGAAAGTTTTGTTGATGGGTTCAGTTAAAATATAAGGTTGGGGAAGATGGACACTAGCACAGAGCAGTGGGAATGAATTGTTTGCTTCTGTGCAGTAAACTCATGTAATTCAACATAATGGTATGTAAATGTGAAATATTTTTCGTGAATCAGTAGCCCAACTTCACTGGAAATAAAATTGGGAGCAATATATACTACCCATTCACTATCTCCCAATTAACACTATCACACAAAATCAATATTATCTCAATTTTCTCCATCTGTTAGATAAAACTGATATCTTGCTCCTACACGAGATAAACTATGGATCCGATCACATAATGTGCCACCACATCTAGTACTATGCCAGTAAAAATATTATAAGAGTTTACAGTCTCTTAAACATTGCTCCTTACGTTCTCTCACTGAAAAATAATGATCAACTTCCATTCCAGATCTCAAAATGATAATCAAGATTGACACTGTGATGCAGTACAGAATGGAGTGTTGCATTGTTCTAGTTGTTGTCTTCAGATAAGAATTAAACCATAGTCCCTCCAATTCTCTTAAGCAGACACCAAAGTTCCCACACCTGACTCAAGAAGAGTTAAAGAGGTAAGAGATCAACATATATCCTTCAATGAACATTGCCAGAATCATGATAATTGGGCACTTATCTCTTTGTTGTTTATTATTTTCTAATTATTAGTATGCAGATTTGTGTTGGTAAAGAGAGAATACCACTAATTGGAACAGAAGATTGCATGGACATAAAATCTGAAGGTTCAAAGGAATTAAGGAAAAGTGCGACAACTGAACAGCTTTGGAAATTCTTATAAAGGCTCAAACAGCATATCAAATGTTAAGAAGCTGTTGCTAAGATTGAAAGGAAGAGGATTATGAAGTGACAGGATAAAGTTACGAGAATGAAAATCCAAGTGTGTAAATAATCAAGTGAGCAATTCTGCAGCGAGCATTGTCCTATTTCCACAATTTCCACAATTTAATGGCATTTGCAAGAATATTCTTCACTTGCCTGGATCAGTGCAGCTCCAGCAACACTCAAAAACTCAACATTATTCAGGACAAACCAGCTGGCTTCATTGGCACTCCATCTACCATCTTCACCAATCACTCCCTCCACCACCGATGCAGTGACAGCATTGGGAACTATCTACAAAATACATGGCACGATCATCCAGGTTACTTTGAGATGAGGTTCTTGTTGCATGAGAAAAGGGATGTTAACCCCCCTTCTACTCCACAAGATTACCCCCATGAATCTGAGTATAAACAAAAGCTGGCTACATTGTAACAGGTGGTAAGAATTTCTACAACTATTCAAAAAGGTAAAGAAAAGTGAGTGTTGGTGCTGTACTGAGAGAGTCTGGGAAAGAATAATGGAAAATAAGGAAATAGCGAAAGTGTTGAATGGGTATTTTGTTCCTATCTTCATTGTAGAAAAGGAAGAACATTTTCCAAACATTGCAGAAAATCAAGAGACAAAAGCAAGGGATGAACCTAAAACAATTATCATTATCGGACAGAAATTACTTGAAGACCTACAATATCTAAAAACAGACAGTTCTCTAGAACCACATGGCTTTTATCCTTATGTTTTTTTAGGACATATGTACATACTTTCATTGACTGCAATGAAAGTATGTACATTGGTTACAATCTTCCAAAATTCCTTAGATTCCAGAATGTCCAAGTAGATAGAAAAATGATAAGTTTCAATCCCAATCCCAAAAAAAGGAAAGATAGAAAGCAGAAAACAATAGACCAGTTAACTTAACATCTGTTCCAGGGAAACTGTTACAATCTACTATTAAGGAACTTTTAACAGGATGGCTTGAAAATCATAATGGGATCAGGCAGAGTCAATTGGTTTTGTAAAAAAGAACTTTAGATTAGATTACTTACAGACTTGTGCAAAACTAATTTATGAGAGTTCTTTGAGGATGCATTAAACAATATGGATAAAGGGTAACATTAGTGGTGATGTACATGGATTTCAAAAAGGCATTTGATAAGATGCCACAACAAAGGTCACTAGACAAATAAACACACATGGTGTAGAGGAATAACATGTCAGCATGGGAAAAGGACTCATTATATAACAGGAAATAGACAGGAAGAACAAATTACTCTCTTTGGGATTGATAGTCATTCCCATGGAAATACACCGGACAGGCAATGTCCCAGAACTATCATTATGATTCATGGAGTGAAAACAACAAACATTGGAGATCACAGAGGGTCAGCAAACATCCATGGAGTGAGAGTAAGCTAGATGACTCTGGTATGTCTTGTCCTATCATTTGGAGAGATCTGATAATGGTATTGGTGTAGTAGCATATTGTCATAAGGGAATTGAACTTGGAGCAATCAACATTGACTCTAGACTCCATGAAGTCTTATAGCAACATGGGAAAGGAAATCTCCTGGTTACCACCTAGCATCCCCTGCCTTCCCCCAGAAAAATGATTAATCAGTACTCTTCCATGTAGAACACCAACTGAAAGATGCATTGAGAATGTCAAGGACATAGGATATATCCGGGTTGGGGAGCTTTCATGTTCACCACCTACAGTAGCTTATTCACAACAGTACTGACTGGTCTGCCTGAGTCCTAAAGGATATAACTGCTAGACTGTGTCTATATCAAATGGTAAGTGAAGAAACAAGAACAAGAAGCCTGCTTGATCTTGTCCTCACCAATCAACCTGCTGCAGATACATCTATCCATGACAGTATTGGTCAAATGGACCATTGCACAGTCCTTGTGGAACGAAAGACTGTTCCACAAATCCAACCGGCAAATGAAAGTGATTGCATTTGACGTGAAGGCAGCATTTGACGGTGTGGCATCACAAAGCTCTAGCAAAACTGGAATCAATTACAAACAAGGGGAACACTCTCTGCTGGTTGGAATTAAACCTGACAAAAATGAAGATGGCTCTGATTGTTGGAGGCTAATCATCTCAGTTGCAGGACATCTCTGCAAGAGTTGCTCAGTATAGTGTCATGGTCCCAAACATCCTCAGCTGCTTCACTAATAACCTTTCTTCATGTAAGAACTGGGTAATATTCAGGCTTAGGCTAATAAGTGGCAGTCATGGCCAGTTTGAACAAGAGAGAATATAACCATCTCACCTTGACATTAAATTGCATTACCTTGAGTGAATCTACCACTGTCAACAGCCAAGGGATTCCTATTTACTAGAAACTGAATTGGATCACTGGACTGAACTATAAGGGCAGGTCAGAAGTGAGCAATTCTGCAGCGAGCATTGTCCTATTTCCACAATTTCCACAATTTAATGGCATTTGCAAGAATATTCTTCACTTGCCTGGATCAGTGCAGCTCCAGCAACACTCAAAAACTCAACACTATTCAGGACAAACCAGCTGGCTTCATTGGCACTCAATCTACCATCTTCACCAATCACTCCCTCCACCACCGATGCAGTGACAGCATTGGGAACTATCTACAAAATACATGGCACGATCATCCAGGTTTCTTTGATAGCACTTTTCAAATCTACAATCTCTACCACCTAAAAGGATAAGGGAAGCACATGTACGGCAACATCACCACTTTAAAGTTCCCTCAAACAGCATCCTGTCTTGGAACTATATCACAGTTCCTCATTGTCGCTGGGTCAAACTCTTGAAAACCTCTCATAAGAGCACAGTGGTGTACGTACACCCCAAGGTCTCCAATGAGTCAAGAAGGCAGCTTGCCCCCACATTCTCAGGGCCAACTCAGAGTGAGCAATAAATGTTTCCCAAGCCAACAATCACATATCTTACGAGCAAATTAAAAAAAAAGAGACTTGTGCAGACACGTCTTGATTATTTTAAAGAGGCAATTGAGACTTGATCCTGTAAAGGTTGTTGGGGTCAGTGCAGGTGGTTGAATCTTATCACTGAAGAAGGAATTCACAGCCCGTGGGCTGAATTTTACCAGATACTGGCCAAGTGTCATTTTTGTCAAGCTTCACAAAGGGTTTCTCTCTGCAAAGCCGTACGAGATTTCTCATGTTATTGTCCCAAATTTGCCTAGGTACCACATTTCCTTCATTCAATACTAGCCCGATTCTCCCAGTCAGGATAGGCAGAAGTGTTTGCCACAGCCGGGGTTTCCCAGTATTCCTGATGCTGACATTATCTTTGAACTGCAGCAGTTAAGGTTGACTCTTTGAAATTGCTGTTCACCATTTATGTAGTTGAGCAGTGTCCACAACCAAACACGAGGCAGTACGGCTGACACTTTCTTGCACATATGATTGCACTTTCCTACACCAGATGGATGAGTGATATTATCGCTGGTGTGTCAACCTAGGGACCCCCGTAACGTCCTGGGGACCCAGGTTCAAATTCTACCATGGCAGATAATGGAATTTGAATTCAATACAAATCTGGAATTATTGTGTAATCTGGAATCTAATGATGACAATGAAACTACTGTTGACTGTTAGAAAATCCCATCAATTCACTAAAACTGCCATCCTTACCTGGTCTGGTCTACACGCAACTCCAGATGCACAGCAATGCGGTTGACTCTTAACTGCCCTCTGGACAATTAGGGATGGGCAATAAATGCTGGCCAAGCCAACGAAGCCCTCATCCCATGAATGATTTTTTTTTAACCAGGCCACACAGCTCACCTGTCCTCTGCCACATCCCAAATTGCTGAGACTCTTTCCCCAGTGTAGACAGGAAAGCCTTCAAATGCATACAAACATTCATTTTTATTCAACAGCAGCAAAAGTGAACAGAAATCAAACAAACAGAAACTGCATTTGCCTCTCAGAACAGAAACAAACAGCTTGTCTTTCTAATAACAACAACTTTACAAACAATGAGTGATAGCGTCACCCCTCACCTACTGGAAACGGTGTCAATCAAGTCCTTTGGCTTTTAAACCTCAGTGCTGCTGTGCTCTGTCATGCAGGAAGATGTTCCCTTGCAATAATCCTCATTTCCCTTCTGTCCAGCTCATCAGCTTCCATCATCTTCCCTCTTTGCCTACTCCAATTGTTCAGAGCACAATATGCTGGGAATTTGCAGCACTCTGTCTGGACTGTCCAAAAATGACACCCAAGATGGAAGTCTGGAGGAGCAAAAGGCATGCCGGAATGGCCAGGTACCCACTCAGACTTTCACAATGGCAAATCCTGGTATCTAGGTTTTGTCCGGTGGGTGGTAGAATAGCAGGCTGCATTTTAATAAAGGTAGATTAAGTAATAATGAGGGTGACAATTTGTGATAATCCCTGTTAATAGGCCTCTTGCCGCTTACTAACTTGTCTTGATATCCAGGGCTCGATTGGAAAATGGAATCTTCAGTTCTTAAGACCAAAAAGGATCTTCAATAACATCCCACGTAATTTAAACCAAATGTTATGCTGGTTATGCTATGGCCCATAAGGAATGAGAAGAATTCTGCACCATGGAAGTTTGGGCTGTTCACATTAAAGTTAAGGTGTAAAGGTGGCCGTAGGCATTTAGGCCAATTACTGATTTGTAAAAATTTCCAAACCCATGACCACTGCCAGCTAGAAGAACAAGGCCAAGGAATGGGAGCATCATCACTTGCAAGTTCCCCTCCAAGTCATTCAGCATAAGACTCAGAAATATATCGTTGTTGTTTTGCTGTCGCTGGGTCAAAATCCTGGAATTCCCTCCCAAAGGGCATTGCATACAGCACATGGACTGAGCAGTTCAAGCTGTAAGCTCACATCCACCTTTTCAAGGGCAACTAGGGACAGGTAATAAATGTGGGCCCAGCCAGGGATACCCACATCCCATGAAGGTATAGAAAAAAAATCCATGTATTAATACATTATTATTTCCATGAACAGCTAACACTTAATTGGATAAGATATAGTGGAGATTTACTCGTACGATGCCAGGAACCATGTATTTGATTATGTGAAGAAGCTGAGGTTTCTGATTGGTGTAGAAAGGATTAAGGGCAGATTTGATAAGATGACAAAAATTGTGCATGGTTTTGATACAGTAGAGAAAGTGAAACTATTCCAGTAGCAAAAGGCCAGTAACCAGACTTCGAGGATTTCAAAGAATCGCGAGCAACATGAGGGATTCTTTTTGAGCAGCAAGTTGCTGTCCTCTGGAATACACTGGCAGAAAGGGTGGTGGAAGCAGATTCATAAATGACATGCAAAAACGAACACTTGAATACTTGACAGGCAAGAATTATGGGAAAAGGCAGGAAGTGGAATTAATTAGATAGTAATATTAGCACAGACATGATGGGACAAATGGTCTCCTTCTGTGCTGTATCATTCTTAATTCTATACATATTTGCAGATTTTATATACACATTCTGGAGCAAATCCCTTTCCAAATTATGTTTGCAATACAATTTACTTGCAGAAGTGTAAGGCATTGTTTCTATGCTGACAAAGGCTGAATAAAGGCTGTTTATATTTATGCCTCATTGTTACCCTGCCTTTAAAGCAGTCATTAACCATTTGAAGCTAGGATTCCTAATAAGCTACACAGTCGGGAAGTAGGGGAGGAGGAGCATCAAGACACATTCATATAGACCACAGAAATCACAACTACATTAAATGCACTGGCATAAATAATACTAATTTTTAAAAATCACAAATAAATAAGCCTCATGATAGTACAAATAGAAAATTCTGCATTACAGCATTAAATGCAAAACGATTCCCGTGTTGTTAAAATTCATTCCAATGATTCCCTATGATTACAAGCTGTTCTTTCTTCCCCTCTCCAAATCAAAGTAAACCATTTCTCTTTCACTGCCATCTGTGACAGTGTCATTTAAACCAATAACCTTCCCTTGCCCCCAGCAAAACTCCCACCCCAGTCCATTACCAAGAGTTGGTCTTATCCCCTGCTGTCTGACATTGCAATAAAGATGACAGACTAATTAAATGACTTGTAATTTCAATGATACAAAGAGAAGTGCTGCATGATGGTGCTTTCTTTGTGATGTTGGGTTTGTTCGGCCTATCTATCCAACAAGGCTAACATATTGTGTTCGGTTGCAGGCAGAGGTGGTGGGGAGGGGGAGTTTTATGACAGCAATTGAATGGTGCAAAAGAGAAGAAAGTAGCTAGTAGTCTTCAATGACTCTGGCACTATCAAATCTGGCTCTGTTGAGCCATTTTTTTTTGCCTTTGTGTCCAGATTCATTGTCATTCACAGCTAATTGTTCCATTAATGTTTATCATGGGAGATCCACCAGGGAGCTGTATATGCAGAGATAAGCTTCTCTGCAATGATACGTACCATCTCACTGATCTTTAAACATTTTGCTTTTTATTGTATCATGCTCCCTATTGCTCTGTGTTTGCGATCTCCTTCCCCACCATCCCGACAAAAGAAAAACAACTTAATCAATACACAGACAATGGTATCTCAGCAGACGTAATCAAATTGCTTGAAAATGTTAGCAACACAGGAAAGTCATGTGTGAACAGAGTAATTGAGGCAGTTGGTTCCCTCTACCACCTGCTGTTGGCGGCTTGGGTTAATTAGAAATTTACACCAACCAAAATCCAAATGAGGTCCTATTCCTGCTGCTAAGGATGGAAAACACATTTTAACCCTTTGCAAGGTTTACTGCTTACTCTTTTGCACTATTTGAAAAATAATGTCTTTGATAACCTAGAACATTTGTATCCTCTTTGCAGTTGCTCTTTGCAAGTCAGTAGTGTAATTTACCAATATTTACTTGAAGATAGGTTAGCACTGCTGCCTCACAGTGCCAGGGACACGGGTTTGAATTCCAGCCTTGGGCGACTGTGTGTGGAGTTTGCACAATCTCCTCATGTCTGCGTGGGTTTCCTCCCACAGTCCAAAGATGTGCAGGTTAGGTGAATTGACCATGCCCAAATTGCCCATTGTGTTCAGGGATGTGTAGGCTAGGTGCATTGGTCAGTGAAATGTAGAGTGTCGGGTAGGGGAATGGGTCTGGGTGGGGCACTCTTCGGAGGGTCAATGTGGACTTGTTGGCCCAAATGCCCTGATTCCACACTGTAAGGATTCTATGATATACGGAGTATTGTAAAGAAAAAAGAGTGCTCAGTGGTTAAAATGTTTGTGATAATCACTGGCACTTTCAAATGTCCTTGAGTGACTGTTTGACTACCGAATTAATTTGTTACAATGTAAAATGCAGTAACTAAACAAACAAAATATGCTTCGATTAAAATGATGTACAGATTTGTTAAAAAATCAATTTTAAGTTAAGACTTTGGCATACAAAATTATTAATTGCTGGTTGTTGGTAATGCTGTGTCTTGTTATGTAACACAACAAAAAGGTCCAAAACCAAACTAAAGAAAACTCAATTTACAGACCATTCTCTTGTGTAAGTAAGAAATGCCTTGGATTTTTTGGAATTGTTGGGAGAGTCAAACTCCAGCATTTGTTTGTTCTCAAAATACTAAGACTGGACAGAATTGAACTGCTGCAGTGAAGATTGATGTATATAAAAAATTCTTTTATGACTAAAGTATATTTTTGAAATAAAAAATCTGAAGCACCAGCTTGATTATGTCAGATTGCAGTATTAAGTATTTGCTCCTAGCTGCCACTATTTCATTACAATTTAAACCTATTAACAAGACTGTTTATTTTGGTAAAACTCTTCATACAGTGCATAACCAGAATATCAATATGATTTTTGTGAGTTAGTCTACGATCTTCTCCTGTACCTACTGAATTTTCCCAATTGGTAATCTCTATAACTGTTACTGACTTATCAACCAGGGTGAGCTGAGTCACTCTCTAGACTTCTCCATGACATTTTTCGGAACAGGTAAATGATTAACAGTGTAACAATTTCATCACCTTTTCTAAACAAATGCAAAACCTACCTTGCGGAACACAGAGATTTGAGAGGAAAATTGATAATGCTGTTAAAGTTCATTTTGATACTTGGTTCATAAATTTACTTCTATTTTATGCATTGTGAACAACTCACGAAATGCAAGGTTAAATATACTTTTTATTCAACATTATATGGAAAGGGAAAGCAAAGGTTTCAGAGTTAGGAGCTCCTTTGGAGCTGAACCTCATCTGCAATTATTCTTCAAAATTATTGCAAATATTTGTCCCATCAGGAAAGGCTGTATAACTGTAAGAAGAAATGAATATATAAAAGTGTCAAATATACAAAAATAGACTTTAGTACATCAAATCTGCAATCAATGTTCCCTGTAATATTTCACAACCAGTTCTTTTTCAAATATAAATGATTTTGCACAAGTATTTAACTCTGTGGCTGTGTGGGACTGACTAGGCCGCTGTTCAATTATACAGACAAACTTGATAGAGGAGCATCGTTCACAATGGATTTTCAAAAGTGGATATTTCTTTTCTGTACAGCTTCAAGTTGGTCTAATGCTGTATTTCCATCCCTGAAATCAACCGTCCAGATATTCCTTTTTCTTCTGAGCAGGAAATTGGCCATCAGAGGGGGAGGCAGTGATGTAACAGTAATATCAGTGGACTTGTAATCTGGAATGCCAGGTTCATGTTCTGGTGACATAGTTTACAATCCCATCATTGCAGATGATGACATTTTAATTCAATAATGAAATAAACATCTGGAATAAAGGCTAGCTGATGTTGACGATATTAATGTTGTTGATTGTCACAAAATCTACCTTCACCAATAGCTTTTGGGGAAGGAAAATTGCCATCCTTATCGAGGCTGACTTACGTGCAAGAGTCCAGACCCATAGCAATATGGGTCTACCCTCTGAGCAATTCAGGGGAAGCAATAAATGTTAGGCAGTGATGCACATATCTTGTGAACATTTTTAAAAAAATACCAGTGTTCTGCCTACTCAATCCCTACCTCCCCACTCAATTGACTGGTTTTCCTAAACTTACCTTCCTCAGCAGCTGCCATTAATTGACTGTTGCTGGATAAGTTTAGATAAACCAGTCAACTTCCTTTCCTCCCCATTGGATTTTGCTGAGCTCTGGTCACACCCAAAGAGGAGTGTACATAGGGAGGTAGAGATTGAGTAGGCAGACCACTATCAGCCCCTATCAGTAATGACCAACTCCATCTCTGTTCTTCCTTAATAACTAGGGCAGACGTGAATGAATCTCAAGTGAATTAGTGTGACAAAAGCTTTCAAAACCTCTTTATTTGGTCTGTGTGTTCCCCGGAAGCTTTATTACATTTTTCTTCCTGCCAACAGTAGATTTCCTTAACTCTCTCACTTAATTCAAGTCTTTTGTTATTAATTTTTCTTTGTTAAATTGTTGAGAGATCAGTCTGGGCTGCCAGAGAGAAACATTTGAAAATAGAGGAAGGTCGGCTGCTTGCAATTCTTTGCAGGAACCAAGGGAATCCCTCCTCCTTCCGATTCTCCAAAAAGCTTTAAAAAAAGTCCAAATTTGTGGGTCACTTTTGTAAATCCCTCCAGCAGCTGCTTACGTCATTCAAATCCTGGAAATGCCACTTGCAGCTTGCTAGAGAAACCATTTTTGGGTGCTCTGATATGAAATAAGCACAGGCTTTTGCTTATTTCACAAAACTTCCTGCCTGCTGAAATAGAGGCCCTGATCAATTTATCAATGGCCTGAACTTCTGTGCAGAGCAGGCTCGGATCTGTGGCCTGCTAAACTGGTTAGTTGCATGCCATTTGTAGGTGTACAAAAACATGAACAACAGTGTTAAATGTAAACTCCAGTTTGCCAAGACGCTTCACAGGAGACCAATTGTGCTTCTGACAATTAAATAGTAGGAACGTATGATTATATTATTTCCTCTTCACCCTGGTGATACCATTCATGCACTGGTGTTACAAGGATATTATTCATTTTCAGTCATGGAGACTAAATTCTACTGGACTGCTGCCATCAATGTAAGGAAGCTAAAGCACACATGTAAAATTACAGCTTTGGTAATTTTGCCCACTTTTACATGCAGCAGAATATTCCAAACAATAGCTGATACAAATGACATATGAGAACAGGATATTATAAATTAAGCACCAGAATGCCTATTTATTAAACAAGAAAGAATGTGTAACTCCCTCCATGTTTTTCTACAAATTAAATCAAGTCCAAATTCTGCCACATAGTGTGTAATATTCTGTTTGTTTTAGACACAGTGAGGGAACAGGCACAGTGAAAGGTGACAAGTGTATCTTTGTTAAGCTTATAATTAAATTAAAATGTTCTACAGATGGTCTATACAAAAGCATAGGCCTCAAGTGACCACTGATTAGTGAGTTAGACCTATAATTTTTACTCATGACAGTATTGTACCTGTCAGTAGCTATGAAAAAAAGGGATTCCCACACAACAAAGAATGTGCTATTCTAGAGAACATCTCTATATCCACAACACAGTGCCAAATTCATGCTGAAATGAATTTGCTATTTACAGTGATATGGCACAAACTTGGCAATTGTAAACATTGAAGAATTACACATTCTAGCCTCATACCAGGATGCAAAAGCTGGCATAGACCACTTCACATAAATTTTGTAGGAATTCAAGACAGTAAGTGACATAGCAATCTGGAGCCTGTTCTTCCATCTCAAGGAGCACAAACTAGACAAAGTTGATGGATTATATTGTCCAGAAAGGTTATCAGTCAAAAAGTATGGCGCAGGTCACGCAGTATTCGAGGAGCAGGAGAGTCGATATTCCAGGCATAAGCCCTTCATCCAGGCTTATGATGAAGCCTGAAACATCGACTCTCCTGCACCTCAGATACTGTCTGACCTGCTCTACTTTTCCAGCACTACACTTTTTAACTCTGATCCCCTGCATCTGCAGTTCTCACTTTCTCCCAGAAAGGTCATCAGTACACCATTATGTAATTCCTCATAGGTATAAACATCCAGGCTCATTCACGTATAACTGAATTTTCAAACTGGCAACTCTTTAGCCTTTGGCCGATATTTGCCATGATGGTCTTGTAGTCAGCAATCAGTTCGGATACTTCCTCATCTCCATTATTGATCCCATTGTCACAGATAAAGATTTTAACTATTTTTGTTATTCTCTGGGTCTGTTCCATATCTTTTCTTAAATATTGGGAGATGCAGACTTGTGTAGATCTGCCATATAACTTATTTCACCTTCCATCACCAAATCAGACAAAACTACATTCAGCTCTGTCAAACCTCATTCTCTTTTGACAAAGCTATATAGTAACCCAAGATCAATGTTGCTCCAATCCGGTAGCAAGATGTCAATAAATTGAGCTTATCCATTATGGAATTTCAGGCATAAAAACAGGAATTGCTGGAGAAACTCAGCAGGCCTAGCAGCATCTGTGGAGAGAGAGAGAGAGTGTTAAAGTTTCAAGAATGATATGACTCCTTTGCATATCACTGTCAAAACATTAACTCTGTTTTTCTCAGATCTGCAGAGTTTCTCCAGCTGTTTTAATTTTCTAAGGTCAGATTTTCAGCATCGGCAGTATATGCCGTTATTACAGGATTTCAGGTGAGTTCACGTGCCTCTTCCTTGATTTATATTTACAACTATAATTGGCTAACGAAATCTCTGGCACAATTACAAAAACCAAAACTCTTTTCCCATCTCTGAGATTATTTTTTCTGCCACATTGGTCCAGGGTCCATTTGTTGGAGTAAGATATCGTGAGGAATGGCAAATGCAGTTGCGCATCAACTGTGCTCAGGTTTTTACCCTTGGCACAAAGGGGTATAAAGTTGGGGGTAAAAATAGAGAACAGAAAGGGAAACCCCCTCATCCAAACTAAACACAAGTATCTTTCTTGGAGTAAAATTAGCCTGGAGTCTCCTTGAGTTGGCGGCAACTCTTTTTGAAACAAATCAGTCCTGTCATTGGGATCTCACAAGGTGATCAGATCAAGGATTCTGAGATTTATTTTCCCAGTTATGAGTAGGGATTGGTAATGTCCAAGTCATGGTGGTGTGTGACTTGGAGAACTTGGAAGTGATAGTAATAAGATATTTCTGTTCTTGTTCAATCTCCTAAGCTCGGAGGAATTGTCAAAGTACACTTGCTGTGTTGCTGAAATATATTACATGATGTCGGAGAAGCAGATATTGAGGTGATTAGATTGACTGCTGTAAAGTTCTTCGAGTGGTCTAACAGAGAATCCATCCAAGCAAGCAGAAAGTTTGGCTCAGTGGTAGAAATTTTGTCTCCATATCATACACTTGTGATTTTAAGTTTCACTTCAAGACTTGGGCCTACAGTCTAGTCAACTGAGTTCAGGATTAATCAGAGATGCATCATTTAGATGAAAAACTGAACAAAAACTCGCATCTATCTGTTCAGTTTGTCCCAAGAGTGGTAAAATCTGAACTATCAACTTTTAACTTGCATCGTCTCATTTTAATACCTGAGCCTTTCCCAGACTAAAGGACTTTATAAAAAGGGGGAAAAAGAGAGATTTCAGATGGCCACAATTGCCACTTAACCAGACTAAACAAAGTTCACGAAACTGCAATGTGAGATCAGCTAAGATAGTCAGAGTCAACATTAAAATTTTATCAAAACGCACTGAAGCTCAGTCAGGCAAAACTTTCTCTTACTTTTATTTCTCTTTTGAAGCTTCACATCTTGGGATGAAAGTCACTTGCAGATTAGCAACTTGAAAAACAAACGATGCAGATTTGGGAATTCAGGAGTGCACTGCATTTCATGAAACAGCTTTGGACTGAGCAGAAAAGGAGAATGAATTCAGAACAGCCGAACCTGAATCACCTGCTCGCTTTCACTCTTTCCTTGTTTCCTCCTCAACCTCTTAGACCCCACACAAGAAATAAAACAAAGCAGAGAAGCACCAATCACAAGAACTCAAGGAATCCACAAATTTTACAATTTAAAATAGCCCAGTAATCTCAAATTAGGCTCTCATTATCCAAGCAGTAAGTGTCCCCCTTATTGTTTCTTCTAAGCAAATTCCTTCATATTTATTTATATTACAATCAGTTTGCCAATTGTGCAAGTTCAGATGACCAGCCACCTGTAGCAGTATACACATCCTCTGTCCTGGCCTTGCATTTATGATGCTGGTATCGCAGGCTTAGCCAAGCCAAATGTATCATGAATTGGCTGAGAATAATATACCAATATCAAAATGATGTACAAAGTTCAAACTATGGAGAGGAGCCACTTAACTCAAGAGCAATATGGATAGGCAATAAACGCTCATCTATTCAGCATTTGCACATCCCATCAAGGGATATTAAAAAGAAATCAATAAGTACTTTTTAAGGTGGATGACAAAGAAAGCAAAGCTCAATTAGGGGGTGGCACGTTGGCTCAGTGGTTAGCACTGCTGCCTCACAGCGCCAGGGACCCAGGTTCAATTCCTGCCTTGGGCAACTATATGTGTGGAGCTTGCACATTCTCCCTGTGTCTGAGTGGGTTTCTTCTGGGTGCTCTGATTTCCTCCCACAGTAGGTTAAAATCTTCGAAGAGAAAGTGAGGACTGCAGATGCTGGAGATCAGAGCTTAAAATGTGTTGCTGGAAAAGCGCAGCTGACCTCTTTCCACCTATCGCATTTCCGACGCCCCTCCCCCAAGTCCCTCCTCCCTACCTTTTATCTTAGCCTGCTGGACACACTTTCCTCATTCCTGAAGAAGGGCTTATGCCCGAAACGTCGATTCTCCTGTTCCTTGGATGCTGCCTGACCTGCTGAGCTTTTCCAGCAACACATTTTCAGCTCTTTCCTCCCACAGTCCAAAGATGTGCAAGTTAGGTGAATTAGCCATGCTAAGTTGCCTGTAGTGTGAGGTGCATTAGTCAGGGGTAAATGTAGGGGAATGGGTCTGGGTGGGTTGCTCTTCGGAGGGTTGGTGTGGACTTGTTGGGCTGAAGGGCCCATTTCCATGCTGTAGGGAATCTAAAAAAAGGTCCTCGTACAACTTACCTCACCTTGGAGAACAAAAAATAAACTGCCCCTTTGTTTTTGTCAAGAAAAGGAACCGAACAAACAAAAGCAAAGCTGGGTTGAGACCTGTAAGTCTGGAAATTACTGCAAGCAATTTAAAATGAATGAATGAATAGCTTCATTAAAACAGCAGAGACAAGAATTTAATACAAAAGCACTAAATATTGTTATAGTATTGTTACAGTAATTTCCAGGCTATGATCTCACTTAATTAGTAAGAAAAGTAAATTAAATTAATTGAACTCGGGTCAACATAATTTAAACAGAGTCAGCATTACAAATTCAAACAGGACTATGGAGACTTGTTCAGTTTGACAATACATTCTGAAGTTCAAGACAACTTATATTTCTCTGTCTTATTGTAGCAACCAGTGCCAAGGTTATTATTCATCATTAGAAGATCAGGTAGCATTTATGCTAAAAGCAAGACAAATGAGACAGCAGGTACCATCCAAGTTGAATAATTGTCCCTCTGTGATCACAAGTGGAGCCATCTGAACTGATGGTTCCCTAATTGACTTAATTGGCTCCATGCATACATGTTTCACCATTGTCAGATTTTGGCAACTGAAATCAAAGAGAAATTACTTACAAGTGGGCCACAGTTATACCAGTAGGATAACATTCAGTGCTTAGCTTTTGTGTCACATTAGCTACTCTGCATCACAATGGGAATATGGGTGCCACCTGGCTTCAATGTTTTTTTGGCAAGTGAAAGAGAGATCAGAGTTCCTATCTGGTGTTTCACAATTGTCATCAGAAAGTGTGCATGTGTATAAATGCTGTTTGTAAACAGGATTCGACTAGGCTAGACTTCCTTCATCCTCTGCACAATCCAATAGCCATCAGACCTCCTCATTCAATCTTAGGTATGAAGAATGGTAACTTGGTATACATAGAATTGTACCTTAATGGTTTATATTTGAAGAGAGAAAAAAAACATGAAACGTTTTTGTAAGAAACAAAAACATTATCTCAATTTTCATTGTAAATTAGTTTTACTTGATATAAAAAAATCTCTATGATTGATATCAACCATCAATATATGTCATTTTTATTAGAACAAAGAATAATACACTGTGTTATTAAATAACAAATACACAGCAAATGTTCTCATGGTTTTTAAAGAAAAGGAACTGTATAATATGGCATCACTTCCAAGCTACTTTCGTATGGAATTATTACTAAAACATAGAGGTTTACATTCCAAACTCATGGCATTGACATTACTTTACAGCAAGATAAATGGTCATAAAATAGGCAAACATTGGTCTTATAGCTTGAAGATTCTGACCATGAACTTTCATCAGTGTCAGTGGAAGATATGTGCAGGCAAACGCTCTGAAGTCTGCAACACATCTTCCTGTGCCTCTCTGCAGAGAAGCCTTAAAGGATGCATTTGGCAACATCTAGTATAAATATACTATTCTGATCTTGGTTTAGTTAAAGGCTAAACTGTGATGAGATAGAGCTATATCCTCAATTCTGTCTCCAGATTAAATTGCTTTGGATTGTGTTGGGAACTAAACATAGCTTAAAAATGTGTTGCTGGATCTGATCTCCAGCATCTGCAGTCCTCACTTTCTCCTGGGAACTAAACATGCCAAGAATTCATTAGTGCTGTCCCTTTGAAACAATAGATGCAAATTAGTCCTGCCTAAAAGATGGCCCCAAAGAATGTTCCAAATGGCACCCATATTGGACCCATACAATCACTACTATACAGACTTTACCAGACACCATTCCGGTGATGCTTTTAGCATGTATTCACCATTGCTCAGGAAAAGCAAACAGATAATAACAACAATCAGCATATAACTTTGAATTGATGCCACACTGCTTAGTTAACCAGTTAACGTCTTCTTTTAATTAGGCATGGCTGAATATGCAGCAGCTGGTATGACACTCACCATTATTATTTTAAAAGGTTCCTGTTAGTCTGTCTGCCTTTATGGCCACCCATATCCTCGTTCAGTTTGCTGCAAAAATGGTAATTCAAAGGCACAGGGACAATGATCTTGAGCCTGGCAGCAGTCACAGCACCAGCAGTCTGTGGCAGTCCACTGTCCCATCACCATTTGAGCTACCATGGCATAAAAATGAGCAACAGGGCAAATCCATTATTGACATGGCTGATGGTTCCAGTGTGCAAGCTACACACAAGTATGGCCGCAATGCAAGTAAAGGCATGATTTGGAGATGCCGGTGTTGGACTGGGGTATACAAAGTTAAAAATCACACAACACCAGGTTATAGTCCAACAGGTTTAATTGGAAGCACACTAGTGTCAAGATCCCCAGAGGACCCTTGCTTTACCTGATAATTATTAATAAGCTGGTTCTTGGTGTGCGGGGACAATTTTCAAGTTTGCAGATGACACTAAATTTGGAAGAATTATAAACTGCAAGGAGGGAAGCATGGTAGCTCAGTGGTTAGCACTGCTGTCTCACAGCACCAGGGACCCAGGTTCAATTCCAGCCTCGGGCGACTGCTTGTGTGAAGTTTGTACATTCTCTCCATGTCTTCCTTCAGGTGCTCAGCTCCCTCCCGCAGTCCAATTGATGTGCACGTTTGGTGAATTGGCCACACTATATTGCCCATAGTGTTCAGGGATGTGTAGGTTAGGTGTATTTGTCAGGGGTAAATGTAGAGTAATATGGTTGTGGAATGGGTTTGGGTGGGATACTCTTTGGAGGATTGGTGTGGACTTGTTGGGCGTAAGGGCCTATTTCCACATTATAGGATTCTAATGTGGAACTCAAAAAGGACATTGACAAATTGAAGGTGTGGCCAGATAGGTGACAGTTAAGGTTTATTGCTGAGAAAATGTACTTTGGTCAGAAGAACATAGAAAGACAATATAACATTGGGATGCGATTCTAAAGAGGATGCAGGAGTGTATATGCGCCCAAATCATTGAAGGTAGAGAAAACAATAAAGGTTATCAACACCCTTTCTTCCCCAGCACTCCATCCCCTCCCCGACCATCATATAAATGCTGCTCCCTCCACACTTCATGTCAGCTCTGATAAAGAGTCATCGAGACTTGAAACATTAGCTTGCTCTCTCTCTCTCTCTCTCTCCATGGATGCTGCCTTACCCACTGTGATCACCAGCTTTTTTTGATTTCAATAAATAAACAATACTCTTGGCTTTATTAATGGGGGCATAATAAGTGCAAGGAGGTGATGTTGAATTTGTAGAAAACATTTGCTAGACACTAGTTGGAGTACTGTGTACATTTGTGCACACCAGATTTTAGGAAAGATAGTATGGAAGTTATTAACTAGAAAGGTTCCAGGTGTGAGAAACCTTAGCTATGAGGATAGATTGAAGAGGTTGGACTGTTCTCTCAAGATTCTGGGGTAGAGTGGTGCTGGAAAAGCACAGCAGTTCAGGCAGCATCTGAGGAGCAGGAAAATCGACGTTTCGGATA
>NC_057712.1:85731757-85732329 GCF_004010195.1 Chiloscyllium plagiosum | reverse complement strand
TGACGTTTCGGATAAAAGCCCTTCATCAGGAATACAGGCAGAGTGCCTGAAGGGTGGAGAGATAAATGAGAGGATGGTGGGTGTGGGGAGAAAGTAGCATAGAGAACAATAGGTGAGTGGGGGAGGGGATGAAGGTCATAGGTTAGGGAGGAGAGGGTGGAGTGCTTAGCAGAGCGCTTTAGGGAACATCTCCGGGACACCCGCACCAATCAACCACACCGCCCCGTGGCCCAACATTTCAACTCCCCCTCCCACACTGCCGAGGATATGGAGATCCTGGGCCTCCTTCACCGCCGCTCCCTAACCACCAGTTGCCTGGAGGAAGAACGCCTCATCTTCCGCCTCGGAACACTTCAACTACAGGGCATCAATGTGGACTTCAACAGTTTCCTCATTTCCCCTTCCCCCACCTCACCCTAGTTCCAAGCTTCCAGCTCAGCACTGTCCCCATGACTTGTCCGGACTTGTCCTACCTGCCTATCTCCTTTTCCACCTATCCATTCCACTCTCTCCTCCCTGACCTATCACCTTCATCCCCTCCCCCACTCACCTATTGTACTCTATGCTACTTT
>NC_057712.1:85677523-85728984 GCF_004010195.1 Chiloscyllium plagiosum | reverse complement strand
CCTTTGCAATTCTGAGAGAGTGTGGCCCTCAGCTGAGGCAGGGCTGACTGTAGAGAGGTTAGGTGCCGGCGCATTGCTGCGAGTGTGAAGCGGAGGATCTTGAAGGAGAACCGTTACTGGTGTTTTTGAATCTGTAGTCTGTACAGTTTGTCCTGATTGGATCCGAACTCTGCTGGTTTAAAGGTGGTCCGGAGTCCGTGTGGGATGAGTTGGTTACAGAGGCAGGCACTGAGGAAATGTGGCTGTGGTAGCGAGTCTGTTTCAGGACATGGGTGAAGAGCTTCAGGGCAGAGGAAATGACCTGGGAGTTGCAGTGGGAGAGGGACTCCCTGACATTCTTGTAGAGAGAGGAGGAAAGCTTCTTCAAGGCAGGCATCTTTGCAAGAAGATTCACAGTAGGGTTAAAATCAACTAGATAAAAACAATGACTGCAGATGCTGGAAACCAGATTCTGGAGTAGAGTGGTGCTGGAAAAGCACAGCAGTTCAGGCAGCATCCAAAGAGCAGAGAAAAATGGGCAGAAAGGAGTTCTAATCGAGATTTCCAAAATCATGAGCTGGTTGGACAGAGTAGATAGTATGAAGCTGTTTCTGTTTGTAAAAGAAACAAGAATTAGAGAGCACGGAATAAAGTGATGTGCAAATGAAACAAGAGTGATGGGAGAAAACACTTTTTTCGCACAGTGAGCTGTGGAATACATTGCTGGAAATGTGGTGGAGGAAGGTTCAATTAAAACATTCAAGAGGGCAATGGATGGTTTTCTGGATAGAAATATTGCGCTGGGCTCTGGGAAGAGTGAGCAGACTGACACTAGATAATAGAACTGGACTAGATTATTGAGCCAGTGCAAGCACAATGGACCCAAAGGCTTCCTTTTGACCATAATAATTCTGTGATCCTATGATTCATGCCACAAGAAATACCACTGAGCAGTCTGCTGAGATTATGTTTCTATTGCCTAGATCACGCTGGAGGAACGATGTTGTACTTGGTAGAATGAGTAGTCTGCTGCCTGTTTCACAACCTTGTCTTCAGGAAGAGACAGATTCAGTTTTATAGAACAATATCAGCTATGTAGAGACAAACTCAGGAGGAAAAGGAGGTGGAAGCAACTAATGGAGCTGTTTTCTGTTTGTCTGGTCTGCCTGTGAATGGAGTGTCTGACCGCAATAACTCTAATGTGATGATCTGTTGGTGAATGGAAAATTGGAGCCCCAATTCTCCATTCACCAAAAGATCACATTATATTCCTTACTGTCAGTGACCATCACAGACTCCATTTGGCCACAATGCAAAAATAAAAACCAACACAAAATAAATGCCCCAAACCAAATATATAATCAAACATTGTATACAAGTCATTGACACATCATTGTGCATTCTTAGTGTCTGTTTTCCATGTGCCTTTGCATGTGTTAGTGTTCCTACAGAGTAGTATGCCAGTAACTGCAACTTGCCTACTGAAAGGTTGATGACTTACAGTGGAAGGGACTATAGGTGGCCTTGGTGGAATGACCTCAGCTAGCACCACTCTGACAGGCAGTTGCATGCGCACTTATAAAGTAGAAAGGACAAACACTGTCACCTTGAAAGGATAGCAGGTTTATGTTGCATGGAGACTCTGCCACTTCATAGGGACAATAAAAACCTTAAAAATCAGTTTGAAGGCAAACTGCTGCCAAACTGTGACATGCTACAAACCTCACTGAACACTGGTGTCTCCAGTGGTAACAAACTAACCTTGCATGACTTCAGTCTAAGCTATCGCTGCAGAATTAGGAATTTGGGAGAGTTCAACTTGACCTGCCGAAGTCAATCTTCAGATAGTGCATTGCGTTTTGGATCTGCAAGTGTTTTTCGAGTTGACCATAACTTACCCATTGGAAAGGAGGGTCTACAAGTTCTGGGCGATCTTCTGGACAAAGGCAATGCCAGACTCCGCCATGCTCTTTCAGACTTCATGCCATCTCTCTAGTAGAGCTGGCAACACACTGACAATGTTAGCACTGATAATTTCATCAGCCTTCTTTTGGTGCACTTGTGCAGTGCCACCCCACATGAAGATCCTGCTTCAAAAGGTTCCTCTAATTATATATTGACACAGTGGTTGGTGGCAAGTAAACTGGTCACTGTCATTGCAAAATCAAGTAATGTTCCTCTTCCTCATCATTGTCTGTTTACTTTTTCACCATTTCATGGTCAGATTGTGATTTCAAATATCTGAAAGACCAAGAAAAACAGAATAGGATAGCAATGAGAGGAGGATCAAATAACAAGAGCAAACATACACAAACCTAAACTTAGAAATCAAAAGTTATTGTCAGATGAGTGGAAAGTGGATGTGGGAAGTAGGATGATAAGCACTAACTATGGATTTAGCCCCACTGTTAACCAGGTCCTAAGCAATGACTCATTCAGTGATAACAAGCACTACCTCCTCTGGAGGGTAAGGACTCACGGTCACGGTTGTTTCCCTGTTGATTAGATTCTGCTGTTTCTCATCACGTGTTACTTTGTTCTGGAAGTATATTGAGTATGGTGCAAGTGTGGGTGATCTGACTGCTATGGTTAATTCAATGGATGTGCAAGATATTGCTTGATGTGAAGTCTGCAGTGGAACTAAATGAATGAAGCTGAGGTGAAGCTATGACTGTGAAGTACGAAACAAGATTGGTCCAGACTATGAGTGAAAAGGGTGTAGTGCATTGAGAATTGTGGGAGGCTGGTGGGTACATTCTGTAGGATGCTGCCTTAGAGGACATATTCACCGACTTTGCCCACCAACGTAAGGTCATTGAACTTCTGCAACATTTCAAATAGGTCCTCAGACTTCGTTCCTAGCTATTGACTGTCATGTGTCTTTGATCCCACCATCTGCAAAGTTTATCTTATTGACTTCCTAGTTCCTGATGGTTAGATCACATCTCTCCTCCACTTCACCTCCTATACTATGACCACCAATGCAGTGTCATAAAACCTTAGAGACCACTAGTTGCCATGCTTATAATTATTGAGACCTCTTGCTGTCAAAGTCACTTTTAAAACTATTTCCAGCAACTGTTCCAGCCACAATGCATCTCCCCTTTAAAAGGTGCAGGTTGACTTCAGCTAGTGTTAGCTCCTCACTATTTTGCACCAATCGTCTGCCATCATTTATATTCGCAAGCAACACAAAGTTTGCCTATAACTTGATAGCATGGTGGCTCAGTGGTTAGCTGCCTCATAGCACCAGGGAGCAGGGTTCGATTCTCGCCTCAGGCGACTGTCTGTATGGAGTTTGCACACTCTCCCTGTGTCTGTGTAGGTTTCCTACAGGTGCTCCAGTTTCCTCCAACAATCCAAAGATGTGCCGATTAGGTGAAATGGCTATGTTAAATTGCCCATAGAGTTCAGGATTATGTAGGCTATGTGCATTAGTCAGGGTAAAGTAAGGTAGGGGAATGGGTCTGGGTGGGTTACTCTTTGGAGGGTCAGGGTGGACTTGTTGGGTCAAATGGCCTGTCTCCATACTGTAGTCATTCTGTGATTCTAACTTGAATTGGAATTGAGGTCATCGCAATTCCTACACCAGTTTTCTGGCCCTGATCAATGTTTTCAAACTGTCCACATTTGCTATTGTTGCACCCCAGGAGTTTGTAATTACAATATCCATTATAGATATGGCCGCAGCAATTCATTGTAAATATAAAAATGAGGGCAAAATATATTCCTTTAATAGCAGGACTAAACTGCCTCTGTCTAGTTGAATTATTCTACACCTTTTATCCTCCCTTCCATCTGAAAATTAGTCCTATCTCCCCATGTATATTGCCCCAGGAGAGTAACTAGTGACATGGAATTTTAAAAATACTGTGATTATAAACTGAAGTATTTGTTTGACCAATACTGACCAAACTGCAATATACTTAATCTGATTCAATATTTAGCTGAGGTAAAAGACTAAATTCAAATGGGGAAGCAGAAAGAAGTTGATACTTGTTTCCTTACACATAAACTGTGCAGCTCAATAGACTGCTGTAGAATGGCTACAGAAGATATTCTGCTAAGAGTTTTTTTTATATAACGAAGCAGTTTCTACCATTTCATTTCTACCATTTCAGAAGATTTAATTTTCCATTTGCTAAAGTTGTTTTCTATCTTTGAGCCACTGAATAAACTGATGTTTAGTTTTCAATTGATTAACTATGTGAGTGAAGATAATGGGTCTAATTTTACAATTTTTCACACTTAAATGTATCACATTAATTTTAAAAAGAGAATACTTGCCCTATATACAGAATGATTTCAAAAGCAGAAGCAGAATTAAAATTTAATTAAAGATTTTTGTTTTTTCACAATGCTCCCCTAACACAATCCATCTACCTGGAGCCCCACAGACGAGGGGTTGGAGCTCAGCACATTTTTTTTTATTTTCGTTAATTATTCTTGAGGCTGAGGAATATCAGTGCTGGGAATTGAATATTTTACACATTTGGCTGTCATTGCCAGGCACAGAATGGGCTAGCTACAAAATAAATCACCCTTCATACTATAACAACAAAGGACGTCAGCCCAACTACTGAACAATAATCCCCCAAAGGCACACTTTTATGTATATCAATGTGCCACCAAACCTGACTTTCACAAATGGGTTAATAAGGCAAAAGAAAAACAGAGGAATTGAAATGTGCTATCTCTTTCTATGCCTTTGTCTTGTTGCCAGTTTTCCTGCTTTTTAAAATGATATCCAAGTTCATCATAATGCTCTTTTGCTTCACCTGTAAGGTCAGCAGTGAAAGAAACTCCATTGACATCTGACAGGATACATTTCATCATTCAGACAATCTTTGTAAACAATCCACAGTGCTTTATAGAGGAGAGAAAAAAAGATAAAGGAGTCACCACAGAATGATGGCAGGAAAGTTAGGAGAGGCAGCTGAAAATTTAATTGAAAAGATGAGTTTAATAAGATTTTATAGGTGAGGAGAGAAATAGAAGAACAGAGGCATTGGAAGAGGTCAAAGGTAACAGCTCTGACATTAATATGGGGCAAAGGAGAGGAGAAGGCATGAAAGGCCAGGCTAAAAGGCAAACATGGAACTTGCTACAATGTTGGCAAAGGATAGAAAAAAAGGGTTGTGCACTGACACTGAGGACGGAATGAAGAGAACAATGTTTATAATTTCAATATGTTGGTGAAAAGGAAACAAATTTTGGTGTTTGGCAATGGGATAATAGGTGAGCAGGACTCAATATGACAGTGATTCACATAACTTTAATCTATGGATTACAGAAGCAAGGCAAAAGATCCCATGGAATACCCATGAGCTGCTTTCACTCGTCAGGAAAGAAATTAAGGACATTTTCATGTTATAAATATTAACACGAAAAGAGATCATGTTTATGTGAAATGTTCTAGTATGTAATCACAAAATCTTCACAAAAACCTTTTTCTGAGAAGCTGGTATTTGTCTTACATCTGTATTATTCAACAATAACAAAAGTCGATATTGTTGCTAATGATGACTCATGCCATGCACAAAGGGTTAGTCTGCCTCAGTGGCATCATTCGCTTGTGGGGTCAAGGGTTTTGGAATTTATGGGATTTATGGATTAAGGATAATTAAGAATAATTAAGGATTTATGAAAAATGGAAGATGGATTTTGAGCAGCAGCATTTGATAAATCACACCAAGAGATGACAGAAAAAAAAGATAATTGTCAGGAGGCGGGGTTAAGTAACAGTGGAGGCCAGCAATGAACTCAGGATGGATATCAATGGCCTTGGTGATAGATAGGATATGGATTTGAAGTTAAACTCTAGGTCAAGCAAGACACTAAAGTTTCATGTGGACTGGTCCAATCTGAGCAAGTGGCTAAGAAGGAGATATCCATGGAAAAAGCAGTAAAGTGTACGGTAGGGTGGAATAGCATTGATCTTCTTATCCTCACGAAGAATACGTTTTGACTTATATATGACTTGATGCCAGATATTCCCAGAAGAGGCTATTATGGGGCAAGGGCAGTAATTAAGAACTCAATACCATCATCATATGAACAGTGTCTTTCAAAATGCTGGCAGGTGATGGCATCAAGGAATGTTTGCTTCTTTCTCTGTGTTACTGTTAAGCAACGTTGATTAATTCGCACAGATTAAGTTTAATTGAAAATCTACATCAAGTTTATTAACAGCTTAAACTGCATCATACAGTTACAGTGAATATATACAGCCTTCTTCTAACATACTTCTTGCTGGACTACACATAGCAAATGTCATGTGGTTCACATTAGCTCATTTGCATATTAAGCTCTTAAAGGAACATAACTCTTAAAACACCAGGAGAGACTCCCCATTCATTCAAGACAAAATTACACACCCCAGAAGTGAAAATGCATATATAAAAGTAATCTTTAAACTATTTATATATGAACAAGAATTGAAATTTTCATGCCGCTAAGAGCTTGCATAATTTCTAAGTGTTTGAACATTTCTTCTTGGGATACAGGGCCTCATGCCTGGGTTGCCCAGCTGTGTTAGTGCTTTGCAAATTATAGAGTCATTGAGTCATTGTTAGCATGTTGATTGTTAAACTGATGTTATTCCACACTATCACAACCCAAATCTATTTTTCTGTGTGTCTTGTGCACAATTGAACGATTGTATAGTTTCCTAATTTGGATTATGTTTCTTCTCAATGTTGTGATTTCATAGAATCTAGACTTTTTGCACATTTTTGGTACCACTACAGGTAACCATGTTTCTTGTGGAGGATGTATAATTTTGATTTCTCTCCTATCCATAGATTAAGCAGTTTTGGAACAAAAACATAAATTGCTGGAAAATCTCAGCAGGTCTGGAGAGAAATCAGAGTTAACGATTTGGGTCAAATGACCCTTCCTCAGTTCTGGACCTGCTTGTCAGTCATGTACGATCTTCATTTCCTTTTGTTTTACAACATGTTCGTCTTCTATCTGAGAACTTGGACAATTATAGGCTTGTAATAACTTGTCTTCAAATCTCTGCTGGTGACAGTACATGTAGCCCTTAAGTATAACATTGCATTATGAAAATCTTGCTTTGATGCCCTGACCTCGATGATAACCATTGAAACCATTCATTTGATGGCACCATTGGATCGGAAAAAGTGTGACTGGCTGTGTATGTTTATGCTCCATTTGGCACATACGTCAATGCACAGTATGTATAGAGTGGCCTACTGTCATATTTGATTTCTTCAGGTGTACCAAACTGAACATTACATGGATGTGCTTGAAATGTACTTTAATTCAGATAATTGGAAATATGAAGCAGTCGGTGGCCATGAGGAAAATTGTTGTGCATGTGTTGAATAAATCTGTTGTAATTTTGTATCAAGGGACAGACGACAGAATCTCATGAGGGTGTAGAGGAACCTTGTGTTGCTATGGTTGGTGACTTTGGCACGCCTCATACATCCTCACTGTCTTCTCTGTGTCACTGCTGATCCTTGGCCAATGCGCAGTATATCGTGCCAGACATCTTGTTTGCTATATGCCCATATGTCTCTGATGTAGCTGTGACAATATGTTCTGGTGTAGAGCTTTGGGAAAAAAATAATACTTATTTCCCTTTAAAAAATACATCTCTTGAGATACCTCGTTGACCTTTGCTTGGTTAAAGCATCTGAGAGGGGTCTTGTTTATGTCAGGCCATTCTTCTATGATAGCTTTCCATAGTGCCTTCAGTCATGGATCATTAGCTGTTTCTTCCTGAAGTTATTTGCACTGGTGCAGACTAAGACTCATCAGACTGACTTTAAGTGCATTTGCCCCTTGATGTCCATGCTACCTACTTATTTGTTTAGTGGAATTCTGCATTCTTATTGGGATTAGGTAATCTGCTGGTGAGTCTGTACAATTTCTGTACCAGGTTTGTAGCAGAAGTCAAAGTCATACTCCTGTATTTTTACTCAAAGTTATTGTAGTCTGTGTGGTGCACTAATTCGTGTCAATGTCACATCATTTCCACTGGTTTCTGATCAGTTTCCGCTGTGAATTTCTTACTTAACAGGCACATGTGGAATTTTGGGATGGTGAGTACTAGAGCAAGAGTTTCATGCTTTATATTGGAATAATTGGATTGTGCTTGCAATAATATTTTGGAAACCAATGCAACTAGGTTGCCATTTTGCATAATTAATGCTCCTAGACTTATCAGGCGTGCCATTAATGAGTGCGGATTTTGATCAAGTTCATATTTGGTTTTGCCCATTACCACAATGTCATCAGTCAAGAGTGTGGTTATGGAAAAGCACAGCAGGTCAGGCAGCATCTGAGGAACAGCAGAATCAATGTTTTGGGCATAAGCTCTTCATCATTTCTGATAGAGGGCTTATGTCCGAAATGTCAATTCGGGTGCTGCCTGATCTGCTGTGCTTTTCCAGCACCACACTCTCGACTCTGATCTCCGGCATTTGCAGTCTCCACAATGTCATCAGCAAAACATATGCATCCAGAAGCATTTGTGCAGCTCTGTCCACATGCTCCTGGAAAGGATCCTGATTGAGAGTTCGAATCTAAGGTAGTCTCTGGAAGCAATATGTTCCAAATCGTGTTCTAAAAGCAATGATTTCTTCAGCTTTCTTTGCCAAGAACAATATTCATGATTGGCTTCCAGTTCAGAAAACAAGGTAGTTTTTATGATGCAATGATTCACATCATCTAATATTTGATGTTGCCAGTTGCTGGGTAAGGAAGTCTTCACCTCTTTGTAAAAATCTAAATTTTCTTTGTATTTAACATTTAACTCAAATCTATTGTTATAATTTTAAATTTCCTCACCTTAAGTTACAATCAGATCAGCCACGACCTTGTTCAATGTCAGAACAGACTGAAGAGACTAAATGGCCTACTCCTGCTCCTAATTTTTAAACCATTCATTCCCAAGCCAGCGATATCAGCCATCCCTAATTTCCCAAGGGCAGTTAAGAGTCAATATGGTGCTGTAGATCTACAATCATATGTGGACCAGACAAGCTTCCCTTCCCTAAAGGGTACTAGTGAACCAGACATGTTTTTCCAACAATTAATAATGGTTTCCTGATCATTATTAGACTCTTATTTCCAGATTTTATAAACTGAATTCAAATATCACCATCCTCCATAAAGAAATTTGAACCTGGTTCTGTGGAACGTTACCTGGTCTCTGGATTAGTAGTCCATTGATAACACCAATAGGTCATTGCCTCACCCCAATTTATACATTTACCCGCATGCTCACATGCATGGGCTTCTCTTTAGAAAATGCTTTTAAATGCTTGGGGTCCAAATGTATTTAGTACATATGTCTTAGATCTACACTAATCCTTGTATTGATGTATAGGATGGAACATACTCCTACATTCCATATGGTCCAAATCACTCTTAAGCTTTGTTAGTATCTGAGCATTGCACATTCTGGGAGGGTTGATTTATGGAATTGTATTTTCTCTGAATTGCAATACAGCATTACCGTTGAAGTTTCCCCTTGCATCAAACCTGTCTGGGTTTAGTTATAAGTCCTGGACTGACTCAAACTGAATATTATTGGTCTCTTCTGCTGTAATTATTATGTTGGCATTCTTATGAATGGCCACAATTCCACTATTGCTGGTCAACTCACGTCCAGCAGGTAAAATACTTACAGTTTCCATCTAAAGTTTCCATAGTTGTATTTAAGATTCAATGTACCTGGGTAATGTAAAGTAGACAGGAAATATCTCAGGACAGAGAGTCTTTGGGCCATCCATATGCTTCTGCAGTATTCAGCATTAGAGTAGCCATTATCCTGCAGGATGGTTTCTCTGCACCTGATTTCACCATCTAGTTTGCACAGTGAACAAACCGCTCAGGCTCTATTTATGAAGTTCCTGACAGGGTCAATCTTATATATGTGGACAATACAAAGCTCGCAAATCACTAACAATGGAGTATCCATTTAACATTTGACATTGTGAGCCTATTCACATAGACATCTGCATTGCAGCTGTATATCATGGTGATCTGCACCTGCCACCTTTGTGTGAACATGCTGAATTCAACAGCTTGCGCAATTGAGTTCAGCTTCAATAATACCACATATGCTTGGACAGATAGAATCCATAGAATCCATACAGTGTAGAAACAGGCCCTTCGGCCCAACAAGTCCACACCGACTCTCTGAAGAGTAACCCACCCAGACCCATTCCTCTACCCTATATTTACCTCTGATTCATGCATCTAAACAAAAATATGGGCAATTTAGCATGGTCATTTCACCAAACCTGCACATCTTTAGACTGTGGGAGGAAAGAGGAGTACCCGGAGGAAATCCACGCAGACACAGGAAGAATGTGCAAACTCCATCCAGTCGCCCAAGGCTAGAATTGAACTCAGGTCCCTGGCACTGTGTGGCAGCAGTACTAACCACTGAGCCACTGTGCTGATGATGCTGCCATGGGATCCTACCATGCCCTGCTTTTGCAAATATCTTTTTTCGAGGTTCCATGATGAAGTGTCTTGGATGAAATAACACCTAACCTTCAAGTTCTTGCATACTTCCATGATGTTGATGAATCTGCTATATGTGAATCTGCAGTTGCAAGTATTTCTTTCTTTACACATCTTAATGAGAACCATCTTGCACTGAAATTCACTTTTCAAAATCATCTGTCAAATGAAGTCCCTTTCCTCAACATGCTAATTGAGTAATTGACCGGGGATTCTCTACTATTGCCTGTCACAAACCTACCTTCACCGGTCAGCGTATGCATTGGAATTCACACAGTTACACCAGTATAACATTGGCCTTGTTGGAAACCTCATAAAGGGCCTGAGCTGTTTGTTCACTGCTGAAACAGGGCACATCAAAACCATCCTAGGTGATAATGGCTACCCTGATCAGGTAAGTTTTCACTGAATATCACACAAACTCATGGAAGGCCCGAAGTTTGTCACTGCTGGTTCTGAAAATGTCCAGTCAGCCTCAGATTAGGTACCTTAAAAGTTTGACCACCACGTGGAGCTAGCTGTTTCAAACTGTTTCTATCCAGTAACAACACAAATGGTAGTTGCCATTAAGAGGATGCTGCTGTTAAACCAAAAGGATATTCTGCCTATCACACAAATGAGTAACGTGGTATTTTCAGTGCCAGTGTCACAGATCTGTAGGGCATATGCCCCAAAAACTGACTGATCACATGTCCCTCGGTTGCAACAAGCAAGGAGCCAAGCTTAGAAACTTAAAACATTGGATGTGGCTCTGCAATTGGACATTACTCACTGGGTTACATGTATAATTGTCAGTCAGACTCATAGTTTGGTGCACAAGCCTGTGCTGGAAGTTATATACATTAATACACAGGGCCCCGCTCTTTGCTGACAGACAAAATATTGTAAGCACACTGTGTGCCTAAATAGTGACATCCATTCGCCAGTTCATTTCTCAAAGAATCCCTACAGATAGGAAGCAGGACATTCAGTCCATTGAGTCTAAACCAACCTTCCAAAGAGAATCCCATCCAGAAGCACCTCCACACCCTATTCATGAAGCCCTGCATTTCCGATGTCTAATCCACCTAGTCTGTACAAACCTGGACACTATGGGTAATTAGCATGGCCAATCCACCTAGCCTGCACAGCTTTGCACTGTGGGAGGAAACTGGAGCACCCTGAAGAAACCCACACAGACACGGAGAGAATGTGCAAACTCCACACAGACAGTTGCCCAAGGCTGGAATTGAACCCGGGTCCTTGGTGCTGTGAGGCAGCAGTGCTAACCACTGAGCTAATGCATTCCCCATTAAATGACCTGACTAATCAGATTCAACATGCTCGGTTTAAAATTTAATGAAGACGGTCTTTTAATTGACAATTAACATTAATGGATACATTCTCCATGGCAACAACACTGCCCATCAGATGCCACTTGCCAAATAATCAGCACTCTCTTCGCACAGAGTATAAATTTCCCTCTGGAAGTTGTGTTCTTGTGAAATACCCTGATGAATGAAGAGAAGAAAAGTTTTGGCAAACTGTGTCTTTTTTCAGCAGTACCCAAGTTATAGCAAGGTTAGCCAAATGTTTCAGTCATGATCATGGAACACAAGAAAGAATAATGCACCATGGTCTCATCAAAAGATATCAATTGTAACTTTGGCCAGAGCAGGCTTGCTTTAAGCAGGTTATACAGATAAACAGGCTAGAGATATGATTCCAATTTTTAAAGACCATAGAGAGGGAGGAGAGGTTAGAGTTGAAACTGTAGGAAGAACATATAGACTGAGAGTATGTTGCTGAGGTCTGGGTGATGATGATAGCTTTAAATGGAAAGAAGCAGACTTAACATTTCGAGTTCTTTAGTTTTGTAGAATGGTCATTGAACTTGGATGTTAACTCTGTTTTCTCTCCATGAATGCTGCCAAACCTGCTAAGTTTATCCAACAATTTCATTTAGTTTTCAGACTTCCAGCATTCATAGTTCTTTGTTTTATTTTTGTTTTCAATGATTAGATTAGATTAGATTAGATTACTTACAGTGTGGAAACAGGCCCTTCGGCCCAACAAGTCCACACCGACCCGCCGAAGCACAACCCACCCATACCCCTACAATTACCCCTTTAACCTAACACTACGGGCAATTTAGCATGGCCAATTCACCTGACCCGCATATCTTTGGACTGTGGGAGGAAACCGGAGCACCCGGAGGAAACCCACGCAGACACGGGGAGAATGTGCAAACTCCACACAGTCAGTCGCCTGAGTCGGGAATTGAACCCAGGTCTCTGGCGCTGTGAGGCAGCAGTGTTAACCACTGTGCCGGAAGTTGGATAATGCTTCAATAGAGAGGGAGGAGAGGTTAGAGTTGAAACTGTAGGAAGAACATATAGACTGAGAGTATGTTGCTGAGGTCTGGGTGATGATGATAGCTTTAAATGGAAAGAAGCAGACTTAACATTTCGAGTTCTTTAGTTTTGTAGAATGGTCATTGAACTTGGATGTTAACTCTGTTTTCTCTCCACGGATGCTGCCAAACCTGCTAAGTTTATCCAACAATTTCATTTGTTTTCAGATTTCCAGCATTCATAGTTCTTTGTTTTATTTTTGTTTTCAATGGAAGTTGGATAATGCTTCAACAAAGTCAGACATTGATAATGCCAGCTACACATAGGTTAGGAAGGATGGTCGAATGATCGGAAGAGTAGGTCAGAAGGAATAAAGGGGAATAAGAGAGATAAGAGAGAAAAATAGGAGTTTAATGATGATGCAATGTGAAATCTAAAGGCAGTTGGACATTATGTGGAGAGGAACGAGAGGTAACAGCATAAGTAGATGCATGATGGATCACAATCTTAGATTTTCAGAAACCCATGAGATCTTCTCACTTGATATAGTCATAGAGACTTGGAGGTAAGGAGAAAAGGAGTAGGTAGTCCTTGAGCTCAATGATCCTAGAATAGCATAAACAGGTGAGGAGAGAAATGCACATTAAATGTTTGATCTGGTAGAACTAGACTCTTTAAAGAATGACTAGATTGGCTGTGTTGTAGCTTCAGATCTTGGCAGTCTGTCTTAAGGTAGTGAGTAGAAGGGCTTATCTCAAAGAGAACTGCAGGATTGGAAATGGTGAGCAAATTGCTGGCAACTGAGGGAAGACAAAGGACAAAGGAATACTTTAGTCAGTCATTGGCAAAAATAGATAGACAAAGAAATAGTTTATTTTTAAGGGAGTAAAATTAGAAGATGCTAGTTCATAATAAACCAATATCCACTCAAACTGGGCCACACTTAGGTTGTGAAACAGTCCAAAACAAAAATTTGGAACAATTGTTTTGTGAACTTCAATGTACAGAAAAAAATAGAGAAATGAACTCTGAAAAATTTTAAAAGTAAACAAAACTGGGCAGGTAACTGTCAGTAATCTTTAACTGGTACATCTTCCATGGCAATGCCTCTCCCAGTCAGAGCTCACTTGCCAACCAATTAAATGTTGCTTACCCTTTGCTTTGGTGTTTCTTTCAGGTTCTCCTGATGACTGCAAGATGGACAGCTTCGGCAACCTGTTGATTTTTTTATCCATATCAAGTTCCTTATGAGGAAACGACTATTTGTATACAAAAGGCACAACTGCTCTGTTGTATGGTATGTTAAGACAAACCAAGGTCATTTCCACAATAATGATTTTAGCCATATATCATTAATTTATTTCCACACAATTTTCTTTTCTGGTTACTTAGTTTTAGTTGCAGACACTTAACCTTTATCCCTATTTGCAATGCATTATTTTCTTTAGGTTCAATGCTCCAAATATCAATACTCAAATTCATAGGCTTGACAATAGATAACTGAGAATTTACTGTTGTGTCATATTTAATTCACAACTGCATTTGTATTATGTATTTAATATAGAAAGGTGCCCCAAGGTGCCACACAGCTGTTTGTTTTGCACATGAACTGCATAACCATTACAGCACAGAAGAAAGACTTTTATCCACCATTTTTTGATAGGTTAACATCTGAGGAGCAATCCAAAATTAATACCTCTGTCCTAGCCTCCACTTGTTAAACATATATTTAAAAGATTCAATCAATCTCCTGTAATAAACGATTATCTTTATCTCAACCACACTCTGTTACAAAACATTCCATACACTAATATTCTCACTCAGGATTACAACTAAATTAGGAAAAGTATGTCCTATAGGAATCTATGGCAGCATTCTCTTTGGCCAGCCTGTCAACTTTTTACTCGGTCTGACGGTTATGTCGCAGCTTCTATATGAAGAACTGAACACAGTGGAGCAAAGTATGATTAGATTTGATTAATTACAGAGTGGAAACAGGCCCTTCGGCCCAACAAGTCCACATCGCCCCGCCAAAGCGCACCCATACCCCTACATTTACCCCTTACCTAACACTATGGGCAATTTAGCATGGCCAATTCACCTGACCTGCACATCTTTGGACTGTGGGAGGAAACCGGAGCACCTGGAGGAAACCCACGCAGACACGGGGAGAACGTGCAAACTCCACACAGTCAGTCACCTGAGGCGGGAATTGAACCTGGGTCTCTGGCGCTGTGAGGCAGCAGCGCTAACCACTGCTATGATTTTATGTTAAATCGATTCAGTTCTTTTCTTCAAAATGAGGTCAAGAAATATTCTTACTCCTTTTGTATCAGTTGCGTAGATCTCAGTTCATCATTACTCACTGCCAATAAGGCAGACAAGTCCACCCATTCCCTGTGGGGTTAACGGCGCTGAGACAGGGAAGATGACCATTACACTTTTCCTCATCCTGTAGAGTAATAGAGTTAACATCAGGAGCATATGTGATGGTGGCGATGATAATGATGATGTATCGATGATGTATCACATGATCTGATAGAGGGAGTTGGAAGGAGGCTTCAGTCTTGTCCAATATAACTTTACCTTTCATTGAAAAGCAGGAGTTTTGCATAAAGCACCATGGACTCAAACAGCATATCTTTCGAAGATTAGGCAGCTCCAAATGATCCATAGCCAACAACTGTCAAAACCTATCCTTACCCTTGAAATATCAGAGAGTTTCATTCAGCATTTCACAGGAACAATGTAGCTGACTGTGGGAGCGCAGTGTCAGAATGGAAATTGAAGGATTTTTCCCTCTTTCGCATGTTGTAAATGTTATGACACGAGGTAAATGCCCTCAGTTAATTTTAAAAGCAACACAGAAAAGATTGATCCCGTGCGGTAATCTGTGAAAATTCAAAATGCCAAAAACTAGTTGAAGTAAAAAGTATCAATTTTATTTCTTAAAGTTAACAGAGAATACTTAACTAACAACTATTTACAACTCCTTCCTCTAACCTGTAGTTTATTTTCCCTTCTATGATACTAGCCAGATAAAACCCCTGGTTTAAGGTTTACCAAAATTCAAATTTCAAAACCAGTCAGCTATTGAATCTTCTTTTGGTATCTTCCTCTTGTAGATTTTCTTCTTCTTAGGGATTTCTGTTTCACAGGTCAACTGATCGATAAAGATACCTTTAAGAGAGCTATTTTTCAGGCAGTCTGTACATGTCGGTGACTTGGCAGTTTTCCCCTCAACTTTTCAATTTTTCCCGGTCTCATACCCCAAAGCATTGGATTGTTTCATTGTTTTTTTAAAAATATTGTCAATATACTAAATTCAAACCTGATTACAAGTCGGTATTTTGGAGCATAACTTAAACTGATTGGTGGAATTTGAATTTGTTTTGTCATCTCCAGGCAACCCAGCTAATCTAACTATTTCACCAAATGTTACATTGTTACCTTGTTCTGGGCTCTATGTGCCTCTCTAAGTCTTTGTTAGCTTTTAACACTCTTAAAAGGTACAGTACTTCATAATATAAGCAACGGTGAAAAATGTGGGAAAATACAGAGAGAGAATGTGAAAAAAAAATCAGAATTTTGACATTCGGATTTGATTTTTCCCTCAACAGTTGAATGGTGACTTTTGAATCTTGTCATTAACTGGGGAACTACCTTACTTCCTTGCATTTGCAACTTATTAAAGCCAAAGTTGCCTTATTAATAAGCCACTTAAAATCCTTCTCCCCTCCCCTGAAAAAAACAGAAAATACAAATCCCTACAATGTGAGTCAGAGCGAGTTCCCTTGTAGCTGCTGTTGCTGAATGCTTGTCTCAGCAAGTTTCCAACTGCTTATTCACAACAACAGTGTCACATTCTCCATTCCCAGCATCCTCTTTAACCTTTTATCCAAGCAAATTGGCATCAGCAAAGTACCATCAAGTCTGCTCTCGGTCTAAAACACACCCCACTTCAGCCACACAACACTTCATTTGGGACCCATCTCATGCATGCTTCTGTCAGGTCATTTTGTGCAGAAGGACACACACATATATCTGCACAAGATGCAACTTTTGGCTCTCAATTTGCTTTCCTAACACACATGCACTTTTACAAGTGCTGTATACTTCATACAGCTTTCTAATCACATACTCATTGGCTTCAGAACTGAGTCATATTTTGCTAGCCTCTGTTGGTTCCCATTGCTCTTTTGGTGTGCAGTGTCTTTTGTGCTGAGCTACAGGCTAGCTGCCTCAGTACCTTGCATTGCTTTTTAATGCAGAGGAAAGGCAGGCAGGCAGCTTCTCAAAGTGGGGACTGTTGAACAGCCAGAGAGGTGAACAGTACATGCCACGTCAACATCACACTGTAGCATGTGTAAGCAGTGTGTGGCAGGTACTTAAAGCAAATGCCTGATGCTGATAGTAGTTTCGCTTCGGCGGGTCGGTGTGGACTTGTTGGGCCGAAGGGCCTGTTTCCACACTGTAATCTAATCTAATCTAATCAGTGTGTGGCAGGTACTTAAAGCAAATGCCTGATGCTGATAGTAGGATGATCATTCTTTAGTGAGATCAAGGGGGACTACGGTTATTCAGGAAAGACTATCACCACCGATTCCTGTCCATGGGGTTAGATATGGTCAGTCAAGGGCTCGGTCATACCAGAGTCTGAGGATCTGAGTATATGCAATCTGAGTTCTGGGGAAGTCAGTCAGTCATGCAAGTACAAGTACTAAGGGGATTAGAGATAGATTGGACTGGTTGCTGTGGAAACATTAATCTGGAGGTTGGATTGTGGACAGTCAAGGCTGTTTTGCTAATTCAGTTCAAGGGCTGGATTGTGGTCAGCCTTAATTTGTTAGAGTACAGTCTATTGAATCCTGGGACAAGCAGTCAGTTTGAGTCTCAGGTTGGGCTTCATTGCATTGGGTTGCTAAGTGAATGGTGACAACGTTAGGAGTCAATTGGTGATAGTGCAGTGGGTCTCAGTGACTAGAAGGGGGATTTGAATCCCTGGAAGTGGTGTGTGAGGATGGGTGATTTCCTATATATGTATCATGGTAACTCTGACCTCTACATAGGGAGAGTGTAGAGCCAACAAGGCCATGGGAATTTCAAAACTCATGAGCTCTGGGGTAAATTGGGACAATAAGTAATAACTATAAGAAACAATCTGACAGAAATGCAGGAAGGGTGAAATGTCATCACAGCCACAATGAATTCATGGCTTCCACAATCTGGGGTGGAGGGAGGCTGCTCTGTGGTTGGCCCTATTGACTTGTAAGACTCAGACTCAACTTCTGGAGGTACGAGATCTGCAGTGAGTTGCCTGCACGTGCCCAACTTGAACTCCTGTAGGCTTTGAAATCACAGGCAAGACACAGGAGGTTCAGGGGCTGAGCAAATCTGGAGTGTAGTGAGAGGAATCTTTTGGGACACCTGTGTGTTGATTCTTTTTATGATGGGTGTCTTCTGGCACTACTCTGCTTGAGAGGGAGAGGCAGCTCGAGTGAGCTCAAGGTTCCTCATCCCTTTCTAGCCTTGTCATTGATATGGACCAAGCAAGACTAGATCAATGGAGTGCAGGTTTGTGCACAGATCTGTCAGATATTGATCTTGCTAGACTTAGGTTTCCATGGTGGTCACCAACCTGTCCATGATGACTGATAGATGCTGGAGCCAGCACCATACCGATAATTCCTCCATTCTTTATCCCGCTTAGTGGCTGTTTTAACAAATCTACTTGCTGTTCCTGTATCTGTGCAGTGTTATGATCACGGGATCATCCTCTGCCTGGTCTCCAGCTGTCGTCTGAGTGCCAGAGATCTGGCGCATTTGGTGCTTGACCAACTTTGGAGACAATTCATTGAAGTGCTCGCCACATTGTGCTCCTGATTCCTAACTAGGAATAGTACCCACTGAGGTGAAGGTCTCTGTGTCTCTGGAGATGCAGCTGAATGGCTTACTGGCACATCCTCTGAGGGTTCAGGAGTTTCTTCCTCAGAGCTCGAGGTGGAGCTGAGGTTCTGTGCTGCTGGTGTGCTATTTCCAGATGCTCACTGATGCTATTATTGCCCAAGAGAGGGAAGGAAGGGAATGAGCTGTCGAAGAGGGATAAAAGCTTGTATGGATGAAGAATGATGCCAATGGATGGGCAGCACAGCACAATTAAATTTCCTGGCTACTTGGCTATTGAGATCTCCACAGCCTCATGAGTGATTGTGATCTTCTCCAGACAAATCAAGTATTTTATCTTCATTAAGAATGAGGAGCCTTTTGTCTTCCACTTCTTCCACAGCAGTTAGTGGTGGAGCAGGGGTGTCAATGTGATGAGTGTCCCCAGTGAATGAATTGGAAATTCAGTGGGCAGCAATGGATTAGAGCTGTAGAATAGACATGATGCATGCAAGAGTGAGGGTTGCAGTATATGAGCCTTTTTGTAAGAAATGTGTGTAGTTGAATAGTTTGAGTAAATGTTAGCTCTGTGATTGTGAACCACTGGGATAAGTTGGTGGCGAGTACCCTTGTGCTGTGCAGAACATCACTAACTATCTCCCTGCACTGCTGGATGTTCCACTTCACACAGTAAGCAGCACCAACCCAGGCCACAAGTTTGGCCCAGATTTGCTTTGTCTGGTAGTGTTCCTCTTCTCTCCACAACTCAGATACCTCCAGCTCCCTGTACATAAAGTAGGAAGCAAACTTGGTTCAGTGGTTAGCACTGCTGCCTCACAGTACCAGGTTTGATTCCAGCCTCGGGCGACTGTCTGTTTGGAGCTTGGACATTTTCCCACATCTGTGCAATTTTCCTCTGGATGTTTCAGGAGTAGAGTGGCGCTAGAAAAGCACAGCAGTTCAGACAGCATCTGAGGAGCAGGAAAATCCGGCGTTTCGGGCAAAAGCCCTTCATCAGGAATACAGGCAGAGTGCCTGAAGGGTGGAGAGATAAATGAGAGATAAATGCTCCTCTCATTTACCTTTCCACCTTTCAGGCACTCTGCTTGTATTCCTGATGAAGGGCTTTTGCCTGAAACGTCAGATTTTCCTGCTCTTCGGATGCTGACTGAACTGCTGTGCTTTTCCAGCACCACTCTATTCCAGAGTCTGGTTTCCAGCATCTGCAGTCATTGTTTTTACCTCTGGATGTTCCAGTTTCCTCCCAGCATCCAAAAATGTGCAGGTTAGTTGAATTGGCCATGCTAAATTACCCGTAGTATTCAGGGATGTGTGGGTTAGGTGCATTAGTCAGGGGTAAATGTAAAATAATAAGGCAGGGGAATTGGTCTGGGTGGGTTACTCTTTGGAGGTTCGGTGTGGACTTGTTGGGTCAACTGGCCTGTTTCCACACTGTAGGAATTCTATGACTCTCTGGGCCATGCTTTCAGTGAAAATAGTTGAGCATGATAGTCTGAGGGGCAGTTCCTAGCTGCAGCAACTGAAATGGTGAGCACTGGGCTTTAAATATGATATCAGCAGCAGGAGTGGTAGAAGGTTCCGGCAGTGGTGTGCACTTCCACCTCTCCTGTCATGCAATTTCCAGAAAATGTTCCCAAAAGCCCAACTCCATAAGTAATAAGAGGAACAGTGGCACATTCCTGAGAAAAGTTGCTCCAAGCTATGGTTAACCAGCACCATGAAACTTACTTGATAAAATGCTTTGCTGAAATTAAGAGAATTCTGCCATTGGTTTTCCACCCTTCTCATTGCTCCTCTAAAACACGAGCTGCCCTATTTTCCATATTCATTAGCATGCTAAGTTGCAAACTAATGCAATATTAAAGTGTAAAAGCATGTTTTTTTTGTTAAATCAACAATAATTATGAAGGTTACAATGTTCACTCTTAAACATTTACAAATTATACTTAATGTAAAAGGAACATGAGACCTCATTTAATTTGCATTGTGTGTCTCCAAGCACACCATTACATTCAAGGCTCCCTAATTAAAACCTGTAAAACATTCACAGGTCAATTCAGAATTGCAGCAGTGTAAGCGACTCCAATAAGTAATCAATTTTATACCTAAATGCCAAATAAAATTCACAATCCAGATCATAAAATCAACAAAGTGAATTTGTATAGCATTCTTAATTTAGAACTGACAACTCAGATTTTACAAGGAGGAGAATTCGATACAATGCAACTGCAACTTGTATTTTTACACAGCCTTTCATAGAGAGATCACGTCCAAGATATTTCCTTAACAGACACTGGGAAAACACTATCTTTGGATCAAAATCCTGGAATTCACTCCCCAACAGCATTGTGGGTCAACAACATGTGGACTGCAGTGCTTGAAGAAGGCAACTTATCACCACTTTCTCAAGGGCAACAAGGGATCAGCATTAAATACTAGCTCAGCCAGCAACACCCACATCCCATGAGTGAATAAAATTACCCAACATTAATCAAAGTTATTTCAATTTAAGAAAGCACACAAAAACTGCAAGACTTTAGTGAGGAATTCAAAAGCATGGGAGCCAAATGGCTGAAGGCACAACCACCATTGCTATGAAGAAAGGAGAGAAGTTGGAAAAGAGGCAAGTCTCAGAGGAACTGAGAGAATGTTATAATATGAAATGATAGTTGTTACAATAATGGAGATGGATATAAGGGTAGAGGATGGAGTGGGAATGAATGAGAATTCTATATTCAAGACAGATAGGGAATGGGCACCAGAGTTTTGGATGAGTTGAAGATGGGAAACATAAAGTTACTCATTGATAACTTCACTAGTTTCCTAATCTCACCTCTTCCCAACTCATTCCAGATCCAACCCTCCATCTGGCACTGCTCTCTTGACTTGTCCCACTATCCATCTGAATGGCAGAGCAGATGTGATGGGCTGAATGGCCTAATATAGCTCCTATATCTTATGCTCTCATGATCTATGATCGTGAACACTTCATGCAATGAACAAAAAGAACAGGCTGTTGAGTATCTTAAGAATAATTGGATTTGCCTTTCTTTTAGAAACCTCTCATTCTTTTCCAAATTTGGGAGCATCACAGGAGTGTCCCAAGGAATTTGTACCATAAGCTATTTGTCAGTAAGAAACTGTCAGTAAGAAAAGAGCCTTGGCAAAAAAAAAATCAATGGCAAGTAGCAGCAAAAAATGAGGACAATGCATGTTCCAAAAGATCCAAAAAGCTTACAGAAATATCCAGAAATTAGGGATCATACCAAGGTCAGTGCTTGTGCCATTAAAGTATTTTTTCCATCAACCCAATAGCATTTTGAGTTTGCTGCTCTAGAATACAGGCAGCTCTATTTGCAATTAAGAAATGTTCAGAAATGCTTGAAAGGCATTTGTTCACCATTCTGCACCTCTCCACTTGATGGCTTGGATTTATGGTCAGTGACAAAGCAGTTGTATTTGACACTGACCTCAAAGAATGCTACCAGAAAGTATAAATTTCTCCTTCCCTAATGTCAGTTTGAATGTTGTGTTAAGTTAAGGGGATCTCCAGCCAACCAGAAACAATGATTTCATCAAGGAAGGTAAGCAACTGATTACACTGAAATATTCTCAGACAATGAACCAGAAAGTAAAATGCATTCACTTTAAATCAAAGATTGTACAGGGAGTGAAATTAATGATTGAGACATGAACATGGTAATAAGGTCAAAACCAGAATCTCAGAAAATAATACTTAAAAACATTAATATACGTTAACACTTTTTATCATGGAGAAAAAATAACAGTAGTATTTCAGGAACAGTAAAACTTTTCTGTAGTAAGCATGAACTTAGTCTGCCATAAAAACTCAAAAACATCACATTCAATAAGATGTAACTGTTCCAAACATTTTTAACAACTAAAGTAAAATGTAAAATGACAGGTATTCATCAATTCATTGATTTCTAACTGATTGCAGACTCGGATACCTGAACAGTGCACCCACTGTAAAAGCAAAATACCACCAACAAGAACACCTGCATTTCTGCCATTAACTGTTAAATCCGTGGTTTCAAAAGAGTGCCTGCAGTTTCCCAGGAGTAATGATAGTGAAACAAAAACAGAAATTTCTGGCAAAGCTTCGCAAGTGTGACAACATCTGTGGTGAGAAAGTAGCATTAATGTTTTGAGAAGTCACTGGACTCAAAATGTTAACTATTTTCTTCCCACAGATGTTGCCAGACCTGCTGAGTTTCAGGAACAATTTCTGTTTTTGTTTCAGATCTTCAGCATCCACAGTTCTTTGTTTTATTTTATTATAATTATAGTGAACATGGATTCACTGTTATCATGACTTCAAAATCTCTGCTAATTTCTCATAGAATGATTGAAACTTAACTGTGGTATTGTGAGTCCACTTACCTTGTGTGACTAAATACAACTGTTTAGAACCAGTGTGAGTGCCAGAAAACCCCAGTAAATTGTTAAACGTATGTGCAAACATTCAGCCACAGCATCGAATGATAGTTGACGTCATATCCACAACTTGGTTTGAATTTGTATTCACCGCTAAAGGTTCATTGTAAAACCCTACTATACTGGATTTCTGTTTGACAAAAGCCCAGAATATGAAATATTGAAACATCCATTTATGAAGCAAATCCCCAAAGGGCAATGCACCAATTTCATTGAATTATACATTTTAGATATTTTGGAGAGCAAATGGAGTGGAAAAGCAATTTTTGGTATCAGAGCCATTTGGATGAGTTTTTGTCTTGAACTGGTAGATCTCTAACTGGTTTAACATATAGGTCTGATATCAATCAGGTAGTCACTGAAGTTGGGCCTGAGCATATGGTTCCTAACTCAAAAGCAACCTGTTACATATTCAGAATGCATCAATGTACTATCAAGAATTTCTGAATGCATCTGGCCACTTTAGAACAATAAAAAAAGACAGGCATATAGATTGCTGAATTTTGCTGTAAAATATTCCAACAGAATTTGAAAATTGCACATGTACATCTATTGACTTGTTTATAACTGGAAGGTCTAAGGGGAAAAAAAACCTGTATCATCAAAAAGGTGTGTGGGAGGGTTTTGTTTTATTTTTTAATGAATAAAGAAGGGTACCATTATCCCTCATTACTTAATTGTCTTTCAGAAAGAAGTGTTGATCTACCTCCATGAACCACTGCAATTCACATAGTGTAGGTACACCCACAGAATTTATACAGAGGGTGTTCCAGGACTATGGCCTAGCAAGAACAAAGGTTATGTCCCCATAGATGTGTTGCCCTTGTTTTCCTAGCTGGTACAGCTTGCAGGTTTACAAACTCCTTTCAAAGAGGAGCCTTGGTGAGTTGTTACACTTTATTCTGAATATGGTACACACTGCTACCATGCATCAATGGTAAATTGACTGAAAGTTTAAAATGATTGTTGTGGTGCTAATTAAGTGGGTTGTTTCAATTTGAATGGCATTGACTTAGTTGCATGTTGTTGGAGCTGCACTTATTCAGCCAAGTGGGGAGCATTCCATCAAACCCTTGACTTGCGCCTCATAGATAATGGATTGGCTTTGGGAGTCCAGGGGTGTGATATTTAATTTGATTTGATTTAATTTATTATTGCCACACATACCAAGATTGTTTTGCATGCGCGCTATCCAAAAAAAACATACCTTACATAATTACGTCAGGGTTATAGAACAGAATGCAAATGAGTGTTACTGCTACAGAGAGGCGCACAGAAAGATCAACTCCAATATATGAGAGATCCATTCGTAAGCTGATAACAATGGGGAAGAAGCAGTTCATGAATCTGTTGGCCCATTTTTCAAACTTTTATATCATCTGCCCAATGGAAGAGGGTGGAAGAAAATATAACTGGGTGGGAGAGATCCTAGATTATATTGGCTGCTTTCTTGAGGCAGTGGGAAGTGTAGATGCAGCCAATGGAAAGAAGGTTGGTTTTCGTGATAGGGTGGTCTGCATTCACAACTCTCTGTAATTCCTTGCAGTCTTGGGCAGAACAGTTACCATACTACGCTGTGATGCATTTGGATAGGATGTTTTCTGTGCTGCATCTATAAAAATTGATAAGAGTCATTTTGGACATGCCACATTTCCCAGCTTCAGACCAGCTTTCACAGCCACCGTATTTAAACGGTAATTGGGAGTGAGCAATAAATGCTGGCCTAGCCAGTAACGCTACACCCCATGGACATGTATAATTTGTCACCAAAATTGACTTGATAAAGGGATAATAAATGTTCTATTGACTGATATAGCCAGAGAAATATCAGCTCTTAGAACAACAAATAAACTTCATCAATGTAAAACATTTTTTTAAAGTAAGTGACTATAGGTCAACATAAATGTCTGACAGGTGATAAAGAGATATTGAGTCCTGGTTTTGGGCTACAGCATGGTGAAATATGAATCACAAATAAAATGGAAGAGATCAAAATCCTTTTATTTTGAGAAAGTTCAGCACAAGAACTTCCTGTTGATTCAGTGAAGCTTAATCCTTCAGCTGTCCAATTTAAATATCATTTCTGTGCCTGGGAAATAAAATGTTACAGTGAACATTTTATCAAGGGCAGACAAGGAAGAAACAATGTTGTGACTGAAATGGACTTCTGAACTCATTGCATCCTTAAAGTCAATATACTATTACTGTTAATGTGACAGAAACAGGATTGAAAGAATGTTAGTGGGAACTAAAATGCCGCTCAAAGATACATTTTCAGTCTTTTTTGGGAGGTGCGGTGAAAGGGGTTTGACTTAAAATATTTAAATATTTTTAAGTTTAGCAATTACACTCATGACATTTTTTGGTGAGGTAAACTGCCCATAGTGTCCAGAGGATGTAGAGGCTAGGTGCATTAGCCATAGGAAAAATTGCAGGGTTATAGGGATGGGGTATGGGCCTGGATGGGACTTTCTTTGCAGGGTCAATGTGGACTTGTTGGGCTGAATGACCTGTTTCCACACTGTAGGGATTCTATGGTATTCTATGGAGTGAAAAATTGACTTGTTCAGTCTTTCCAGAACCAAGAAAAAAAATTATGAGTCGGTGATCAGGTGACTGCAATGACCTCTAGAGTGTTAACAGAAATGTGTTTATATTGTGGAAGTTTACAGGAAGTATTAACTTTAAGACTTTGATAGAATCTAGACTGGGGAGGTTCTTTAAAAAAAAGGTGGAAAAGTTGAGGTTCAGTTTGAAGGAGACCTGGCTGAAGATAGATGCGGGTACAGTCATTCCTAGGAAAAGGGGGTGATTTAGAGCAATTCAGGGAAACGGTTCCCTTAGTGAAAGAGAAACAAGCAGATCAGGAGTGTTTAGTTCGAAGTCTGCACTGGTTTTTCAAAGCTGAGAAAGTTGAATATCTCAGTAATGTACACATTCAAGGGAAAATGTTTCACATTGTATAGAACAGGAACTGAGAACAAAAGGTTAAGTCAAAAAACAGATTGAATAGAGAAGAAAAATATCTGGATATTGACCAACTGATGGCACTGGGAAGTAAATGGGGTTTTGCTTTCTTGTGTGGTTGAAGATCTTTATGCCTATAATTAGATCATTTAGCTTGTTTTATTCATTTTATTTTATTTCTTTTGTGCAATAAACTTCAGTTCTATTGTTAAAACCAAATTTGTAACTTTGTTCATGTTTCAGTGAAAGACTCCCATGTTAAATTAAAATATGAAAACAACATTTACTAATTAGATTTCATTCTGGAATCTGACATGTCTAGTTGCAATGTCATCCAGGATCATAACACTAACTTTGTGCTCAGCCAATTTAACAACTATGTGGGGCAGTGACAGTGTTCCTACCAGGAAACTGTGTTTCAAATCTCATCTGACCTGGAAGCACATAATAACATCTTTGAACATGTGATTAGAAAATATCTGCCTTTATCCAAGTAATTTATATATGTATAGTAAAAGGTTGAAGTCCTAGCATAGATCTCTGCAGCATGGCATGTGTAACACCTTGCCAAGCAGAAAATGATACATTAATACTGCTGTGTTTTCTATTAGCTAGATAATCGTTTATCAATACCATATGTTCTCCTTTTTACCATGAGATTTTAATTCCACAATTTTAATTCCTTCAATATGGTATCTTATCAAATACCTTTTAGAAACCAAAGTACCATACATCCTTAGGTTCCCCTTTATCAACCGCATATTACTTCTCAAAGAACTCCAATAAATAGTTAAAACATGACTTCCCTTTCAGAAACCATTCAGATCCTCTGCCTGGAGACCTTACATGTTGAGTTAAAAAAACACACAATGCCAGGTTATAGTCCAACAGGTTTATTTGGAAGCTCTAGCGTTCGAGACATTGCCTCTTCATCAGGTGGTTGTGGAGCAGGGTCAGAAGACACAGAATTTACAGCAAAAGGGTTACAGTTTGCTATAAATTCTGTGTCTTCTAGTCCTGTTTCACAACCACCTGATGAAGAGGCAGTGCCTCGAAAGCTAGTACTTCCAAATAAACCTGTTGGACTATAACCTGGTGTTGTATGATTTTTAACTTTGTCACCCCAGTCCAACACCAGCACCTCCAAATCATTACATTTTTGAAGTAAGCCACTATGACTTGTTTCATTATAGCTTTGAATATTTTCACTATGGCTGATATTAAGCGAATTGGTCAGTAGTTTCCTAGTTTTGTCTCCGTCCCTTTTGGATGAAGAAGATACATTTGCAATCTTCCAATTTAATGGAGCCTTCCCTGAATCTAGGTACTTTTGAAAAATTAAAACTAATGTTTCAACTATTTAAATTACCATTTCTTTTAAGACACAATGTTAAAGTCCATCAGTAATCAGACACTTTTCAACTCATTGCTCCAGCAAGTTACTCAATACCACTTCCCTTGTGATTGTAATTTTTCTAAGTTCCTCCCTCTTCTCCTTTTCCTAATGTACACCTATTTCTAAGATGTTATTTGCATCCAGTATAGTGAAGACCAACGCAAAATGACTACTCCTCTGCTATTTTTTGTAGTTTTCAACAATTCTTCCCCAGACTCACTTTGTAAAGGACCAATGCTGACTTTCTCAATTCTTTCATTTCTTAACATTTCAGAAACTGTTAGCATCTGTTAATATATTTCCAGCTAGCTTTTTCTTATACTCTAATTTTCCCTTTCATATTAACTCTTCAGTCATTAGAACCAGAGAAAAGTTGTGGCACAGAAAAAGGCCATTCGACCAATCACCTCTGTGTCTGTCAGACAAAAGAAAGTCACCTTCCAGCTCCTGATCTGGTGCAGATCTAGATTCGTTTTTAAATGAGTTGAAGCTTTCTGTCCCCACTGCTAAACTGGTAACTTGTTAGACTTACATTGCAGAGAGCACCAGCAACTAGCATTGAAAGATTGCAGCAGGGACAATTTGCACTCAGGGGAAGGCACCCAGCTCACATTGAAGCAGACAGCATCTCAGGGCCACTCCCTTGCTCTCTCACTTGGTTCTGACTTAAATGATCACAGCATCCATATCATTGAAATTTGTCAGAGGTTCAGGGTGAATCCCTGAGGTTTTGCCCATTGATCATTGAGTAGGGTGCAGGGACCCTAGCTGTAATGGGGGGAGTCAATGCCAAAAGAAGTGGGTCAGCATACAGGACCAGGGTAGGCATTATTAAGGTGTAATATGCACCAGACCCACCAACATAGGAGTTGCCCTTTTTTGGGCACCATGTCTTCACCACTGGGCCCACCTCACAGAGGCCAGGTCCTGTGCTGAACCCGCACACACTCTGCAACCAGGAGTCCCTGGCTCCACTGCCAGACCAGGCCGCCACAGCTATCTCGCTACAAGCCCCGCTCCAGTCACCCTTCTCCAAGATGTCACCTTGCTGGCTTGCTGCTGCTGCCAGCCCCAGAACACCAGGAGGATGTCCCTGAAGCCACTACTGTCTCCAATCACTGTGAGAAGCCCCGGGCAAGAGCCCACACACAGCCCTGCAAATCCATCCTCATCTTGAAGAGTAAGAGAAAGCTCACCTTGTGCATGATGAAGCTGGGATACATTGTGCACTACAAGCCAGACAGGAACTATTTGACGCCCAGTTCCAGGAGAATATAGCAGTGTACAGAAGATCATCATTGACTATCAAACATTCATTAGCCACAACGCCAACAGTTGGCTGGTGAACCGCGGCCCCTATCCATTCTGTTACTGTTCGCTTTTGCTGAGAATAAAAGTTCATGTTTGGAATTGTCTGATTGCTTGCCTGTCTGTGATGGTTCCCTACTGGATAATAACAAGATCTCCAGTGGGCACTGGGCACAGAGTAATGGTGACATAGAGAAGGTGTTCAGAAATGATGCAGCAAAGGTCAGGTAAAGCATGAGACCTGGCGGTTAAACTGTTGCTCGGATGAGAATGTTGGTTGTACTTGTGAGGGAATGATGCCATGAGCCATGAGCAGTGTGGCTTTGTGTCTGCTGTGCCATTACTGTGCCAATGAGGGATGATGTAGAAAGTGAGGACTGCAGATGCTGGAAATCAGAGTCAGGATTGTGGTGCTGGAAAAGCACAGCAAGTCGGGCACCATCTGAGAGGCAGGAGAATCGACGTTTCGGGCAGAAGCCCTTCAAATAGGAGTGGGCCCCATTCCTGCTGAAGGGCTTATGCCCAAAACTTCAATTCTCCTGCTCCTTGGGTGCTCCTTAACCTGCTGTGCTTTCCCAGCACCACACTCTCGACAATGAGGGATGTTGCCAGATTGTCAATGCTTGCTGAAGAGTCAGCAGCCTTTAAAGATGGTGAGTGTTCCAGGGACTCTGGTCCCTTGGCACATATCTGCTGAGTGACAGGTTGTTCTGGGGCTAGCATGTGGAGAGGTGGAAGTAGAATCAGGTGTGAGGGATGCCTTGGGTGGAGAGATAGATCATGAGGCAAGTTTAGATAGATACGGCGTAAATTCACATTAGGTCTTGTGGCAAGAAACTTTCCAAAAAAACTCAATAAAACTCACACTTAGGCAAAAGATTCAGCTCAAAGGACTCAGTAAAGATTAGAACGATGAAACATGTTTGACTGAGTTATCTCATTCTGCACATTTTTTCCTGAGTTCCTGCAGCTATTCTGCTGAAGTTCCAGAAAATGAGGGAAAACGCTGAGTGAAATTCACTCCTATAGGTTCAACCTTAGAAGACAGACATTTGATAAACTATCCAGGATCTTTATGACTGTAGTGGCAAGTGATAGCAAAATGCCACGAAATCATGCTTTGCAATGTAAAACCTTCTGCTTAAGATCAAGCATGTGCTCAAGTCAAAAATAAGAGGTATTTAAATTAAATTCTATTCAGTACTATCCCCTGGCCCTCCTTTCATTCTGCAATTAGTGGCTAATCGAATAATCATCTGATTAGGAAGTTTCAGGCTGCAAATCAATTCAATTGTTGGCTATGGATTTTCTCTGAATTGTTTTAGTGAATGTGTTTATGCTGTAAAGGATGGTTTATTTATTTATAAATTGTAAGGTGGAAAATCTAAGATTAGCAAGAGTCGGCACAAAGTGAAGTGCTCACTCGGAGAGCCAATGCAAATATAATGAGCTGAATGGTCTCTTTCTGCATTGTGAACATTCTGTAATTTCAGTGGCTCTGTGAACATGATTGAATCACACTTGGAATCATGATGATTAGGGCCTTGCAATAGAGGCTTGAACTTCAAAAACACATGGGGACACCCTTGACATCTGCATATGACACAAGCACAAAGGGTGGGTGAATGAAGTCCCTCCAGACAATCTCCACTGGTAAAAGGGGACACATTATAGAAGGAATCTGAATTGAAATTGATTCTGTTTTATTTTCCAGCATCTGATCCTTTGAAACACACCTTCAGCCAAAGTAGAATTTTGGAGCTTCTTTTTAAACTTCAGGAAAATTAAACACCCTTGAATTCTGAGAAACAAACCCCTCATTTCAGTCTGTCTGTCGGTGAAAAATGTTAAACATTTCTGCAATTGATTCATGGACTTGAACATGATTATAGAAGGAGGCCTTTCAGTCCACTGTATCTGATCAACAAAGCTATGTGAATTCCACAGTCCAGTACTTGATCCATTTCACTGGAGCTTTTGGCAATGCAAGTGAATATTTAAATACTGCTACATGTTTTCAGAGTTCCGACTCAATCACCTTGTCAGGCAGTGAGTTGCAGATTCCCATTATGCTCTTGGTGAAAAGACTTCTTTTTCAACTCCCATCTTAGCCTTCTACCTCTTACCTTTAGTCTTTGCCCCCTACTTATTGATCTAATGGAGAAAAAGGGTTTCCTATCCACCATGTAGATGACCCCCTCCAGCCCTCCATAATCTTAAACACCTCTATCTCATGGCCTCTCAGCTTTTGCTGCTCCACAGAAAACAACCTCAACCTCGTCAATCTTTGCTCATAGTTCAGACCCTCCAGCCCAGGCAACATCCTGGTAAATCTCTTTTGCAACCTGTTAAATGCAGTCACATTCTTTTTACAATGTGGTGACGATAACTGTGTCAAGATCCAGAAACTCCTTCCCTAATGGCAGTGTGGGTCTACCTACTCAAAATGGACTGCAGCATTGTGTGGACTGCAGTTCAAGAATGCAGTTCACCACCATTTTCTCAAGGGTAACCAGGGAAAGACAATAAAAGTTAACCCAGCCAATGACGGCAACATCCCGTGAATGATTTTTTAAAAAACCGCCATATATTAGTTGCAACCTAACTAAGAATCAGATACAGTTCCAGCATACCCTTTGTTTTTATATTCTGGCTAATAAAGGGAAATATCCCATATGCCTTCCTATCTACCCTGCTACCTTCAGGCATCCATGGAGGTGCACACTAAAGTCCCTGTGATCTCCAATACTTTCCAGTGTTCTACCATTTTTCCTGTCAACCCTTACAATGTTAGTCCTCATCAAGGATATTACCTCACTCATTGCCGGCTTGAATTCCATTTGCCTTTGTTCTGTTCAGCTGAGCTGTCTGACGATAGTTTATAGCTATTCTTCTCAGTATTTACCAATCTACCAGAGTTGGCATCATCCATGAATATCTTGATCACATCTTTTACATTTCAGCCCAAATCATTAATGTGCTCACAACAAGGACACCAGTATCAAATCTTGCAGACATGAAACAGACATCCAGTCATAAAAATGGCCCTCTACCTTCAACATCTGCTTTCTACCTCTCAAAAAACGTTGTACCCTACAGGCATTTACTTTCTTGACCAGTCTGCCATGAAGTGCCTTATCCAAAGTATTTCTAAAGTCCATGTAGACCACATCAAGTGCATTACACTCATCCACACTCCTGGTTACCTCCTCAAAATATTTGATCAAATTTGTCAAACATGACCTTTCCTAAACTATTCTATGCTGATTATCCCTGATGAATCTGTTACTCCAAGGCAGTCCCTGGTCCCCAAACAGATTCTGTTCTTCAGTCTGTTCTCAAGTTGATTTGTCTGTAATGTGGAACACAATGCAGGACAATATGAAATAGCCATTTGCGAGTATGAGGAAACATTTGTACGTCGGATCTTTAAAATTGTGCTCCAAAGTATGAGTGGTCATAAGTCAGATGTTCAAAAATTATCCCCTGTATAACTGTGCCTCACAATTTGGTCTATTAATTCTCCATTTCTGAGGTTAGACTGACTGACCTGTAATTTTCTTTCAGCCATCTCGCACCTCACCCATGGCCAGAAATAATCTGACAATTACAGCTGGTGCTCCTGATATCTCTCCCAAATCTCCCTTAACTGTTTGGGATGCACCTCATCTGAGATTGTCGATTTATCCATTTTTATGGCTGTTAGATCCGCGAGCACTTCTGCTTTGTTAATTTGATGTCATATTTCACAGGCCTGCACCCTGATCTCCAAACCTATGTTTCCTTTTCCATTTTGAAGATCAACATGAAGTATTCATTGAGACCTGGGCTCACAATCCATACACAGATTACCCCTACAGTCTCTAAAGGCTCCGATTTATTTTCCCAGTTATTCCATTTTCTTAATTTATTTAAAAATCCCTCCGGGTTTTCCTTTATTTATACCTACCACAGTTTTCTCATCCAATCTCTTTGCTTTCCTAATTTTCTTAGTTCTCCCGTGCAGTGCCCAGTTTGCTATTTCCTCCTCAAATGCCTCCCACTGCATTATATTACCCATAAGTAACTGCTCCCAGTCCCCTTGGACCAAATCACAGCTTTTCTTAGTAAAAACAGCTTTTCCTCAATTTAAAATTTTATTCCTGACATATGCCAACCTTTCCTTTCCCAGTACTATCCTACATCTTACACATCGATGTTTCTCCAAAATGCTCCCTTAATGACATGCCTTCCACCTGGTGGCCAAATTTCCGAATACTAGATCCAGAAGTGCTCCCCACTACCTTGCTTGACTTTCCATGTACTAGAATCATAGGATCCCTACAGTGTAGAAATAGGCCCTTTGGCCCAACAAGTCAACACTTGTTACTCTGAGGAGTAGTCCACCCAGACCCATTTCCGTACCTATTTATCCTATATTTATCTCTGACTAATCCACCCAACCCACACATCCCCGATCACGATGGGCAATTTAGCATGGCCAATTCACCTGACCTGCACATCTTTGGATTGTGAGAGGAAACCGGAGCACCCGGAGTAAACCCACGCAGACATGGGGAGAAGGTGAAAACTCCACAAGGACTGTTGTCCGTGGTGGGAATTGAAACCAGATCTTTGGTGCTGTGAGGCAGCAGTGCTAACCACTGAGCCATCATGCTGGCCTCCTCACAGTTTATGCCCTTCCATACTTCTTCTCCCCCACCCCACCAGCAGCTGGACCACCCTCACACCATGGCCTTGGCTATGGCTGGCCATGGTAGAACTGCCATCCTTCTCACCATTTCCAAAGCTGAGAAATGATTGGCATTGTGACGCCCTTAGGTATTTTCCTCATGATATCTTTGGTCTCCTACTTTCCTATTGGTCAGCATTCCCTCATGCTGTAGAGTAAAGGTAAATTCATCATGGTGCCATCAAACTATTGGGTTGCTTTTTCATTAGACACAGACAACTGGTGGTGGTTTAACCTGTGGTTATCATGCCTCAAATGAGAAGAGAGGTTGAGAAGGAGAATTGAGCCCATGCCATTGGCATCACTCTGCATCACAAACCAGCCATCCTGCCAGCTGAGCAAACCAATCCCCTAATGACCACATCCTGAAACATGCTGTCTATGACCCTCTCAGCTTTATGAATGCACTGTAGTGCCCCCAGTTGCCACTCAAGCTCAAAAATGCAGAGCTTGAGTTGGTTGAGCAGGTGGCATATCCTGCACACGTGGTCATCCAGACTAGGATTTCCTACATGGAGCAGGATGTGCAAATCACAGCCCTGAGCTCAGACATACTGTGACTAAACAGAATGTGGATCCTTGCTTTTATTTTACCTTTGCTGTTACATAAATATAGACCAGAAAAGTCTTAATCTTGTTCATGTCACACAAACACTCCAAAACCCTTGCTCTATCAAATGACACAATTTCACTTCAAAGTTCTGAAATATTAATTATCGATGTAGGTTATTTAAGCTGTACTTAACAGTCTTAACATGAATTAAAATATAGTTCCAAGACACAATAAAGAAATACCCACTAATACTGACTTAATCTCCTTGATATCACACTCTTGATTTTATTGAAGCAGCTCCATTGATTCTCTGTCTGCATCTGGGACCTCACTGCTCTCTCTGCTCCTTTAAACCTCCCTGCTGTAGGTTACAAGTCCTGCACAAATCTGCTTTCTAGCAATCTGCTTCTGGGACCTTGCTGCTCCTTTTAACTTTGTCACTACTGCTGCATAAAGCTCTGCCACTGATCTATCTGCTCCTTGAATTTCTCCCACTCCTCTCAATGATGCTGACTGTCTGATTCAGGGTCCTCACCTCTCCGTCTCCTCTTGATCAGAATCTGCATCCATCTGACATTCGTGAAAGTAACAAGAAGTTGACAGATGGCCAAGAGAAAACTTAATGAGGAAATAAGCGACAGAGGAAGGATCTGTAAATATTACCAAATATTCGTGGGAACTGTTTGTTTGTTACTGCAAAATCTAGGGAAAAAATGCTAAGTTACATCAAGCTTATCGCAATCATCTAATACAGTAAATCAAAGATGTTCCTCCACATTAAGGTATGGAAACAGCTAGCTGTCCATATAAGGCTATCTTATAACAGCTGCCACCAGTATAGCACAACATGAGGCAACTGTGATGACAGCTGCAGATAAAAAATATACTTTAAAATTTGAAAATTCACTAATTACCATACTTCTTGCTTAATAATGTACATCTTTATGCAAATAAGCAGGTTATGCAATTAAGCAATCATCATTTAAATGAATGAAGTTGACATACAGTATGCCATTTTGTTATATTTACATTAGGATATTTAATAAAAGTGCTTTGGGCCCATTACTCTTTATGGAAATACTCTAAAATAATTAAACTCCAGCAGAATACTCTACCACCACATCAATGCCCTCTGCCTTTTGGTTTCTGTCTGACTAATGTTGGATTGTACAGATCACTTAAAAGGAAGTGAGCAAGGCTAGCTGTAACGACATTAATTTTAAACAGGCAAAGATACATTGTATGAAAAATTCAGTCTAAATAAGATGGTATGGCAACAAAAATATTCAATTAAGTTACAAGTATTTACAAAATAATGTGAGTTTAACCACAACTTCAGATGTTTATGAAAATAAGATATTCTTTAAGATGAAATGCATTTTTCAGTGTTAAATCAAATGGATACAATTTCCTTATTTTGGTCCAATACAATGTGGGTGGTAACAGGAATCAATCCAAGGTGAGCACTCATATGTACAGCAGATAGGCCACAAAATTCTGTTATATCTAGGAATTCAATGTTGACACATGCTGATGTTTATTAGACCAAGAGTTATTTTTTGACATGTAAGGAATAGTAGTAATAGTTTTAACTTCAAAATTCTATCACTGATAACTTTGTAGCTTTAAAAAAACCACATACATCAACATTTTCTGAAGTAGCACAGGAATCAAAGGAGCGAAGAAGTGAAAAGTAAAATTAAAACAGTGCTAGAAAGCAGGGTTTTTTTATTATTCATTCATGAGATGATGACTTAATTGGCATTTTTTACCTGTCCTTGAGAAGATGGTAGGAGAAAGTGAGGACTGCTGATGCTGGAGATCGGAGTCGAAAAGTGTGGCGCTGAGAAAGCACAGCGGGTCAGGCAGCATCTGAGGAACAGGAGAGTGGACATTTCAGGTATGAGACCTGCTTCAGGCATGTGGTGGTCAGCTGCCTTTTTGAACTATGGGCACATTTGCAACGTTTTTGACCCAATGACAATGAAGGAATGGCAACATATTTTCAAGGCAGGATGGTGAATGGCTTGGACAGGAACTAGCACTTGATGTTGTAACCATGCAGCTGCTGCCTTGGTTCTGCTAGTTGCTCGTGGTCATGGGCACGGAAAGTACAACTTAGGGAGCATTGGTGAATTTCTGCAGTCAGTCTTTTTGATGATACACACTGCTGCTACTGTGCATCAGTGGTGGAGGAAATGGATGCTTGAGGATGGGTGTCAAGCTTCTGAGTGCTGTTCAAGCTGCACCCATCCAGACAAGGAAGGAATATTCCAACACACTAAAATAAAACAATCAATAGTGGATGTTAAAAATCTAAAATAAAAACAGAAAAGCACTGGAGAAACTCAGCAGATCTGGAAGCATCTGTGGAAAGAAAAATGGGGTTAATATTTTAAATCCAGTGATCCTTCATCACACTGGACTTTCAGCTCTAACAAAGGGTCACTGGACTCAAAATATTCACTTTTTTTTACCTCTCCACAGATGCTGCTAGACCTACTGAGACATTCCTGATTTGTGCATTATAGATGGTGGACTGACTTTGGGGAGTCAGGAGATGAATTACTCACTGAAGCTTTCCTAGCCTCTGACCTGTTCTTGTAGCCACTGTTATTAATGTGATGAGTCCAGTTCAATTTCTGGCAGATAGTAACCCCCAGGATTTTGATGGTGGAGAATTCAGCAATGGTAATGTCACTGACTGTCAAAGGGTGATGATTTGTTTCCCTCGTCAAAGATGGTCATTGCCTGGCATTACCTGAGGTGATTGTCACTTGTCAGCCCAAGCCTGGACAGAGTCCAGGTCTTGCTACGTTTGGACACTTCAGTATCTGAGGAGTCATGAATGGTGCTGAACAGTGTGCAATCATTGGTTGAACATCATCATTTCTGATGTTATGATGGACAAAAGGTCATTGATGGAGCAGCTGAGGATGTAGGAGCAAATTACTGCAGATTCTGGAATTTGAACTGAAACCAACAAATGCTGGAAATCACAGTGCGTCACCAGCATCCATGGAGAGACAGCAACCTAACATTTTCAATCTAGATGACTCTTCATCAGAGACGAGGCTGGTTGGGCCTAGGACACTACTTGAGGAACCCCTACAGAGACGTCATGGAGCTGAGATGACTGACCACAATCATCTTTCTTTGTTCCAGGGATGACTCCAACCTGTCGATAAATTTCCTGCTGATTCCTATTGACTCTAGTTTTGCTAGGGCTTCTTGAACCCCACTCAAATCAAACACAGACTTGATGTCAAGGCTAGTCACTCTCACCTCCCTGACTTTGGAATCTCTACATGATCAGAGGGCAGTGGAAATGGAGTCATTCAAAATATTCAAAACAGAAATAGACTCCTATCAGGCAAAGGAATTACTGGTTATAGGTGGGAATATGGTACTGGAAACACTAGTGGATGAACCCCAATGTTACTGAGTGACAGTGCAGAGTGGAAGGGTCCTAATTTCAGCTCCTAATTTGTCTGTTCCTGTATAAATCGGTAGTGCAGACAAAGTATTGGCACAGCACAAGACATCCAATAGTTGGTGATGTGATCATGATGTTTCATGAGGATGACTGTTCTTCTGACTCAGGTCAATCACATATAATCCCTAGGAGATGGTACAAGTTTCTTTCAGACTGCATCTGACACCAATGCTGTCACTGATTTTGTCAACTTTATGCTGCATGGTAATTTTAAAAAAGACTTAGTTCATTTGTTGAGGCAAAGCTGTTTCTTGTTCATCAGCCAGGTTATTTTATAGAGTTCCTGTAGGTGCTAAGGCTGACCTGGAAATAGAAGATTTTGCTGCAAGTCCTGGAGTGGGTACTACAGATGATTGAATTCTGGATGAGTTGCTGTTTTGGGACTTTTTCTCCTTGTCTTTTCTTTCCAGTTCTGATAGTGCTGCAGCAATTCTGGGTGACGTTCTTCCAAGACTCTCAGCCTTAGGCTGCTTTGTGAGTGCACTGCTTTTACAAGCTTGCTTTAACAGATTTGCTTTGGTGACTGAGTGTTAGACATTCAGATCATACGACCAGCTTCAATTGATTATGACTGTGTCAATATGGTGTAGATGCCAGCAAACCAGCTAAGAGGACCAGTTCTGTGTCACAGAATCATGGAACTATTACAGTGCAGGAAGGCTACCATTCAGCCTACTGAACCCAAGCTGGCTTAGTCTGGCATTATCATCTAATGCCAACCTCTTGCCTTTTCTCCATAGCCCTGTGTACTATTACTATCCCCCAAAAAATCCAATATCATATTGATTGCCTTAAATGAGCCTGCCTTCATCATAATCCCAGGCAATACATTCCATACCTGGGCAACTTGCTGCATGAAAAGTATTTTTCTCACATCACCCTTATCTTCTTTCCATGTCACTTTAAAGTATCCACTAGGTTGTCCTGCAATCTAGTCTTCTGAAGCTTCAGAAGGCAACTCAAGTGAAAATGGGTCAGCTTCTTGGCAATTCACTGGTATGCAGCTTAGTTTCATATGCATACAGGAGAAGGGACTGGACTGTTGCCTTAGAGATTTAAAATTTGGTTGGTTGACATACTCCTTTGCATTCCCAGAGTGATGTTCTAAGTCTGCCAAATGCTACACTTGCTTTGGTAATTCTTGCATGTGACACACTGCCAACAGAGACAGCCCGAGAGAGAGAGAGAGAGAAAGTATGCTGCCAAGATAATTGAAACTATCTACTGCTGACAGGTTCTGGTCATGTACTGAACTCTAGGGATGAAGATATATCTTTTCTGGCACAGGCTGGTACATTCAGGTGCACGACAGAGGTGTAGCATCACTCACAGGCTGGTTTGCTCCATTCATTATATTATCCCATATATCCCACATCCAGCTGTCACCTCTCGCTCCAGGTAGTTATTAGCATACACCAAAGCTCACACCACAGCAAAACTGCTTTGGTAGGCTGGCCAAACTGGGCAAGGGTGGTCATTAGGTCTCCTCATTGACTGAGGGATTGTTTATCCTACAATGCAAGGACTCATTTTGGGAGACAAGGTGGATGAGACTGACCTAAGGTCCCGTGGTCATGAAGGTAGGATCACCATCAGGTAGGCCTCAGTGAAGGAGATCTGGCAGCAGATCTCTAAAGTTTGGTCTGTAACATGCCCTTATGTTCTGACAAAAGATTATTTATATCCTGCTGGTTACAGCCATTAAGGTATGCAGGTAGGTCACCCAGCCATCCCTTTTCCTTGACACAGCATTTAAAGCATGGTATTTTGTAAGTGGTATATTTTTAAAGAGATATTTGGCATTGCAGTGAGTCAGTTATCTTCAAGTTATCATTTGGACCTGCTGTCCGTGTTTCTTGGGGAATAGCAGTCTCTGCTTGGACTTGTCAATATGAGTGATTTTTACGATGTTCAGAATAATTTCTCTTTTCTGATTGTCAGATTGAGGTTACTTTTCAACAATTAGTTACAGTTTTGTTTTGTGTAGTGATCAAGCAAGTGAAGTATTCTTACAATATTCTGTATAATTCTTGCAATATTCTGCAGAATAACAATCTAATTGTGGTCAGTGGGACCTGAGTATCACACCGTGCTGGTGTTTAACTGTGTGAGAGAAAGTGAGGGCTGCAGATGCTGGAGATCAGAGCTGAAAATGTGTTGCTGGAAAAGCGCAGCAGGTCAGGCAGCATCCAAGGAACAGGAGAATCGACGTTTCGGGCATAAGCCTTTCCTGAAGAAGGGCTTATGCCCGAAACGTCGATTCTTCTGTTCCTTGGATGCTGCCTGACCTGCTGCGCTTTTCCAGCAACACATTTTCAGCTCTGGTGTTTAACTGTACCTGCATTTCAGCTGTCAAGTGAGTTCGACCATATGGCTTCAGGCTACACAGAAAAATAATGTAGAAGACACAATGCTGGCTTTTATGGCCTGATTAGTAGACAGACGTGAGGCCATTTTTGTCAAAACAAACACAGTGAAAATAAGTTAGGTTTTGGGAAGTGATTTAATACTTTGCAATTCCTTCAAAGGCATATTGACGTAAAATTGCTTTAGGTATAAGGAGACAGCTATGCCCAAAATTGGCTGAGTTCTTTTTAAACTTTAATTGACTGAAAATGAAATACAGTCACTTTACTTTGAAACATATGTTTGAATTAAGTTCCTGAAATAGTTTTGTCTGTGGTTCTTGTGACTGGTTGTATTTAATAGGTGTCTTGTCATGGTAGCTTGTTACATTACATTATTTGCCTTTTATTAAATATTTAATGATTTCTCATAAGAAAAGCCAGGCTATACAGATGCAGCACAATGACAAGGTTTGATTCCCAGTAATCTGGAATGGTCTAATCAGAATTATTGCAATATATGTGTTCTCTTGTTTTCGTTGGAGAACAAAGGAAATAGTAACTGCACTTTTAAAGTGATTGACATCTTAGGTCAAAATCCTGGAACTACCTTGGGTCTACCTCCACCAATTGGACTGCAGCGCTAAAAGAAGGGTGCTCACCATCATCTTCAGAGCAGACAGGAATAGGCAATACTGCTAGCACAGCCAGCGATGCCTACTTCCCATGAATGAATCATGATTAAACTAAAACTTAGGGAATCGGTCAGGAGATAGCAGGAAGTGAAATCAGTATCATAAACATCATGCTTAAAAAAAAGGTCAGAAACTGATTCAATTGAGATAAATAGTGTGCTGAACCTGTGTTGGCTAGCTAATCAAAGTTTAGGGATAACACAAGGGTACCAGTGAGTAACAGTTAATAAACAGTAACTTTTAGCAGCCAGAAGATGACAGAAGAAAGATTTAGTCAATAGAATAGAACAAATGATAAACACCAGCCATATAAATGTCACTATTTGGTGTTCTGTAATCAACCAACCGAGCACACTGCCTTACTGAGTATTTCTCCTTTGTAGTTATTGGGATAAATTGAACACATTCTGTAAAACTTATGAAAAATCGCTCACACCCAGAGTGGTCTTCTAACTGGAAGTTCTTTTAAACCAGCTCTCTCTACTCAGTCTAGTAATTGACTTAAGTCAATTGAAGTTAAATTCAACATCCCAGAGCTTATCGTGTATTTATTAACTTCAAATCTAGCAAGTTGTAATAATTTCAGTAAATGCAGTTTTTACAGTATTTAGAATAAATCCTCTCTCCTTCCTTTTGGTAGTAGCGCCTAAATTATTGGATTATGGAGAAACTTGCATTTCTAACCAGCAGACTTCTCAGGGAGCTTTGCACCAACAAATTCAGTGACACCAACAGCACTGGATCCCCCCATTGTCAACATTCTGGAGATTAATATTAACCAGAAACTGAACTGAACTAGCCATATAAATACAATGGCTACAAGGACAGATCAGAGACTTGGAAACCTGCAGTGAATAACTCACTTCCTGACTCACCACAGCCTTCTGAAACAGACAAGTTAGGAGTGTGTTGGAATACTGCCCGCTTAGCTGCATGGGTGCAGCTCCAATGAAACTCAAGAGGCTTGATACCATTCAGGACAAATCAGCCCCACTTGATTCACACTGCATCCACAAACATTCTGTCCCTCCATCACCGAAACATCATGAAGATGCACTGTAGAAATTCACCAAGGTTTCTTAGACTGCAACTTCCAAACCAACACTGTTACCAACCAGAAGGACAAGGATCACAGACATATAGGGACTGAACATACTACAATTTTCCCTCCAAGCCACTCATCACCCTGACTTGGAGATATATCACTGTTCCTTCATTGCTACTGGATCAAAATCTTAGAAATCACTCTTTAACACCATTGTGGGTGGTACCTACATAATATAGAGTGCACCAGTTAAAATATACAGCTCAAGGCCAACTTCTATAAAGTAATAAGTGTTGGGCAATCAATGTTATCCTAGCCAGCGATGCCCACATCCCATGAATTAAGAAAAAAAAATGCTGTCTTTGGAAATTTGTTACATACAAAATGGCTGTCATGTTTCCTATATTATAACATATGCTATGTAAAGTCTTTTGTTTACTTTATTTGCCATTTTTTGCCAAGACCAAAACTGGACAGTAGGTAAAATTTAAAATCATTTTCATACATGTTTGAGTTTCTGATATTTCGTCTAAGCAGTAGTTTGTTGAAAACTCAAATTATCTATGTCACCAAACCATAACAAAACAGAAGTCAGTGTATTGTAAAAATCAGATACAAAGGGAACAATTTCCTCTGTCAGCTAAATACTTCATAATCGTAAGTCCACTTGCATCAAGTGAGTTTATAATTTTGTCAGACACAGAAATGATAAAATGCACCTCTCTTCCATCCAAGACTTATATTTGAAATGTCACAGTCAAGAGTGTGGTGCCAGAAAGACACAGCAGGACAGGCAGCATCCAAGGAGCAGGAGAATCGACATTCTGGCATAAGCCCTTCGTCAGGAAAGGTCACAGTAATGTCACAGTAAATCATGGAAAAATATAACTGTCTAGGTCAAACCCAGACAAATGCAGACACACATTTCCAAAATAGGAGCCAGAGTAATTCAGTTCCATTCAGCCCTGATTCTGCAACGTTGCCAGTGCCAGAGATGGCTTATTCCTGGTGTGTGATTTGCTTCAAAAGAAGCTTGAGCTGGAGAATCTACAGGTGTTACCTTACCTCCAATTGGATTTCCTATTTAGTCTGGCTCGACACTGGAACTGTGGGAGCACTGGTTCTATGTATGCTCATTACTGTGGCACTTACCCTGTTAAACAATTTGTTTTTCTTCATGTTGTGTACATCATTAACTGGATCAGGTTACAGAAAACAAAATTTACACCCAGGCTATGAATAATTCAATCAAATAACTACACAACACATATATCCAACTGTATCGATTTTAGTACTGTAAATGTTGAAAGTACTCAAAGCCTACTGAGGTCAGATGTTTCTTCAGGTAACAGGCTGGCATTAATTTCATTTCACTGTTAAATCTGAACTGCTTCTCTTTTTTTTGTTTCAAATGCACCAGTACTCTGATGACTGGTGTAAATTTGCCTCTATCAGGTTGTTTTACTGACATGGCAGTGCTTATGTTATCTCCTATTACATAAGAACAGGGCATTGATATTTGAAGAATGGAATGAACATTTATGAGAATTAACTATGATGTACAAACATTATATTCACTGGGCACATAAGTGCATGGGTAAATTATGGAGCTACTAAATTTACCACACGGAAATATGCTTCTACCAGTGTCGTTCTTCATGTGATTCGAGGAAAAATAGAACATGAGACCTTTCAAACCTGAGGTCACATACAATAATACAGTGACAAGGTCATGTGCATGTCTCTCAAGGCGTCCTGACATACTGACCATGAGGTGTAACATGCAGGAACCTTGCCCATTTATGCTGCATCCAACTCCTGCTGTGCCAAGCTCTGTTGCGCCCATGGGTTGCCTTTTATTATAAAGCACTTGTAGTTCTTTGGGAAGGATCATTAGTTCTCGGGCAACCTCCCAAATGGGTGAACTGCAAATGGTAAAGCATGAGAGGAAAAGCTGAAAGAGATACACTGAAAAAGCCACTTGATTGGTGTGTACCATTGATGACTGCAGCTACCACTCAACTGGAAAGAAAAGTCAAGTTTTAAACATTTGTATTCAGGGGCATGGGGAGGAAGCTAATTTCTAACAAAACTGCCAGAGTAACATTAACAGAGAGAAAAAAAATAATAAATTGAAATAATTATATCAAATTTTCTCTCACATCTGGGATTAACTCACCTCTTCAACCTACCATCTGTTCAAGAAAATTTCTCAGCTCATAATAATATTTACCTTCTCTTTCTGCAGCCCATATTAAATATTACACACTGCATCTATACCACTGATCTATATGTACAACAATAAAAAGACATTTGCAACAAAGACAATTTCTTTTGGATGCCAATTCTACGGCAAAGTTTAAACTTGAAAACTCAGTGTCATGGAATCCTATGTATGCATTCTGTAAATCAAAAATCAAGCATTCAGTCAAGTTATGTGCAGGTCCAACTGAATTATTATGAATATTGCATCTAAGATTTTGTTCATTCCAAATGGCAACACACTTCTGAATCTAAAAAAAGTTGACATCCATATAAATATTGCTCACTAAGCAAGCTTTGCGTGTTTATAAAAGCAAATAACATGAAACAAATAAAAAACAATTAGCAGACAGCATGCATGGCATGAACTAAATGGCTTTATACACTTGATATGTCAAATAATTAAATAATTACAATTCATAAATTATGTTCTAAATACAACTAAGCTTGTTTAAACTGGACCTTGAAAAGACGAATGAACCAAAAAGAATTCAATTTAAATAACTGAAAAAAAAGCTCTTTACATTATTTCTGGGGATCAACCATTGTGATTTGAGGGGGCTCTTTTTAGAAAAACAGGCAAGGAATCACAATGTTATGATTTGGCCAATATCACTGACCTTTGACTTCAATGGGAAATTGGGATGTAAAAACAGCTTTGCACACAAATAATATAAAGCAAAAACTGTGAATATTGAAGACAGAAAGTGCTGGAGAAACTCAACAGGTTTGGCAGCATTTGTGAAGAGAAAAACAGAGTAACCGTTTGAGTTCAGTGACTCTTTAGTCCAGTGCACCCAATCTTGGCAGTTTCTCAATGAGTTACTCGGGTTATAATTACCTATTCATAAACCAGTTAGGCATGGACTGAGATACTCACCTTTCCAAATGTGAGTGGTGTCTTTGACCCTGAAAAAGGAGAGTGTGAACAAGGAAGAAGTTAAATGAAAACATCATCCCCATCACAGTGACAGAAAGCTGTGGAGGCCAAGTCATTGAGTGTCTTTAAGACAGAGCTAGTTAAGTTCTTGATTAGCAAGGGGATCAAGGGTTATAGGGAGAAGGCAGAGAATCAGTTGAGAAACATATCAGCTATGATTAAATGGCAGAGATTTGATGGGCTGAATGGCCTAAAGCTGCTCTTATATCTAATGACCTTCTGGACTGAAATGTAGATGATATATCAGAAACATCAAGAATAATTACCCCACCTCCCCTAAAACAAAACAATAATTGAAAAATGAAAAAAAAAGTCTGGTTAGGCCACAGCTAAAGTATTGTGTGCAGTTCTGGAATCCACATTGTGGCAGGGATGTGATAACACTGGAGAAGGTGCGAGGAGATTTACCAAGATGTTGCTTGGGCTGAAAAGTTTCAGTCATGAGGAGAGATTGAACAAACTGGAATAGTTTTTCTTGGAGCAAAGGAGATTAAAAGGGACGTACTAAGATGTTTAAAATTATGAGGGGCACAGCTAGAGTAGACAGGAACAAACGCTTCCCCCGATGAAAGGATCAACGGGCAGAGATCAAAGGTAAGGGGCAGGAGGTCTGGAGGGGATGTGAGGAAAAATGTTTTCACCCAAAGGGTAGTGGGAATTTGAAACTCCCTACCTGTGAGGGTGAAAGAAGCAGAAACCCTTAAAAAAGTAATGGCTGGTGGTATCATCATTTGACTATTAATCCAGGCACCAGGTAATTTTCAAATCTCACCATGGCAGATTTTGGTATTTAAATTCAGTAATTTAAATTGGAATTAAGAGTCTAATACTAACCATATCGATTGCCCACATGGTTCACAAATACCCTCAAGGGAAAGAAACTGCTGTCCTGTACCTGGTCTGGCCCACATGTGACTCCATACCCAGAGTAATGTGGTTGAATTAATGGAAGAGTTAGCTTGACAGCAAGGCTATATTGTGTATTCGGGTGGGAGGGTTGTTTATTTTGATTAAACGAGCATCTATATATTGTCCAGCGTCAATTGCCAGTGAGAAGGTGGTAGTGGTGATGGTGATTGCCTTATTGTCCATGTTGTGTTGGTACTTCCACAGTACTATGAGAGACGAAGCACGAAGACTTTGACTCAACAAAAATGAAGAAATGATAACGTATTTCTCAGGCAGACAAATGGGTGACATGTTATGTTTATATTTAATTCAGACAGTCTGTTCCCTGGAAGATGTTAACTTTTTTTGCTAGTTTATATAGTTTGAGCACTTTTGTTTATTTATTAGCCTGCCTTTTAAAGTAACCTTTAAATCTTTTTTTGTGCTCCGTCTTAATCATGGTAGGCAAAGAACATATTTGCTTGTGTAAAGACTGGAGACATTATTCCGATATGGCTGCCAGTTACAGTTCATGGCTCTCATGTCTTGTGGAATACATTACGTTGACATTAGTATGTTGCTGTAAAACACTTGTTGAAATATCCTGAATGCTGTATATATTTCTAGCAATCAAGAAATATTGCAATTGATAGTATGGCTTCAATGAACAAGACCAAAATTGTGTGTTCAGACTCAGATGAAAATTTACTTTCTGAGAAGATCACAATGGCAAAAGTTTTTGCTCATGAAACACTTTGCACAAGAATACATGTAGATGAATGTTTGCCAGTGTATGGCAACTAAGTTTATGGAAATTTTAATCCAAATCTAAAATTTGATATGTTTAGGTTGAATGTTATGTTTCCTATTCACCACAATTAAGTCAATGCAGCTAATGCTCTCAACACATATCAATAATACATCCTGCCAAATAGAAATGAAAATAGGTTCATATACTCTTCCAACCAAAACAGACTGTCTAAATGCTGCTCCAGTTATAAGTTACCCAGCTGGTACACATTTTCTTTTTATTCTTTGATGGCATTTGATCATCACTGAAAAGTTTGGCATTTGTTGCTCATTCCTAATTACCCTGAACTAAATGCTTAATACGCCATTTCAGAGCGCAATTAAGAATTAACCGCATCACAATGGGTCTGTAGGACAGACCAGCGACAAATGGTAGATTTCCTTCATGAATAGTTGTTATGACCATCTAGCTGAGACTCGCTTTGTATACCAGACTTATTCATTGAACTTAAATTCCCCAGCTGCCACAGTGGATTTAAATGCATGTCATTACATGATAACCATGGCCTCTGTTCGGTGATATTACCTCTACTCCATTATCTCCTCCCCATGTCAAATAGTTGGAAAATTTGGATCTTGAGGAATTTGATTGAGAAACCAGCTTCATTGTTCAAGAGACTAAAGGAAACATATATTTTATGTCTGAAACAGATTCTGTGTCCTTAGCCCTGTTTTTACCCAAAAGTTCCTGGTGAGAGTGGAAGACATTCAGGTTGCATGCCTATTATCAGTAGAGCCAAACTTTACCATGCTGCTATCTTGTACTATGCACATGTAAATAAAGAGTGATTTGGTGATGGGATGCCAGCCTTTGTGGAGTTATTTCGGTTGCAAATCAGGCACTTGATCTGAAGATAGATTGCTCTTGCTAAGTGTTCCAGGTAAAGAAAAGAAGCTCCACTTGCATGACAAAATGATCCAGTCAATAATTTATTTGGCGAATCTTCAAGGTTTTAAGAGTTCTTCCCAACTCATTTTGCCAGAATAACATTTGTGCATTAAACTAGTAGTAATTATTTTCTGAAAGTTAAATTTTATGAAGAAGAATAGTACATCACCAAGAATATTCAACATCTCTGAGTATGTTATCTATTACCCAATTTTATTGCAGTCAGTTCCAAGTTATTATGTTGTGTAAAGCTGTAGGATCTGCTGTTACCACCTATGTAACTTTAAGATTAGGATGCGTCCAATTGTTTCATATATTTACAGAAGTCTTGGTCAACTATTCCAACCCAAATAGTCCCAGGAAAGATCAGAAAGCCAGAGAGTTTAACAATAGGAGCTTTATTAGGGGCTGTTAACTCTGTAGGCAGCTCTGATTAGACTAAGCAGTTTCCTGTCCAAAATAACTGATGCTGTTATGTGAGCAGACTCTTTAAGTTATAGTCCACCATACAAACACGAAAGCATAACATTCCTCCCAGTTAACAACAGAGGTTCCTGCAATGAAAACATTCACAATATTTATATTCATATATACCACAGTTAGTATGCATGATATTCCAGAAGACATCAATTCCTGTGTGGCTGTTGCACACCTGAGGTGCCTGTTTACTGTTCTCGTTGGCTTTAACCTTTGATATTTTCAGTGTGCTAGGAACATCACCTGCCCTTGCCTTTTCCTGAGACTACTGAATGTTCAGAAGTTCTCACCATGTTGTGGTATTATCCACTGAGGAAAGTATCCCTCAGACGCTTCAGTTACTGTTTTGCTCTTTGGTATATCCAAGTCCCTATTTGGCACAGTTGTCTACGGATCATCAATGAATGTTTTCTTTGGCATATTCACTCTGGTCACAAACAGTTAATCTGCATGTCTTTTCTCTGCTGCATCGTCTCTCATCTCTATGGTGTAGGAGATGGATCCAGTTTGCGCCCGAATGATGGTTGTTATCCACTTCTAGCCACTGTTGTAATTCCTTGCCAACATTTAGGGTCATAGAGTTTTACAGCATAGAAACAGCTTGTACATGCTGACAGGTTTCCCAGACCAAACCAGTCCCATTTTAATGTATTTGGCCCATATCGCTCTAAAACCCTCCTCTTCATGTGACCATCCAGTTGGCTTTTAAGTGTTGTAATTGTACTCAGTTCCAACACTTTCACTGGCAGTTTGTTCCATACACACACCACCCTCTGCATGAAAAAGTTGTCCCTTAGGACCATTTTAAATCTTTCCCTTTTCACCTTAAACCTTCCCCCACCCTTGGAAAAAGACCTTGGCTATTAACTCTATCGACTTCTTGACCTTTTCAGAACATATAGCATTTGGCCCTTGCTTTCACAGGAAAACCTGATTCTGGTGTTTCTTGTCAACAGTGACTTTTGTCTCGAGTGGTTTCAGCAAATCAATTGATACTTGCTTTACCATGAATAATGCTGAAAAACTTTGAGTTGGTGAATGGGTTGTATTCTAGTATGGTAATGAAAATTGGATGAGTTTTGCATAGTGATCCTTGTCCTCTAGGTACCTTTTAGGAATGTTTAATTGTCTGAACAAACCTTTCTGCCAAACCATTCGTGACTAGTTGATATGGAACTGATCGGAAATGTTGAATTCTGTTCTGCTGTAGATAATCCATAAACTCTTGTGTTTCAGATAACCAAAGCTCGCAAAGTACTCCATCAGACTTTCAAATGTTTTCTCTGAAGATGGCATCTTCATGAAGCAACTTCAGGCCATTTGGTAAGTGAGTTATCCACTTTCAAAACCAATTGCTCTGCAAAAGGTCTGGTGTGGTTGAAACAGATTTTTTGCCATGGCCTTTCTAAGCAATCCCAGTGGTATAATGGCATTAATGGAGGTAGGTTGGGAACTCGTGCACAAGCTACACATATTTCCACCTTCTCCTCAATTTCAGAGTTCTCCTCAATTTCTGATAGCTTCTGGCTATCTCCTTCATGCTGACAATGCCACATTGACCTTTGCGTCATTGATTTATCACACATCTCCTTAGCTTTGGGGGAATGTTGACCCCTATTCCCAGGAGGAGACATCCTGCTTGTACAGATAGTTCTTACTTTCGTGTGACATATGGCTTCAGTTATGCGATTGTTTCTGTGATCTTACCACACATACCATGTCCATCACTTCGATAGTAGTGGGTTATTTCTAGCGTTCTTCGCAACTTGCCATGTCATTACCTGAGTGTTTTCTACCTGAACTAGAAAATGTCTGCTTAAAGAATGTTTGTAAGCAACTCATTTCGCAAAGTCATGATTTGGAGATGCTGATGTTGGACTGGGGTGTACAAAGTTAAAAATCACACATTAGGTTATAGTCAGACAGGTTAGTGCTTCCAATTAAACTTGTTGGACTATAACCTGGTGTTGTGTGATTTTTAACATTTTGCAAAGGAAATTCAGAGAGCCCAGAAGCATTCCCATATAAGTTGGATTGCTGATACTTAATCATATCAGAGTAAGTTGATAGCAACAATACCCACCCTTTGCACAGGGCTCACTGCTAGGTAAGGTATTCCTTTATGAGGCCGAAATACATGGACAATGGTCTGTGATCTGTTAATAGGGTAGAATCATCTATGCCAAAAATGATTCCTCGAGCTTCTTTCTCTATCTGTACATCATTCATTTCTGCTATGTATAACAATTGCGATGCAAAAGTTATTGGCTTCTCTTCACCAGTGGGTAATGTGAGAAACAACTGCCCACACTCCATACAATGATGCGTCATATACTAGTTGCAATGGTAGCTTTAAAAATGGTCAGGACTTCGGACTTTAATAAAACCTCTTTGGCCTCCACATGGATTTTCTCATTCCAAATTCTCGGACAATAAATTGTACAATGGCTTGAGAATGAGTTACAGGATTTGGGACAAACTTTCCATAGTAATTTAGTAAGCCCAAAAATGATTGTATTTGGTTTACATTTTTAAGTGCTGCTGCCTTGTAGGCAGCAAATTAGACTAAGCTGCTTCCGGCCCAAAGTCACCAATAATGTTATCATGGTGTCATGTGGTCAGATTCTTAAAATGATCACCAATCATACTTCGACAGACACACACGGAAGCCAGAACTGGTTATAAGAAAAAGATTAGTACTGTGCATAGAACAAGTAGAAGCTACATTGTGAAATTATTATGTTGCGAAAATTTACATATTAGCTTCAGTGTCACTGGTCTGCAGCAAAATCTTTTGGTTGGTACACTGAATAGAAGTTGTCACATGGCAATTATTAGTTTATCCTGATGAGGCACTGTTAAAAGAAAAACAACGGTCAGATTTTTCCCACTTGAGGTAGTGTTTTATCAAGTGAGATTGATGGCATCCCCATCACCAAGAATCATTGTGGCTTTTGCCAAGCTAACCTTTGCTGTTCCCCTTATTAAATGTGCAGCTGGGCTCTTTGATGCCTATCTTCTGCAATGCACTGCAAATGAGGTTGAAGCACTAACTGGTTAGGCCAGTTAGTCTTACTTTGGTGGTAGGTAAAGTAATGGAAAGGGTACTGAGGGATAGGATTTATGAGTATCTGGAAAGACACTGCTTGATTAGGGACAGCCAGCACGGATTTGTGAAGGGTAGGTATTGCCTTACAAGTCTGATTGAATTCTTTGAGGAGGTGACCAAGCATGTGGATGAGGGTAGAGCAGTGGATGTAGTATACATGGATTTTAGTAAGGCATTTGATAAGGTTCCCCATGGTAGGCTTATGCGGAAAGTCAGGAGGCATGGGATAGAGGGAAATTTGGCCAATTGGATAGAAAACTGGCTAACCGGTCGAAGTCAGAGAGTGGTGATAGATGGTAAATATTCAGCCTGGAGCCCAGTTACAAGTGGAGCTCCGCAGGGATCAGTCCTGGGTCCTCTGCTGTTTGT